>NW_009649062.1:4105238-4124038 GCF_000708025.1 Charadrius vociferus
GGTCCGTCCTCTCAGCGAGCTCCGCGGCTGCCCAGCACCACCCCGCGGAGCAGCCCTCCATCCCGAAACACCCTCGCTCCGGCACGGGTCACGGGCCGGAGGCGGGGGCAGCGGGGAAAGGGGCGCAGGCTGCAGGGTCACCGAGACGGTTCCGCCCTCCCCCTCGGTGCTCACAATCCCCTTTTCTTCCCGTCCCCACAAATCTCCCTATACAGAAAGGTCTCAGCAGCCCCGGGTGCGCCGCCACGCCGGGTACTGTGCCATGCACACCCCACCGCCGGCAAACGTACAAGTCGCCATCACTTCCACAGACCGTGAGCCAAAGGCGCGGTGATTCTGAAGAGAACAACAGCGTGTCGACCTGTTTCTCAAACTGGTCATAGTTAATTAACGACATCCTCCGACCAACTGTAACCTTTTCTTGCTCATTTAAGAGCACCTCTGGCTTTGAAAAGCGAGCGTGTCAGTAAACTCGATGGAACACTCTCTGTCCCAAGCTGGAATCTTCCAAGAAAAGCCTGAATGAAAGTCCCGAATCCCAGACTCACAGAATTAACACAGTATCAACCCCCCAGTGCGGTTAGTAGGACACAGGCATCTGGAATACTTGCACTGACCTCTCTCCTAGATCTTTTGAGCCCTTTTGGTTATTTACAGCATATCAACTAAATTCCCTTTTCTCCTTGCCTCACACAGAGCTGTGTAACAGTGTAACTTTGCTGAAGTGTGGTACCAAAGCACCATAACATTTTTAGAGCAGAAAAGAATAAAATAACGGATGCTGCAAAGCCAGGACAGAGAACACATTACCCAGAAGCACTAGTACATGTTCAGTGAAATAATACCACTGCCAGCATTTGCAGTACCTTGATTTTTTGTTTTCTCCTTCTCAGACATATATATTTCAGAGCATTAGCTCATCTTCTGTCCCTATTCCACTGAAAAAGCTAGCAAACACAACATACTTTGCACTTTTTTAAATCGCAAGAGACCTCTGAAAAGAAAGGGGAAGCACAGTTAATGCTTTCAAAACTTGTGTATTTTTTGTACTGGGATACTTCAGAGGACCCCATAAAAATAACTAATCTGTGAAAAAGAGAGGGCCGCTATCACACTGTTTTAAGCAGGCTTTTAATTCAGCGGTTGGATGCTCGGTTTTGTGAAGGATCTGAGTGCTCTAAACTGCTGAACCTAGTACAAGTTTAGGATTCATGATAGATTGAACCAAAGTTAACTGTGCTCAGCAACAGAGACTGCTGAGGATTTTAGAGATTTCTAAGCCATTGAAGTTAAAGAGATTCTTGTCCCCCTCTTCCCTTCGTATTCCCACGTTAAAATATAGTGGCCTGTATCCTGCAACATTGCTGCTATGACCACTCCCTACTGGCAGTTCCAAGAACAAAAATTGTTTTAAAATAGTTGAATAATTTAGAAGAGCAACCCTAGATACCAAATGAAATCACCTCTTCAGTATTTCTAGCCCTAAAATGGACACCACTTTCAGACAGATGGTTTGTGTCTGTACTGATTCTTTCCCTGCTCCTACCAGAGATCTAATCCCTTTTTCCCTTCCACACAAAAATAATTACCAGATCAGAAGTCTCTATTTTGATCCTTTTGTTAATGCTGAGCACTGCACTGTCTATCTTTTGGCACCAACTTTCTAGGGACACCAACTGCTACTTCCCCCTCCCCAAGCCAATAAAAGCAAGTTTCCCAGGGCACACTAGCGCCATCCCAGCAGGGAGAAGTGTGCAGCCATATTGCATACATTAATTCATTTTTATTCTTTCATCAGCTGTGGGAACCAAACCAATCTCCTAAATGAATGATACTATTTCAAAGGTAACGTCCTACATAATAAAAACTTTCCCCTGAGCTTTTCCCATGGAATATAAATAGAAAGTAGAAGAGAATTATTTTATAAGCCATAATTCCTGTCCTTTTTCCAGCAAGACCTGTAGACATGAGAGAAGCAGTGCTCACCTTAGAGACACATCTCCAGGTAGTTTCATCATTTTAAGAAGCTTCTTGTTCTCTTGTACCTTTTAAAGCAATCCCAGGAATATGCCTGTACGTTTTAAGTAGAAACAAAGCGCTCATCACCTCCACATCCTTCCCACTCGACCCTGGAGACAATTGCCACCACCAGCCTGTGCACCAGGTCACAGCACCAGGAGTCCACTGTGGCTCCTCCTGCACCATGCCGCCTTCTCCCAGGCCGTGGCCACTGCCTGGCTGCAGAGAGAACAAGCTTCTGTGGCCACCAGTGCAGCACAAGACCAACGCCTTTGTTCCTCAGGCATAGGTACCGACAGACCTGAATGACTGTTCGCAGTCACTAGTACATCTATATCAGACAGAACTTTACCATTTGCGGCAGTTACAAGGGAGCCACTGAGATCCGCCAGAACACGTAAACGGCTCATTCTAAGCACGAGAGAATGTCCCCAGAACTTTTATTTCCACTGGGGCTAATACAGCAAAGAGATATTACAAACAAAAGTTTGTCTCCAAACGGCAAAAATAAAAGCCGTGCTTGGAGAAAGAGGAACATGTTCTCACACAGCTCAAAAGCCACGGAGAGTGACTAGTGACAGGTTTCCCACGCCTCTAGGCCCACCATCTCCCAGTGTCACAGAAATCCCAGCCAACAGCCAGTGTCATACACAGCAGCAGAAGCTAGCTGAGCACACAGGTATTTTCAGAGCAGCGTCCTAATGTACCAAAGCAGGCTACAGAGGTAAGAGAGGACCTGAACAACTCAATCAATACAAGCACCCTGAAAGCTATTACAGTTTAAGCTAAGATCTATGGCTCTGAGACATTGCAGCAAGATGATCTTTAAAACATGAAAAAAAGCTATTCACTCCAGGCTAAGGGAGATGCAAAGACAGATTGTTTTTGCCAGAAAGAACATTTAATATTTAGGAAAAAAACAAACAAGAACTAAAAAAAAAAATTTCTACCTATGGCTGGGTCTTTTAAGCAATACTATTAAAACATAGTTCATGTTTGAGCTGTAACTGTGTAAACATTTCATCAGAGGAACAGGCTTGGGGCTTTGGTGTTTTGTCTGTGTTCTCTTGTTCAGTAAACACACACACTGTGCCAATTAAAACAGCAGAGTTGTACGTTACCTTTTGTAGGCACTTGTCTTTGCTTTCTGTTGCCAGTGAATGATGTGTCAAGTTGTGCTCTGCTTATTCTGTGTTCAAATGCTGTAGCCTTTGCACCATGTAAAACTGTGATGGCATCCTCCCATTGAACCACAACTACTGCTGAAACTGCTTTGGGGGTATAGATGATACAAACTGTACTTGACCAGGTGACCAGACATGATCAGCTATGCGCATATGGAAGGAAAAGGAGAGAGTATTATATATTTGTACAATTAGATTTTGTCATGTGGCACCCAGCAGTTAGACACAGCTCCATACAAAAACATCAGGACACCTTCCTTTTGACAACAAAACTAACCAATACCGAAATGACAATCTGGGGTACAGACGTTACAAACTGTATTTGATCAGGTATGATCAGCTATGCATAAACACAGAGTAAAAGAAGAGCATGGGCACTCTATCTGTCCTCCAGCAGCAGCAGGAGGTCTTATTTAACTGGGGACAAAGATATCAACCAAAAGATACTAACTTGGCTGCACAGACCATAATTTGGAAATCACTGCTCAAGGCAGATAGTCCCCTTCACATTTATAATTTCCATTTTGTATGTCTCTTGGCATTATTCTCTTATGCAGCAGAGTGACAGATTTGAAGTAGTGCTCTTGCTACTGCAGATGTAATTTAAAAATCTGACAGCTACTAATCATTTATTATTTTTGAAGATTCAAAGCCAAATGAAACAAGTCTTACTCCACGCTTAAAAACTACAGCAGTGTGACACTGATCTTAATTAGCTCTCATATCCCTGGCACTTGTATTGCTAACAGAGGCCCCAGAAACAGCAGAAGAGGCAAATTTCATTTCCTTTCTGTCAGCCACAGGTAACAGTCTAGGCAGACTTCCTGAGTCTCCCTGCTGTTTGAGAGCTCTACCTGGATCAAGGAATTCCAACTAAAAGCTTAACGGCTTACTCAGTTACTGACTGATCATCCAGAAGAATTTGTTTTCTGATTAAATCAAGGCATACAACAACCTAATGTCTTTAACTTTTCTAACAACAGGAAAGCAAAGATGACCAAAAATACTTAAAAAAGAACTCATAGGGAAGCAAATTTTTATAAGAAGTTTATTTTTTTGTTGTGTGGCCATTATACAAAGTAAGCAGCCAGAGCTGCCATTTTGTCCTTGGGTTTCTTTGGATTGAGTCTTCCTCCAGGCCTCCGGCCTTTACCTCTTCCTCGACCTTGCCTTTTTCCTTGTCCCCCACGGTGCATGGGGTGCCTCATGGCTGCATGCTTCAGCTCCACCAGATCTTGAAACACAGGATCACAGAATATGCAGCCTGAATGCTGGGTCTCATCACCAGGTAGAGGAGATTTGGCTTTGTTAAAATCTACGTCCACAAGGGCTGCATCACACAAGTCGCAGGTCTCCGGTGACACTCGGACTTTGTGGGCGTTCTCAAAGAAGTGCACAATCACATTGCATTTGTTGCATGCCATCTTCCACTTGGGACCTGACGTCGAGTCTAGCACCAGAACCCCATTCTCACATTCAACGCACTGCCCAATTCCAAGCATGCTAAGAGAATGCTGGCACGTGGGGTGGGTGCATTCATTACAGCCCATTCCTGGTGGAAGAAGAGTAAAACCATGCCACAAGGAACCCTTTATGTCACTACCCGCATGACCCAGTTTGGAGGAAGTGAGACACATCATTCACAGAGAGCTTAGTATATTATAGGTTTTCTAAATCACTAAAGAATGGAACCACTCCCCAAATGGCAACTTGCCTTTTCACAGAGTCAGAATAATCCCTTGCTCAAAAATTTTTCTATAATGGCTTTCAGAATTGCCAGATACTGCCACTGTACAGTACAGGCAGTTTGGACACAGTGATGAAACCAAATTATGTTTTCAATTAAATGTATGGCTCCAAACTTACTGCTATTTTATACTTGCACTATACACTGTTAGTACAAGACATTTTTAATTAAAAGATGTTAATAAAAAGATGCCAAAAAAGCTCCTGATACTCAGAGCTTTGAAGCACTACTTGAAGTAAGTTTCGGTCTCACAGTTACCAAACTAAATGCAACTTTTACCCCTTCTTATATCCTTCAACAGCTTTTGACGCACCATCTATCTCAGCATCAAAAAACTCTCAAGACCTGGTCTTAATCTATAGTCCTACCCATACCAAGCATCCTCCAATTTGCAACGTGTCAGAATCTCAGGGTCTTTCACTGCATACTGAGTGTTAGGAAGGTCACCTTACTGTGCATGCACGTAAATTAAATTCTTCTTTTATAAACTAAAAAAAGTATTCAGAAATGAGTTAACTAATGAATTTTGGTCAGCGAGTTTGACCCGGATTTGAGGTATTTGTAATCTAATTTGAACAGCACCTTATACTATGCGACACTGACTAAAAACTACTAAAGAGCACACTGTATAGGCTGCACCTAATTTATTTCACGTGAGGTTGATCCCTGCATATTTACAGAATTCCTACCTTTTTTCATGTCCCTGAAGGGAGGATGGTTGTAACAGTATGGACAGAGTGGGTAGCTCTTTCCTCTGGATCCAGATGACCACAGCACCAACTCAAAGTCATCTAGGGGGCAACGCAACTCTTTGTAGAGTTTAATGGTACCATTCTGTGGGAGACTGTAGGTGTCATCACAGTGAGAGCAGTGAAGACGACTTGGTTTGGCCTGGAAATAGAACACAAACCTCCAGAGCAACTGCAGCATAAATAGGGTTTCAAAGCTTGCAAGAAATCCAACTGTGACTGCTCTCTGGTTTGTTCCCATGGAAAAACTCCATCAGGCTTTTCGTTTTAGAAATGCACTCTTGACAACCACATTTGAATCCAAATTCAGTAATGGAAAAAGGGTATCTATTCAACGGTCCCCCATAAAGTGAAATTTAAATTCCAAGTATAAGGCAAACTTACCTGAATATACTTCATGAAACGATGGCATTTGCCACAGCGGGAAAGAGGTTTACCCGTGGCGGCTAAGGGTGAAAAAGACACTTCCATCAGCTCATCCATACCTATGAAAGAGATAATCACATTTATGTTAGAATTCTACTTCTTAACAGGAAATCTTGCACAAAATCATCTACAAGACCTGTGAAGAAATGGGAATGAAAATATTTTGTTCACAATGCTCCTCCTTGTTTAGGAAGACTTTTTAAATACACAGCGTTTCGCAGTAAGCATGCACAAACACACAAGGGTAAGTACTTCAGCTAGTCCAAAGTTTTTGAAAACTTACCACTACACAGTCACAAAATAAATTTGAGGTAGAGTTTTGGAGCCATGATTCAGTCCATTTCCTTTTGGAGAACAACTTAATTTGACCAGAAACTTCCAGTCCTGGAACACAACTTTTCAGTAAGACTAAACCTCTGAAAGTAACCTAATATATAAGTATTTTCTACTAGTATCTTACAAACAATTAAGTAATTTTAGGGAACTCAACACGTCAAAAGTTTTACCTGCAATAGAATCCACAAAATAGTGAAATTTCCTTTTGAAAATGTCAAGAGTGTGCTCCAGGACCTGATGATAATTTGCTTTACCCAGAGCTATTAAGTTGAGTTGCTTCTCTACAGCACTGCGTATCGTAGGAAGAACCAATTCTGCATCTAAGAGAACACCAGAGACAACAGTAACAGAGAGGCAGCAACAAAAGATCAAAAAATGGGGGTGGGAAACTGTCCATTCATAAAGTGATATCAAAATAAGCAAACGTGTTTTTATCACTATAGTTTTTGGAATTAGTAATGCTTTCCTAGATGTGTTATTTCAGACAGAAACGCTACTTAAACAGTGACAACAGCCCTAGACATACTGAAGGCAAAAGAAGGTAAGAGTATGGAAAGGGAAGAGCATTTAACTAACCTATTTTGTAATAACCATGAACCAGAACAATGCCAAGGTTTGTGGGCTTTAGTCTCCGACCACTCTCCACTGTGACATAGTTTCGCTGGCAAATGTTGTTAATGTGGACTGGAATACTTGCATCAGTTCCTGCCACACAAAGGGAAACAATAAATCCATCCTGAACAAAATAAAGTTTCCATCAAATTACTCATTTCTGACTTCTCTGGTTCTATGCCAAATTATAGTGCTCCTGAGACTGCTTAGAATTCAGATAACTTTTTACTGTTACCCAACTTCCAGTGGATAACCTGTCTCTAGTAACTCTCATGTCCTTTGCAGTTCTGAGAAGACTGAAACGTGTTTTAACCGTAATTCTTTCATCTTTTCCAAGAAATTACTATCAGGAATACACTTATTCTCACAATAATTTATTCTGGAAAAACACATCAGGCTAAGAGACTCTGTTTGTTTTGACTGGACAAATTTATGAAAATGCATTGAAGGAAACAAGTCAGATTAAAAAAAAAAAAGTAGCATTGTGATAAATTGTATAATAAGATATATAAGGACTATCTGGGCCAGCAAAGCTGAAGCAAGCTGTAAATACAGGAAACCATTCCTAAGAATAGGGAGGTGCATTCTTCCACACAACATTACCTCTTTCTGGCAGAGAGGTGACAAGGATGTGTTACAAAAGGATACTGCTTTGGCCAGAAACCAGGCATAAGGATAAGAAAGGGAAAGGCATGTCAGAGAAGAGACAATCTACCATCTGCTAAGAGGTGCTACAGGCATTGTGGTTTGAAGGGGAAAAAAAAGAGATCGTTACTGTACCTATTCAAATGAATACTGAAAGGTCAGTACTGACAAGTAGAGTTCAGAGGAGCGATTCAGACTCTTTGCACTTTTGGTGGATGTATTACAGGTTAATGTAAATTAAGCAAGTTCCTACCAATGCCATGCTTTTCCATCAGAGTGATAAGTTCTGCTTCTGTCAGGTAATCAGGAGGACTGGTTTGTTTTTCCAGCAATTTTATTTCACCAATTGGAAAAAGATCTCCTTTCTCACAGTGGGGAAGGCTCTCTTCTAATGGGATGCTGTGCCATGGCATAATTTCTGTGAACCCTGGAGGTAAAGAAACAAACAAAAATAATGAGAGCTTATCTTCACAGCTATCAAAAGGCCAAGGAATACGTTTCTAATTTTAACATGGGCCACATTATACAGACCAAATGCAGAAAATATCTGAGGCTAGGAATACTGAGGCAATACAGTATCACAAGACGGTATCTCCCACTACACTACATATCAGATGTATTTTGTGCATGACTTGAGTCAGGTTGATACATGAAAAAAATTAAAATGCTTTCCTTGAATGAAAGCATAGTGCCAGAATGGATGGGAAAAGTTTCTTAAAAAGAAATACAAATAGTAAGTCATGTTAATGTAATAAGGACTATTGGGACAGCTTATCATAAAAATCTCAGCGGCGGTGCCACATTCTTTATACAGAAGCCCAAGAAAAAAATCTGCCTTTGTGTAATTTAACCCTCAAAATGCATTTGCTGTCTATAGAGACTGGTCTTCACACTAGCAAATGTGACATTAAATCTTTGAGAGTACTACATGAAAAATAAGACTTTTTCTACTGTAACTGAAGTACAGAAATGAAGACAAAGATTTGCTCATTGGTCTTGGTAGCTCAAAAAAGTCTTCAAAATTGTACTTGTCCCCAACACCACTTTTATATCTATTCAATGTATTAAGGGTGGGTGGGTGTGTGTGGGGGGTGGGTGTATGACACCACCTGTAGCTAACTAGTTAGTCCTTGGTTAGTCTTACCTGGTGAAGTTACCACTTTTCCAATACAGGTAAAACGTTCCGGGCCAATACTGAAAGAAATGGTGGTTTGCAGGTACTTGCAATCAGCGCTGACAGTGGCAATGAAATGTCTAGTTATATACTCATACAGTCGCCATCCATCTCCACCTGAGGATAAACAACATCTTACCCACAAAACTCAAGTCCTGCAGTTCTACATTAAATCTGCACTAAAAGGTGCCAGATTTGCACAGATATCACAGGAAAAACTGGTATGTAAAAGAAAACAACATTCAAAAGTCCATCCGGTTTTCTCTTTAAAATTTCCTGCCTATAGAATCACTGTATCACACAGACGTGAGCTGTGTGCAGATGCTCTTGGAGAAGGACTGCCAATTTAGCCAGCCCGTTCCCCAATTTTGCAATGAGTTTGAATGAGAGGATAAAGTAGGAAAAAATTTCTTAAAAAATAAAAAGACACATGAATAAAAAGCTCTACTGCTTAGTGCCACTGAAAACCACACCCTAATCTAAATCCTAAAGTGGGATTCTAGTAGCAACTGCCACACTGGGCAGCTTGAAGTCCTGCAAGAGATCACCCTAAAATACTATTTATTCATGCCAATATAAGTTAAATTTCCAAGCAAAGTTTCCTTATTCACCATCTACATGTAGGAAAACGAACAGCCAAAAGGTTACACTGCCATAACCAAGTTCTAAGTCTTAGTCCTGTGCTTTGTGTATTTCATCTTACTATGTACATAAAGAAAAAAAAAAATCTTACATGGCCATTCAGTATCCTATACAATTACTCAAAATTTTAAAGCTTTTTTTTTTTTTCTATCAGAGATTATTTCACTGATTCACAAAAATCAAGTTATCGCTTTTCTACAACAATCTTAGCTATTCTTAATAAAAAATACAACACATTCACTACACTTTCTTACAACCTTAAAATCCCTTTCTGAGGGATAACAGCATACAGAAAGTTAACATTACATTTTAATACTAAAAAAAACCCCAAACCATAGAGATTAAATTAAGATGCAGTTGAAGCTTGACTTTCAAGCACAAAAATACAGTAAAATTTCAATACTTGGAAGCTCCTATTGTGGGGCAAATTTCTCCTAGGGAAAGTAGGCATTAACTTGTGAAGTTTGGCTACTCCTTTTTCTTAGCAGTGCTCTGGTCCCTAGGACCAATTACTGAATAGCAGACCAGCTCTGAACTTCACTGTCACCAGAAGTTTAAATTAGGATAAAGTCTGTCCTCTCTTCACTTTCTGCCATTCAAATAATTGTATTTTCTGTTGAAACTCAGGGATCTTCAGGCTGGCTCCTATACCTCAAGGAACTAATTTCCTCACACAGTGTTCCAACACTACCGAATTTGCCAATACCTAGTTCTGCTTCAGTTGCAGCTCTCATTGGTGTGATGGGAGGATGGTCTCCTGCATCATGGCCTTTCCTTGGACGATTAATGCCTTCTGACAGTAATGCTTTTACCTGGGTGAAGGAAGCGAGAAAACGGGCTGGCTGAAGCGGATAACGGGTTTCCCTTAGCAAGTTAAGAAACTTTTCAGATCAAATTCATAACAATACAACATCCATAAATAAAAGCAATTACAGATATTTTTTGTTTCTAAAGACCTGTAGGCCGTAATAAGTAAGATATGTTCTAAAACACAGGCTAGACAATGACCTGTTAAACAGTACACGTATTGCTTCATGTACTCACAGTTTCTGCCCAATAAGGATTATTGGCTTGTTGTCTCAAACATCCTTTCAAGTCAAAATTTTCTGGATAATGAGTAGTTTCTGTTCGAGGGTAGCTAATATAACCCTGAGTATAAAGACGCTCTGCTATTTGCATGGCATGTTGTGGACCCATTCCTAACATGGGATAAGAGAAAACAGAAATCATCTACACATCACTGCGATTATGATTTGTTTGGTACATCTGAAAGTATACCTTATCAAAGCATTCATATAAATCATGGTTTGTCCTTTCCACAAGACTTTTGTCATCTTGATTTTACTCAATGTTTCACTCTTGACAAGCTTCCTGAACTTGATCCTTCCCCCAAAATGATGTATTATATGGAGAGGAGGGTATCAAACTATATTTGATATGTCCTTGATTACTTCATTGGAGAAGCCAAAATATTTTGCTTTAAAACAGTGTGAAAATCTGAACTTTTACACATACCTAAAGCAGCACTGGCCACTCGTAGCATTTCTACCGTGTTCAGAGCCAGTGGTCTCTGCTTCACCTTCTCTTTTTTACTCACAGATTCTACCTAGAAAATAGCATTTTCCCAGTAAAAGTTTTGAAGTTTGGTAACTAGTAAATGTATAATTTCCAACATGCCTATAAACATGTGGCACACCTAACATTATGTATTCTTGTCATACCTGTTTTATTTTCTTAAAACAGTAACCACCAATATATTTGTACTTCAGGAAATATGACTGGAGATAATTTTACCAAATTCTAAAGTTATAGTCCTAAGGTCTCTTTGTGCTATAAGACTAGATCAGGCCTGTAACTGGGAATGCAGCAAGGTAGCTTATTGCTCTCTCTACTTCCCATTTTCCTCAGCAGCACGTAGTTTCGGTGCTACACGGATTTAGTGCTTATTCCAACCAATGGTCCTAACTGTAAGGATCCAGATTTTTAAAAGCTTCATGCAGTCTTTGAGCACTGATGGCTGTAAGCACTTAAATCCAAACATACTGTCAAACAAGTATTGAACAGAGCAGAATTAGAAGTTAATTGGCTATAAAGACTGTACCATATACATGATTAAAAATTTAACTGCAGGAATATTGCCATATAAGTAATTAAATTCTGATTTATACAATGTCTCATGGGAAATAAGAGGTCTGATTGGAGAGATATGAACAGTATTTCTTAGAGGGTTTAATAATGAAGACTTCCTATCATGAGTGATGATCATTTCCAAAGTCAATATTAATAAGGCGCTTCTGCTGAGATGACCACACTAGCATAATACGAACTACAATGAATAAAATCTCTTGCCTTTTATTCTCATTTTCATAAAGTTAAATGGAGTAAAAAAGATACAGATATTCTACATCCTTCTTTAATAAAAAAAAATACAGCAAATGAAATATAAAGTGGTATTTCCTTTATATGAAATATGGTTCTACTGACATTTAGTAAATATTCCTACCTTTGCTTCTTTTGCCATTTTTGTTATATTCAGGAACATTTGAGCAATCTCACGATCAAACACCCTCACTCTATCCCAGTCCAAAGTGAGAGAACTTTCTTTTTCAGGATTCACCTAATGGAAGGACACACACACAAAAAAGTTTCCACCAACTCCATCACTAGAAGTGTGAGAATGCACATCTTCAACAATAATCTAGCAAGCAAATCCTAATAATACCTGTACTAGGACACAAGCGCTTCAAACATGCAGCTGTACTCTTTTTCACAGGGACTTTTGAGAAAGATGGAGTACTTTTGAGTTCTGGGGTCAGGGGAATGACTGGAATTATTCCTGCAGTTAACTGAAATACTATTCTCATTTTCAGTGCTGGAACAGTAAAGGCTGAAATGCGCAGAAATTCAAGGTTTACCATTTTGATTTAGCAAAATCCATCATTTGTATTAAACTGTAACTAGGTCATGATTTAAGTCCCATGTACAAAAATAAATATGAAGCAACCAATATGAGATCACAAAACTCTCTGAAAACAGGCACCAAATATTTCTAGCACGACACACGCAACAAATCAGAAAATAGATGACAATAGACACCAGATTTCCTTTTTTTTTAAAATCTAAAAATGGCAACTTTTTACTGTCTACCCCTTATTTGTTTAAAAAATCCTTGTGATCACAAGCAGTAAAACCATGTTGGTTTGCTCTCAGAGCTTGGACAGCAGCAAGGCTATAAAACTGCTATAAGCCGCCAAAGTATTCAGAGGAGTCAACTGCCAATTAACACAATGAGCATTTTATTTGCTTTAAAATTCCAATACTGAGCAATGCCAATGTTTGTTGGCAGCCTAATTAATTCCTGGATTCAAATTAACAACACAATAAGTCCAAGGACCCCAGGGAACAAAAGTAAACCATTTTAAGTAGTCTTTTTGGCTGAGTCTGAACCTAGATGGTTAGCATTGAAGAATTCTTATGAGCAGCAAACAATAACCACTTTAATACAAAACTGACATCCTGGAATCTGTTCTAGAGAGTGTGGTGACACACGTGAACTGAACGAGAACACATGAGTAAATTGTAGGCATTGTGAATTCTTGTCAACAGCTACAAATTTATGAATGAAAAAAATGAAAATATAAGTGCATGTATTTGGTTAAAATATATGTTCCTCATACACAAACAAGTATTGTAAAGCTTACTTTAGCTTGCAGCACCCAGTAAGTCTCAGGCTTAAATGACTGGATTTTGTCATGCCTTTCAACGCAGAATCCAAGTGTTGGTGTCTGACACGGCCCAAAGGAGATGAGGGAGCTGTCTAAATTCCCATATTTACCCTGAAAATATTTAGTCTGAAACCTAAAAAAGGGAAAAAAAAAGCAAGAAACAAGTACATTAATATCCTCATTCCCATGAAAAGCATAAGTTTTTTTTAACTTACACATGCAAATATGAGTAATCTATAAAATCATTCAGGTATTAGGAAAAAAGCATTCTGAGAAATATTGTCTCTTAAAGTGAATTAAGTCATAATTACTTTGCCTCACAGCATCCTGTTTATTGCCAAAGAAACATATGAGAGCATCACAGAATAAGAACATATTATAGCCGCTGATAGTACTTTATCTAGCTCAGTTACAGCCACAACACAATTTTTTATTTCTTTTTATTTGTCTGTGCATAAATTTGTTCAGTCTGGTGCCGAGCAGAATTAGCCACTAGAGTTCCGAGGCATAGTTTGTGGACAGAGCAGTATTCCTGAACCTTTCATAAAACTCTCTATGATCTATGCTGTCACCTTGTAAACGCACAGCCAATTCTAAGATCCAGCTCCTGGCGGGCATCCACTGAAAGAGCTTCATTGCGATTGGGTTCTCCCAAGTGATTCATGGCATTGCAGATGTCTGTGTCAGTAATAGAGCTGAATTTAGCTCTATAAATCGTCCTTTCGGTGCTACGAGGTTTGTTCATAACAGGAAGAACAGCATCAAGAACCTAACAAAGATCAGAAGCATATTTTAACAGTAATTGAAAAGTAAGGGCTTAAGTTAACGTTTCTAAAGAAAAAAAAAACACACCACTCCCCACAAAATATGTGCTGATATGTAACTACATTCTTAGTTCAGTAAGATGACATGCCAATACACTAGCTGATAAGCAAGAGCAGTATTTGTCTGTCCACTCAACAGTATACTAAGAATTAGCAAAACTGAAGTTTTATTAAACAGCAACTGCTGCAAGTAAAGCACTATTCTTAACTAAGTGCAAAGAAATTCACCAGTGCAGCTGCAGCACCTTTTGGTGAATATGTACCAGTTTCTACCCAGGTTTATTCTATGTATTGGCAGGGCTCAGTTATCATACAGTGGTATTTAAAGAACTTAAAACAATTACTTGATAAAAACGTGCTTCTTTAAACAAAACCCAAAAAATACTCTTTGTGTAGATTTCTGGGAATAAGATGTTAAAAAAAAATATCTTTGCACACCAAAGTTTTAGTTCTATACCTTTTCTGTGCAGAGTCCAGATTCCTGTGGCAAGCCTACACTTAAAAGGGGCCTCTATGCTCAAAAGAGTCTGACTGCTTAATGAACAAAAGATAATAGAGATGCTCAAGTTTTGTAAGGACAGCAAAATAACTACTCCAGCTGTGAAATACAGACCAATTCTCAAAGCACTGGAACATTCAAACATTTAAGAGACCTTATTGTTCATCTCAGATGAGCAACAGCTATGGAATTGATTTATACTCTTTAACTGATATGTTAAGAGTTCAAAAGCATGTGAGTTTTTCCACCAAGACCCTGCGTGCCTTTAAAACTTCATTCAACTTAATTTGAATTTTACTGTATATCCATAAACCAAGATACTGATAGTATTGTATGTCACTGACAAATAGTACTGTATTATAAGTCTTAAAAATTGAAATCTTACTTCAAAACAGATGTTTTCTCCTTCCTTATCACAATCCAACCACAAGACAATACAATCACAGCCTCTTCCCTCCACCTGTGAGAAAAATTAGCACAGTTCTTCAGCAAGTCAAAAGAAGACCTACCTCCTCACTAACTCTGTACTTACTGTTTCTATTTTAAAGTACTAGAGATAATTTATTTGGTGCAAAACCAGTTGGAAGACTATAGTAGAAGTGACAAGAAGTCTGCAATTACTTAAACAGTGGTTGAAGAGGGAAGCAAGCTGTGCTTCATGGGACCAGAAGTCTGCCTACAAGATACTTTTCTGTAGCACCTGAAAAAAAATCAGCATAGTTTCTAGCAGTGGAAGTCTCCTGAAACTGCCACAGGCTGTGTGTGCAGCCTTGGGCACAGTCCCTTCCCCTTCCTGTGCCTTAATTTCCACATAATTTAAACAAAAAAACAAACAAAAAAACAAACCACAAAAAAAACCCCAAAAAACCAACCAACCAAACGAAAAAACAAACAAACAAAAAAAAACCAACAAAAAAACCCCAAACAGAATAGGAAACACCCTCCTAGTCCATAAAGATACCACAAAGCCTAAATTTAACTGACAGAATCAGTTTTACACGACATGTACTTGCCTTTCAGAAAGTATTATTTTGTAAAAACAACCAAACTACTGTTTTCCTCTCAGAGGGGCACATGTAAAGAGTGAATAATAACCACCATAGACTTATTTTAAAGAAAGCACTTACAAGCTACGCCTTACACTTGCTGTTAGAAGCAAACAATTTTTAAAAGCATGACATCGACAGTCAAAAAACTCTATTTTGCAATGGCAAAAGCAAATTCAACAAGGCAAAGACAGTGTAAGAATCAGTACAATTAATAAAATAGATCTAACCTTGACAAAAAGCTGCTTCCTGCAGGAAAGAAAATCCTTATTTAGGAACATGCTCATTTCTCTTCGACCCTAGAAGAACTCTAGTATGGCATATTGCCAAATACTGCCCCTTTTGGGAAGCAGGTGAATAGACCTACTAAATCAAACATTCAACAACCTGCACCCTGAGAAACAGTGCATTCAGACAGCCTGTCTGCCTTAGTAGAGGGAAGATATGCAAGAAATGTTTTGAAGGACATTGAACACTCAGACATCACACTCCAACAAAAAACCAAAACAAAACTACCTGTGGTGAAGACAGACTCAATTTCTTATACTAGAGTGAAGATAACCGACCCACTCTAAGAGCTGGGAGAGAGTTATAGTTCTGGTTCTTAAATAAAGCTAGCTAAGCTGTAAGAATATATTATTCTTTTTAAAAGCAAGGCTAATTCATAGCAAAATGCTACACTGTTCTTTCAAATTTATTAATACTTTTTATTGCTTTCCAGAACCACAGAATAATTTCACTTAATTGTCTTGATGGGATAAGAAAGCATAGAAACAGAGGAAGCATAGAAACAATGAATCCTTGAAGATGGAATACGCTCCAGATGCAATAAAGAAAAAGAATGCCCGAAAAAAAAGGAATATCTCAAATACATCTCATAAGAAAGAATACCTGTAAAAACTTCACCATGGTCAGTTTGGGATTAGCTTCTTTCTTTTCTGTGGGAGCTTTGCTAAAAAGTTCTGCTGGATCCACTTTGTCCCAGCTGTTATATTTTCCTGAAAAGCAGAAGTGTATTAAGTAGAGCTCTAAACATACATAAAAAAACCAACAGCAAACAATATTACTTTGGAAAACACTTGGCTTTCAAGGTTTGTCTCGGAAACCTTTCTACTCTAACACATCTTGCTTTACTGTATATCAAGGGACACCTTAGCCTTATATAAATCGCAGCTATCATTTTGAAACTTACAAAGGAAAAAAAATACTATGCACCTTTCAGAAATTTTAACATGAGCTATTAAAACACATTCTGTTTATGCAATTAATTGATCAAGTGAAGGAGAGGGAGCTATTTTTCCTCGTTTTCACAGTGCACACACAACGTGCACATTGCACTCTGTTTTACTGTTCATTATTTATGGCCAGTTATGCCTCAGCTCTGTTATGCCATGGAGCATCCCGTGTCACCTTCTCATATCAACACATTTGTTCACTTCCATTTTTCTGAACTGCTAGTAATATTGCTTAGCAATTACATTAAACCGTACCTCTTCCAAGCGCTGTGTAAATAACTCAAAATTTAGCCCTCATAAAACTTGTGAGGTTGTTATCATCAGAGGAAATATAGTAGCGACATGACTAGTCCTGCACTTCAAAACAAGTTAGTGACAGGATTCCTTGCGCATGATCCTTACCATGTCTCCATTTTGCATTAATATGCTACAATGCTTTAGAGAATATCCCTTTGGATTCTACTTTCTTTAATCACCTTTCATCCAAAGTACCAAAACGCTTTTACAGGCTAGCAAATTGAGCCTCATCTCCCCTCATTTTCCAGGGACGAATTCAGGCACAGAAAACACAAGTGGCATATGGTCATGCAAGAAGTCAGCCAGAGAACCAGAAACAAAAATCAAGAGCTGCTGACCACAAGTCACGTTCTAATCCTCCTTTCCTCCCTAGTTCTAACATTCCTCCTGAATTATTTCCACAACGAATATTTTCCTGTTAGAAGTCCTTCACAGTTTTACATCCCATATCAGTTAAAATGTTTTATGAACAAATACCTATGAAATCCAAAGTCATGACGTGGCCACACACAGATGTCATCTTGAAATGGGCACTCTGTCCTATAAACGATCCAGTGTACTCATGCACAGAACATGCACCATTCAGCCCCTTGCGAGAGGACATGTTTCCTGTGAAAACAGGATCAGAAATATCAACAGGATAAAAGAAATTACTGAAAGAAGCTATTTTGTGTGAAATTACATTCCCCTTTTCTTAGATCTTACAGCTAGAGTCTTCCTGATCACGAAATTCTACTAATTGATCAACCTTTTATTTTGGTTAATTATGACTTTAGAACTTTTTTACAGCGTATTTCATTTTCAGTTGAGAATACCCCTTATCTCCTCCATCCTTTCCCTCTCAAGAAGAAATCCTTATGAAAATACAGCTAGTTTTCTGGACCAGTATGGTTATAATCAACTCATTCTGTTTTTCACGTGATTTATAAAATATTTACTATAGCTTCAAAAATCTCAGAACAGCAACTTACTATTTGATTGGCACTTTCTATAAACCATATGCACTAACACATATTCCAGCTACACAAAATATCCAAACCAGATTCCTTTATTCTTGAACAGAATAGACATCAGTGCACAAAAATAAACAGAATATGAAGGGCCACCCAGTTCTTTTATGAACTGCCGCCTGTCCTAAGCCACCAATTCCCAGGTGGCAGCTGCCCCAAAACAACCAAGTAACTGCCCACGGTGTTTCTCAGCCTCACTTCATCCGTAGCAAAATCTGGTAACCTTCGCATCACGCAGTTTGCCCCTACGCAACTAACATGTATCCACTCGGTTGGACTGTGCATTCCAGAGCACTCCCACTCTGCCACTGGCAGAACACCACACAGGACTGAACCAGCACACTTTCTTTCCTACCCCTTGAGAGGATCTTGGCGATGGACTGAGCCAGAGAAGGCTTCTCTGCGACCATTAAAACAGTCTTCATTTTCAGCTGATGAGACACAAGGTGCCACAGGGCTTAACAGTACGGTTTGGGTCCACTGGAGACGACGGCGGGCAGCTCAGTCCTCAGCCTGAGGAGAGGGAGCACAAAACAGGTTTACCGCAACAATCGTGAGGCCCGGAAAGGCGGTGACAGACCTCGCGGCCGGGCAGGAGCGCCCTCCCCTCGGGGCCTGGCAGCGCCCGCC
>NW_009649062.1:4124338-4133182 GCF_000708025.1 Charadrius vociferus
CCTCTCACTGGCGTCGCCGAAGGTGCCGAGATACCGCAAACCGCTCCCAGGAAGTCCATACACGGAAATTGTACCTGTTTTATTCGGGCAGCTTCGGTTAAACCAGTGCACCTGTGCACAGTCTGTAACCCAGTGCCTCGTCCCCACAGAATTAAACCTCTATAAATAGCCTCCACCGCTAACAGCGCCTCCTGCGACGCACAGAAATTCCTCCTCGGAGCGTTGGCAGCACTCCTCCCCTTAGCACCCACAAATAACATCGATGTTTTCAATGGTCTTGAATTTGTATCATAAAATCCTGAAAAGTACCTTTTCTGCATGTTAAATTTCAGCCGGATGTTGATTACCCCCTCAGAAAGACGCCGAGGGGAAGGAGAGCAGGCGAGAAGGCGCCGGCTGAAGCACGGTGTTCCCGGTGGGAGGCAGGGGCCACCCCAGCACGACGTTCCCAGTGGGAGGCAAGGGCTGCCCCAGCACGGCACTGCCCACGGCTGCCACCCCCGAGGACATCGGGCCCTGCTGAGGAGGTTTTGCTAGCGGATTGGGGCAGTTTCCCACCTCTACTGCAGCCTTCCAATTCTTCCACGCGTCCCGAAATGTTCCTGTCAAGAGAAAGTGGTGAAGAGGGAAGCCCCAAGTCGAAGAGATTTTGTAAGACCTTTGTGGAGGAGCTCAGCGCTCTATTTTTACCCCTGTGGTGTACATCGATCATTGCCAAGGTTTATAGCACTTCTTTTCCAAGAGCTGCTCTGTACCGTACAAACCTGAAGAGAAGAGATGGGGAAGCAGCCAGGATCAGGATGTATATCAACCTCACGCTGCCTGGAATAAAAAGGAACTAATTCACCTTCAATTAGATTAATAGGTAATTAATAGATATTAGAGGTACCAGTGAAAGAAAAATCAAAACAAACCCAGGGCTTTTAATTCTTTGGCAATACTGAAGTTAGAACATGTTGAAACAAATGTGTTCTGCTGTTTCAATGCCTCATTCCCTTTGACATCTGGGGAACATCTGGAACAATCAGGATGCAAGTTAAAACCAAGTCTTCAGATAGGTCAGATACATATTTTTCAATTTCCTCTGGTAAAAGCCCTCTACAAAATCCAATGTTTCTTTTCTTTTTGAGAGTGCAATGTAACATGCAAATTCCCACTTGTCCTTACCTGTGAAAGCGCAGTCATATCTCTCGGATCCGCAGGGGAGGGACTGTGGGCACTTTGTCCCCGCGTGCGGCTGTGCTGGTACAGATGTGCCCGTGGCTGGTTCATCGGGGCACACAGAGATTTTCCCAGCCTGAAGGAACCCCTTCGTACCGGACAACGCTCATATACCAGCTCTCCTTGGCCTAATCCACGGAACACGTTGGGACATCAGGTCACGATAGTCTCTTCGAAGCGCTCACAACCAGGAGAGGGCAGTTTTGGGAAGCCCTTTGCACTTTGGAAAGCCTCACCCCATCTCTAACCCTCCTGCGTGGGGCTGTGTCAGTCCCACCACTGCAGAAGGGAACAGGTCACCCAGCCGGGCTGGGGACAGGGGCTCGGCAGCCCTACAAGGCAGTTTGGCACAAGTCCTGGGCTGGGGCAGGCACCGGCCACTGCAGAGTACGGCAGCCGTGAGGGTCTCCGGGCCAGGAGACAGGAGCTCGCAATAGCACTTGGCAGGGACACAGGTTTTACCCCGTTTCCATCACTTTCTCTAGCATAGCACCAGGCTGTGGCTCAGGACATTATAAATTCACTTTGCTCCACACTGCATCATATTTTCCCCAGGAATTGGCTCCTGCCTGCTGCGACAGCCCCAGAAAGCCAGGCTCCCACTGCGACCTCCTCTCATAGGGCTCTTCTCCTCCATGTGTTACTGCTATTTCAGGGTTGGCCACTCTTTCTTTAGAAGCACTTCTCACCATACTGAGGACGCTCAAAAAAATTATCTTGCCTGACCCCACCACCCCTGTGGCGAGCACTCGTGTTGGGGATGCTCTACATTCCCACCAGGAGAAACTCTGGGGAAAAGAGGCCACATTTGCCAAGACACCAGTTACCTGGGGCAAGCTTCATTCAGGACTACTGACATGCCCCTCCTTTGATTTTTTCAGCTCTGGCTAGTGTTTCTTTACTTTTCTTCTGAAGAGCTGAAGGACATAAACACAGCGCTTTACCTCTATGAATAGGGCTGAATAATTAAACAAACAAAAAAGAAAGTAGCCTCTCCTATGGTTTTCTCAGAGAAAACCAAGTTTTGTTTCTAGCTTTAAATCATTAGCTGGATTTTGTTTCACGCTGACTTGGGAAGCCTATCAAATTAAGAAAGCTACAGCTCTGGGTGATACACTTTGCATGCTTGAGGACACTTTGACCTCACTGGTCCTGCTGCCTATAGAGTCCCAAGTTTTTCAACACCATTTATCTCCCAGGTCATTTCAGTGGGTGGTTATTGAAGTAGCCAAAGCTCTCACCCTGACTGAGATGTCCCTGTCTCGCTTCTCTAGCGGGAGAGCTTGTGCAGTGATGAGAGCCTTGGGCCTCCTCGTTCTACCAGTGACTCACTGATTCACTTTGGTAACTAACACCTTGGTGCCTGCTCTCACCTCCAGGACTCGAGTAGCAACTCCCCTCTTCAGAGATTTTACAGATCTGTACGTGTAGAGCCCATTTTAAGAGCAAGATACAAAAAGCTACAGAAATATGAACTATTGTAGGGAGCATGATCATTTGTGCTTCATTTCCCTGGGCTCATTCTTGACCTTAGAGTAACTTTTCCCTGTTTGTTTCCAAACACACTTGAAAAGATTGCCATGAAATTAATAAGTATTGACAGGAGGGTCAGGCAGGCAGAAACACATCTGGAAGGATGCCACAGACATTAGAAATGATGAAAATGCAGGTCAAATGATTAAAATAGTTTTTCTTTTTTTCTTTTTTCTTAAAAAAAAAAAGCCAACTAAATAAGAACTATGAGGCCACAAAAATGTGCCTGAAATCTTCACTACAAATCTGTGCTCCAGATACTTCAGGGCTGGGAAGCCAGAGACAGGGTCTACCACATACAGAACAACAACAGCACTTGAAGTGTTTTGTGCTGCAGTGAAAGTTACGCCTGTGCCCCTTATAAGAACTTAAAAAAATTAATCTTTGAATAATAAAAGGGAGAGAAGAGGGTGAATGCTAATGAAACAGTATATTATTAGTTGCTGGGACAGACACATGACATATCATTGGATCTTGACTCTGTTTTCTCCTTAAGTAGTAGCCTTTTGTTTAAAGGAAAATACAAAAGTTTATAGATAACCAAAGCTCTGTGTTAGAAAACATCCAGACTTCAGTCCTATACATATCCAACGTACATCTGCCAATTAGTACAGTACTGCTTAGGAACAAAGGCTCGCCTATCAAAAGGCGGAGTGGGGGGGAATATCAGAATAAAGAGACTGTGAAGCAAAGCACCATTTATCATATGCAGCATTTCTTTGCACTTTAAGGCCACCTTAAATCAAAGGAGAGATGTGGAAGGAATCTGTGTGAATGGGAGTGGATCCGCAGGGATGGAACAAGAGAAACCAAACATGCATTTTTATCAGGTTTGGTCTTGCACCAGCTTCTGTATAATCCATCCCTGTTTCGGCATTGACAATAATCCATAATCCAGGTAGGATAACACAGCCCCTCTCCAAATGCAGTCTGCAATAACAAACAAACAAACAAAAAACCAAACAGAAAGAAATCCAAACAAATATTGATGGTTGACCATTCAAATGGTGACCATTTGAAACCCATGTCCCCATGTGCATGTGATTGTACTGCAGACCTATGGGTATGGCTGGGGGAGGCACAGACCTCAGCAACTTTCATGGGATTACTTGCAAAATAACAGCAACCGAGTCGTGGCCACACAAGGTCCCAACCTCCAAGCAAGTAGCCGAGACCTGGGCAGTGCAGCCCACGTGGGAGCCTATCTGAGGACAAAGATCTGCATCAGTTGCAATCTCACCACATTGGTGCAGACATGCCCTGAGATCATCTACCATCAGCAGACTCAGCACGCTTCACCATCTCGGCACAGCTTATCCTCCCAGCACTCCCAGGGCAGGTAACACTGTCTTCATGTCACACATCAAGGAAGCCTCTGGCACGGCGACGTTGACGTGCGGATTTCCCAAGAGCTGAGCTAGTGTCCCAACTCCTGCACAAGGTTTCCCATCTGTGGTTGAGCTTCACCTGAGAAAACTGGCCCTGTAACTGTATCCAGTGTCTCATTTCCCACCCTGATGACCGGCTACTGCCACCCACCCTCCCTCACACTGGTTCAGGCAGGGCTGGCACAGAGACCAGGCTAATAACTGCCCAGCTGGACTGGATCACTTGCAGAGTTGTTCATGCCTGCTCCACGGCCTCCCACCTACACTGTACTCCCAAATATAATACTGCAACAGGGAGACACTCAAGTGGACCTGTCAGAAAACCAGCACTGGTCTGGCAGAACAGACCGAGGTGTGCTCCGGCTGTGCTGTGCCTATGCTAGGTATCGACTGTATCTGCAGTTTTGAAGTTCTTGTTCAAATGATGCAAACTTAGATAACAGAATAGCATTCCGTAAACATCCCCATTGCCAAAAATAATACCTGGATGTGAGGCAATATGAAATTTATAGTTCATAACCATACAGGAAGGTTTAGACAGCCTTGTAATGTTTAGTGTATACCTAATTAGTCATGCCTTTGCTTTCTAAATGTCTCAGTTGCGTAAATTAGGGGTGAGCTAAATTCTTGGCTGCCACTTTGCAGAAGTCTCTCTGGTTTTTGAACCAGAGTTTTTATTGGGTTTGGAACTTGGAATTTCTGCTTTCATTTGGGTTGAAACCTCAGTGCTGAGAGCACTCCGCCAGCTGAACCCACATGGAGCCAGCTAAAAGCTCATCTTTGCCTGAATTTCTCATCTCACTCCACCCAGAATGGTGCAGAATTCAGGGCTTTGAAAACTTAATCATATTTTTTAATATGTTTTATCCTTCTTGTTACAACCATATTTTCTTATTGCCTTTATCTATCCCACATCTCTGAAGTCAAAATGATCCAAACAATTGTAGCTACACTGCTCTTTCTCTGGGAAGGACCACTCATCTCCCCTCAAGTCCTTGCTGATGATGAAGCAGCTGTGAAAAAAATGAAGAACCAACTTTGAAAAATACACCTAAGACCCCTTGTTACCAGAAACCTCTCAGAACACAGTTCACAATTAGTGTTTTTTAAACTAAACCTACATGAGCCTCTTCCTTCTCCCATCTCTCTCTGCCACCTAGCCTAACCCCAGCACTTTGTCTGTGAGTTGTGGCATTGCTGTTGCACTGGTGATGGCCCTGGCCTTTGAGCTGTGAGTCAATTTTGTGTTATACATTTTGAGTTAACACCCACGCTTGTGCTGAAGTCCAAATTTGCCTTGCATCTCTACTGTTTGGACATTGCTTTGGGTCTGGATCCATGCCATAGCTCCCTCGCCACCAGCTCCAGGTGCATGCAGAGACTGAGGAAGAGCTTCTCTTCTCAACTGACTCAACTGCTTATTATAGAACCTTTTACCTCTCTCCTACAGGAGACCAGCACTTCTCATGCTCTTTAAAATTAGAAGCAAAACCAAAACCAATTGGGTAGAAATGTGGTAGAGAGGATGGAGTCTGACATTTAGTGTTAGCTACCGACTCTCCTGCTTTGCACCTCTAAGCAGCCCATTGTACTTTACGTTGGTATAAACGGTCTTCAAAGTCCTACCAGATGCAGCCTACAGAACTCTGCATCCTCCTCCTGAAGTGTTGGCCTCAATACACGCTGAGAAAGAGTCCCCAAATTTTTGTTCTTTCTGTAAAGCTCACATTAGTGACTGCTCAGCCTCCCCACCTGCCCTGGGCTCTCTGCACACTTTTGCCCAGTCCCAAGGTAGTTCCATCGTTCCTGTGTCCTTTCTCCCCACTTCTGAACAACTGCAACACAGTAAAGCATCCAGATGGGGAGATGTCTCTAGCATAAACTGTTGAGGGTTTAACAGGACTGCTGCATTGTGGCTCTCACTTGCAGCAGTGTTGCCACCTTTGTGAAACGCGCCTTATCAAGACTATTTTACTACAACAATGAGAAACTCTTTACCTGGGTTTTCTTCTACAGCTGTGGCTACCTAACTCCACCTGGATAGTAAAGGCTGTACAACCTCCATTCAGACTACCTTCAATGAGTTTGTTAGCCCAGAAATAACATCAATCAGCAATTGTTTTTGAGGTAGGGAAGTAACTTGACAGATTCTTTCAAAGGAGAATTAGGTTCCTAATTATCTGTGACCTTGTGTGTTTCAGAATCATTACAGCCATTACAGGACATCGCTTGTCTTTACTTTGACTGTTCCTGCTTCCTTTGCATTCTCCGACATTTTTCCTATTGATTTTCAAAGAAACTGATGGGGTCACGCTGTGGCCCTCAGCAGACATGGATCCTCAGTACCTCTAGCAGCTCATAATCAGAGTGTGGAATGAAAAGCCATATATTGCAAGACCAGTTAAAGTCCGAGCCCTGTGCTACTGCTTGGGAGACCGAGGCAGAAGTCCATACTGCATCAGGGTGGAGCTGCCAGTTAGGGCAATTGCCTGAAAAATGGGCTACCACCCTGGGGAGCTGCTGGGATAATTCAGCCTTCCTGGGATCCTCCTGATTGTGCTGCAGTTAAACCAGTGCTCTGCAAAAGCGACAGTCAGGCACACAGCCCACGTTTTCCTGGATTTCCCAATCACTTGCTACAGGCAGTTGGCGGGAGAGTAGCTGTAGCTCTTACAACAAAACCTTAACAAAGCGGAGAGCTTTGTGCGGTGACAGGGTGGTGAGACTGGTCCTGCCCGAGTATGTTGAAACTGCAATCATGTTTGCAATTTGATAGCTCTGGAGGTATTTTAATGCACAGCCTGCTGCCATCGTTGTATCACCTGAAATTGAGGGGAGAGAGGCTGGATGAGCCAGTGGCAACACAGTATTGTACGCGTGTATTAACTATGAGCTCAAGCTGGAATCAAAGAACAACCAGCTGTCACGAACATTTCCATGGGAGGTCCCTGAGGTCTTTTTTCCATAGTTTTCAGAACAACTCAACATCTCTGCAGAATTATCTGGAAAATATTGTGTCCAAGACAATATCTTTCCATTTTTGAGCCTCCATGGGTGGAGTGATGGAAGGGTTAACCGGGCGAGAAGAGCATGAATTCTGGAGACTTTTTCAGATACCTGGGGTACCTTCGGCTCCACAATGTTGACCTCTGACTCTCGAAGTTTATCAGCACGTTCACTAATCAGGGGTGTTTAATGGAACAGCCACACGGATTCCTGGCATTCTTGAAACGTTATGACCCTGTCAGTTGTATGAAGACTAAAAGTCTCTTGCTTTTGAACTCACTAGAGTTTGCACTGTCTTAGAAGCCTTTGATAAATACTTGCTGGATTTCTTACCTAGCTGCTCTAATCTGCCCAAGGTCATCATTCCAGAAAAAAGGTTTTATTTTGTGGGCATTCATCACTTAAATGCATCAAATCAATTTTTTTCTCAAATTGTGGAGTGGAAGAAAGCATTGTGTGCTATGTTTATGAAAGCCAGCAGATAAAAGATTTATTTTCATGTTACACGCAAGGATTTGTGTGTTCACTGTCAGTCTCTAAAGACCAGAAAAAACAAATATCAAATATTTTTAAAAAAAAAAAAAACCCTAACATTACTTAAATACATCTCATACGAGTACCCAAAGGTTTTATCAACAGAGTCCACATGCATGTTCTTCCTTCGCAGTTCACACCAGAGAGTTTAAGCCCAAAGGTCTGGATTCAGTTACAATCAGAGGTCCAAGCCCAGCCAGAGGAATATGTGATTCAAACTTGGTCCAGAATTGAAATGGACCCAAATTCAAATGGTTTGAATTCCCCACCAGTGAGATGCCCAAGTCACTTTTAAAAATTAAACTAGAATCTAACAGTCACTTTGAACACTTTTAAAAATGTACTTCTAGTCCAGGATATGAACATAGGACATCAATGTCTAAGTAAAATAGCTTGAATTTTGAGCAAAAAATGTTTTTGTTTAATTTCTTGTGAATAAGCTCCACACAGAACAAGCCTTGATGGCACAGATAAGACTGGATAACTCATCAGTGTAAGAAAGCCTTGTAATCAGGGTACTGGCAACAGGCAAAGAAAAGAGGCTGGAAATATCAAGAGTTAACAGGTGACTTGATATGGATGGCTGTCTCTGCTACAAGGCTTTTAAAAGCAAACAGCTCACATAATTTATGAATGGTTTCATAGGAAGGCTCACATTTATCCCAAGAGGCCATGCCTCGGCATAGCAGACCTCCCAGAAGAGACTTTTCAGGTGACTCTTCCTTTATCAACCTCATTTTATTACTCCTAGTTCTATTCTTCTGCTGTTTCTCATGATATCTCTTGATATTTTTAGACTCGTCACCTACTGGCAGATTGTCATTAGATTACATTGTTCAGCCGAGCTACACACCCTTATTTTGAGACGGACAACGGCAAGAGCCTGACCCTTCACAGGGCAGGGGAAAAGCATGTAAAAAGAACTAAGGAGGTCAGATTCTGCACACGGCGGGAGCTGAGATGCTGCTGTTAAGCCGAGCATTCAGTAAAAGCATCTCACTTGCTGGCTAACATAATGCTCACCCATTGCTCTACACGCACCAGCCTCCACCTCTTGGCTTTTACCTGATGTTGTGAGGAGTTGAGGAATGAGGACACACAGTGAACAAGATTATTTCCCCGCACTCGACCTCAACAGCACCCAGGCAGACGCCAGCTCACA
>NW_009649062.1:4133202-4166188 GCF_000708025.1 Charadrius vociferus
CCTGCTGAGCCTCCTTATGTGGGCTCAAAACCTAGGAGGAATTTCATAGCAATCCTTGGGACATCTTGCTTTCCTCATTACCTCTCCTGACCCAGCAAATGGGGGGCAGGATGGAAGCGATCTGATCTTTGTATCTAGGTCAGATCTTAATCTGTTTTTTCCTTTACTACAGAATCACTCCTTCCTATTTCTTCTCAGCTCTTTTTCAGGTTTGCTTTTAGCTCCTGGTTGAGCACTTGTCTGTCATTCTGTCCTGCTCTCTTCAGCCCAGGGCAGAAACATTTGTACTGACGGCAGTACAACAGGACGGCACTTCTCTTCATTTTCTGTCTCACACTTCTTTTTCATTCTGTCTATCATATCCCCACATCTGACTGATGTAACACAGTGAGATATTTAAAACCACAGAAACTGTGAAAAATAGAATTATTTTTTTTCCTTACCTAATGGCAAAGCAGAAGCCATCTGGGGACACACTCATGTAAAACTCATTCTGCCAGTGGGACTCACTTATCTGCCTCCAGCCTCATGTTCCTCTGGTCAGTGAGGCCATGGAGCAAGTGTAGTCACTCGATCTTCAGCCCAGCAACTGCCTCACCCAGCATACAAGGCCATGGAGGGGGACCGGGCATGTCACCTAGCAGTGCCCCGGGCTCAGAGGCCAAGGGACGTGTTGACTTTCACTCCATACAGCTCTGATGTTGAGTATATCTCTGCTGCCCAACCCCTCACCCTGCTCTGACCTGTATTACCATGAACGCAACATTCACAGTTGCCCTTTCAGCGTGACTTGGCCCTGTGTTGTCCCACAGCCACACCGGGACTTGCCTGCCCCATATACGCAAAGCCCTGGGCAAACCTCTCCTTGCAGTCTTGATTTTCCCTTGGGTAAGCGGCAGTCCAACGCAGAGGCTATTGCTAATAAAACCCTGGCACACACCACACACAGCTTGGAGTAGAGCTGAACAAAATCACTGATTTAATGAGTATCAAAATAAAACTCAAAAGAATTGCCACAATACAGGAAACTGCAGAGCAATGGCAATCACAGGAGGAAAGCAGGAAAATACCACAAAAGCCTTGAAGAGCTGCAGCAGCCGGGCAGAGACATGGCCCTCCCTGACCCCTTGCTCCTTGCAGGGGGAGGAAAACGTGCCGCCTCCTCCTCCACTCAGCCAGGGGCCCAGCCTGCAGTTAGTCACCCATTTTGGACGACTACAAATACATTTAATTTAGCCAACTAGCTAGAAGGAAAGCTTTTGAAAGAAGTATCAAGTACATCATGGAAGCCCCACATGTAACAGGAGGCAGCGTGATGTAAAATCTCAGCACAAGCCAGCCATGACCTGCGTTAGCCCACCCCGGCTCTAGCACTGGAGAAACACCAGTGAGAAAAGTTTTAGAGATGATTCCTGTCTCGTACAAGAACTGCTGCTAAGAGCATCCTCCTCTATCTACCCCTCTCAGGGAAGAAGGGGCTGGAAGGACAATCCCAACCGCTTTTCTTCTTCCATTGTGGTTGTGGACTCTGATCCACAACGTGCAGCAGAGCCAGGCTGTGGGCACACATCCTCTTCCAGCTGCTGGTGTTTCAGCTGAGAGGTTGCTCTCCTGGTTTGCCCTCATTTCTCATCTCCACAGCGTCCTCCTGCCTCTTAGAGATTATTACTATTTGAGAGCTGAGCATCTTGTGTGGCATTCAAGAGGAGATGAGTTAGTTTAAAGCAGCAGAGCTTTGCCGAGCTGAGCTGGCTCTTCTAATTGACTATACCATGAAGGGAGCAAACAACTCCAGCAAAGGGAAGGACAGCAAGTAAATTGGAGCAGGGGCAGGCTGGAAGAGGAATCAGAAGGGGATGAATCTACAAACCCAACAGCTAACAGAGCCCTGGCTGCCAGACTCAGGCTCTTCAATCAACAAAGACAAGCAGGTCCCATATTTTGACCACCTGCTTATTTGCTGTTGCAGTTTTTGGTGTGTGCGTACAGGGATGTGCCAGTGCCGAGCAGCAGGCGGGCTAGACGGTCACCTTGGACCTCAGCCCATCACTCAAGAAATGCATGGCAAAGCAGGAACCTCCAGGGCAGCTGGGTCCTGGCTGGTCCCTACCCCACATCTCATCCCTCTCTCAGCTTGCCCTCTAAGAGAGAGCTCTGCTCTCCTGGTGGAGGCTGTACATTGTATGCTCAGCAATGCTAGGGAAGTACGAGTTTTATTCCTTCACATTTGTTCTTTCCTCCTGTGTTGTTTTTTTTTTTTTAGGTAAAGGGCAAGAAGTGAACTCTAGAAAGTGTTTGAAACCTGCCAGTCCCTTGGAAGCTGAAACATTTTCCACTCACGCGAGAGTTACTGGTTTAAGACTATAGGGCAAATTGCTCATTTGTGGCAAAGCTAGTGAAACGTTAATGTGTCCGTACCCCTGCTAAGGCTGCAGGGTACTTTGGCTGCTGGTGAAAGTTTAATCACCCAAGCTGAAGTGAACAGTTGGTTTCATGCTTCTCTCACCGAAATGCTCTGGGCCGTGAGGCTCCCCATTTGCTACAGTTTGCTGTGCACTGGCCGTGGCTTGCTCTCCACGTGTGCCACTGGTGTCTGCTGCTCTGATACTTGTGTGCGCTGTTTCATGGGAGCAGTGAGAGACGCCCAAGCTAGACAAGGTGGTGGCTGGGAACTTCAGTCACTGCCCCTGGGAAGCACCAGGGTCTCTCTCCGTGGGTTCCCAGCAGAGAGGGGGCTCAGCCAGAGGACGCCTGGTTGGGGCTGGCTGTGCACTCGAAGGCAGAGGCTGCTGGCCACGGCTCCTCTGCTCTGGCACCTGCAGAGTTCTCCTAGTTTTGGTCCTTAGATGAGAAGTTATTTTTGGCTGTGTTTTGCTATATTAAATATTAGCTCTAGGCTTTCCCTTATGTACTGTGTAATCCTGTTCTGTGTGGGTTTTATACATTGTTCTTTTGACATTATCACTATTGCATATTAATAAATTAAACTTTCAATTCATGTTACTCTCTTGGGCCAATGTATATTGCTAGGGGGTGAAAAGAAGGGATTAAACTGGCTTAAGGTGTTCTGCTTTTGTACCAACATTACAGCAGATGCATAAGAAGGATCAGGGAGTTTTCTTGGCGCTGAATTGTTATATTAATAGCAGAATTGTGAGGTCATAATTTTTATTACACTCAAGCTATTGATGCAGACACATTTTACACCTATGGGGAAATATAATTATACTGGAACTGTAACATTGGATGTTCTTAGCAGAATACCACAAGCTATTAGGAGGAGAACAAGCCTTCATGTTATGTTGAATGAAGTTTTAGCAAGCCAAAGGAGGAGTGAAGGTTCAAGATAGATAAAGAGGAGTAAAGCCAACCTGAATGTCTCCAAGTTTGGGCTTTGAGTTACTAATTTGCATAGCAATTGGGGAGTCAGTGGCATAGGCTGACCTCCTCAATAGGAACATACACAGGTGCATGATGTGATGCCGCATATAGTCAAAAAGCTCCAACAATAAGAATGCACTGGAGAAAAGCCCCCGGTAGTGTACAGCTTATGCTGAGGCTTCAAAATATATGTCGCATCTCTGTCTTATCAAATGCAGTGTCAAACCATGGAAAGGTGAGGTAGAAAATGAACCAACATCAGATGCAAGCAACCCATCAGCCAGCTCCATAACAAGGGAAGAGCTAAAGTTGACTGAAAGATTGTTTTTGGGATGGGTTTCGAAGAGGTAGAAGGTATTAGATTCTCTACAAAATCCTTAATAAACAGCAGAATGACAGGGTTGAAAGCAACAGACTAGGAGAGGAAGAAAGCTCTGAGCTGGGCAGCTACTCTGTGTTAACTCCAATGTACCAAGGAGTCAGTGCACATCAGCTGCTCTGCAAGTGCAGCCTCTGCCCAGCCACCTCCACATCTTCATTTAGAAGAAAGAAAAAAAAAAAAAAAAAATGTTGCTAAAGCCACATACTTCCCCTAGAAACCTCACGCCCTGTTAGGCTATAGCAGGGTGTCTGCTAGAAAAGGCATCTTGTTTTGAACATATTCTGTAGCTTTTACAGCCATTCCTGCCCAGGATTTTCCATGCTCAGGCAACCAAGACCACAAGCCCTGTATCTGCACTGTCAAATATATTATCTCCATGGCTTAAAGACACTCTCCCCAGAAGATCAGATTTTCCTGTAGCCTGATAATCATACGATGTCTAATATATATACAGTACCATAAGTAGACAAACAAGACTTATTTTTACTATGACTATTGTTGTTCTTATTTTATATCCTGTAGAACTACCGATGTGACAGCCTCTTTACAAACATTAAAGGAAGTCAGTTGCTTGCTCTGAAAACCTCACCAAGAATAGAAGACTATTGCCTTAATTCTTTTTTTTTTGTGGTTTAGCGCTTGCCACCACACACCAGCTGAGATACAGGCTAGTTCTACAGATAGCTTTGCATTTGTGTCCCGAACGATGACTCCTGGGTTATGATCCCTGCTTGAAACCCTGTCAAACGTATCTTAATTTGTTAACAGTTTTGCTCCATTAGGCTGACTCTGCTAAAAGGCTATAAAAAGTAATAGTCCATTTGTGAGTTTACTGCTATTAGCTACAAGTGTTAGCTCATGCACAAAAAACTATACAGCTATATACATTCAGCCAGTAATGAAGTACAGGAGATTACATAGGGGGTGAGGAAATTATTCCCATTGTAGATTTGGTGCATATTCATCTGTAAACAGTCACACCCCCCCACCTCAAGAAAAAAAAAAGTGATAACTTATTGGTTTTAATCACACTCTGTCAGTTCTAATTGCTTCACAAACAACATCACGGTGTGGGTAATTGGGCCCTTCAGCTCCCCCATCATAACAGTGCAACTACTCAGGAGAGGAAAACAAACCCTCAGCCATTACAAAATCGGAAATAAAGCAAGTGGTGGAAAGGGAGCCTTCTAATGTCTGTGCAAGTCCTGACCTACCTGTGCAAGGTAACACTTGCATGTCAATGCTTAATTAACCAAGTAAGAACAGAAATCTCCCCAAGGAGCTGTATGCCAGGGGATGCATAGACAAAACAGTTGGAAATGGACATTCCAAATGGATGAATTGGAAAAGGACAGACTCAAGCCCACCACCTGGTTTCACACCCATGCAAAGGAAGATGAGCTCATTCCACCTTTTACTGCCCTGTTTGTCAGCGCGCTTCCTTTCCCCAGGACATAGGAAGCCTGGCAGGTGCTGGGCAGTAAGTTTTTCTGCAGAAGCGCCCATTGCCTCCCCGAGCCAGCGCTCCCCTGCCCCAGCACTGCCTGCCAGCACCGGGCAGAGCCTAAACAAGGGCCACCAAAGTGCCTTTGCAGCAGATCTGCAGCAGCATAAGGTCTTTCAGCAGTACTGCCAGGCAGGCTGACCTCACCAAGCACTACTTCTCTCAAGTAAGTCCCTAACTGAGCCCTAATTATATATTATTTTTTTTTTTCCTACCAGCAAGAACAAAATTCTGCAAAACTAAAGTCCATCAAGGACACCAATTGAACACAATGTCTCCTAGTCTTGTGAAGCAAAGAGTGGTGTAGTTTTCCAAGATGGTTCCCAATCACATGCCTTTTCAGGAGACCACAGAACAAGGGAAACCTGACAGCTCCACATCCCATTGCCACAGCAAAATAATTGCTCATATTGTAAAACCGCATCAAGGAAGAGCCCCAATCCAGCAAAGCGCATGCTGTGTGTGCATGCAACTTCACTTGTACGTATAAGCCATGCTTCCGGAGAAGCATTTTCTGGCTTTCTGCATACCACTACATCATCACTATAACACTAAGAAATTTTTGCCTGGCTTTAAATAGGAAAAATAAGGTTGTGAAGATAAGGTGAATAGGAAAGCAAAAGAACTTATCGTAGTTAAAGCAAGACTCAGTGAGACCACATGGAATGAGACAACAGGGAAGATGAGCAAAAAAAAAAAAGAGAAAAATGCGGGTCACTTTTGGTGGAACAAGATCTTGAAAAATCTAAGGAGGTTTGCAAAACAGTGCTAGTTCCTGTTGGGATACCAAGTACTAAAAACCTGCCAGAATTTGTTATCGTGGGTTTAAAAAAAACGAGTAGTAACATTATTTCTAATTATTTTACTCCAAAAAAAGTGGCAGCTCCCTGTACAAAGGTCTCCAGAAGAAGAAAAAAAAAAAAATCAAGTTGCAACTATGGGTGTCAAGAAAACAAAAATCAAGCAATATACATGCAAGAATCTCATGCTACATCACACAGAGCAGAGAAAGCCCAAGGGAACTTAACATTACTTTGACTGTCCCATGTACAGAAGCAGGAGAAACTAAATCCCATTTCAGCACATATCTGGAGAAATGTTTATAAGCCCTAGGGAAATTATTCTCACCACACCCTATGAGAATGGTGAAAACAGGACTAGTTTTGTGACACAGTGGTCTGCAGTGGCACGTAGACACCTATTTTCTGTGGCTATTTTACGGTCATATGCATGTAAACACTGTGGTACCTTGTCCCGTGTCAAATCTGCCCTGACTGGAACTGTTCTGGGAATATTTTGTTCAATGTTTAGTCCCTGAAAAACATTTGCTTGGGCAAAATTTCTTGCTTTTTCTTATTTGAATGAATTTTAAAGTGCATAACTTTTAATGATGTTTTCATTGAGTTCCACCTTGTTTGCATTACGTCACACAAAAATGCACTGCAGGAAGGTTCTTCATTATGCCATTATGCTATTAGTGATAGTGGGAGAAATTGCGATATTTGAGTATCAACAGAAATAGCCTCATTGCTTTTCAGACGAGATGGAAAAGAAACAAGAAAAAGGGACAATCGGCTGATATGTCAAACATCTATATACAAATGATGATTCAGAGAGGGGTTGCAATGGTACCAAGGCTAATGAGACACTACAGATAATATAAGAGACACAAAATTGAGTTCGCTTTACAATTTGAGTGTATTATAGAGCTAATCAAGAGGAAGGAGGAAAACAAATCATTACTTGCCAAAGTGGAGAGGAGGAAAAAAAGTCAGCAGATGACTCAGTGCTCCTGGGTCATTCCAGTTTCAACTATCCATCGACCTGCCTGGAGAAGTTTGAAGAGCACTTTTTAAAATGTTTTAAGTGTGCACTATACTTTCTTGGCTGAAAAGGCAAAACCAGGACAAGAAAGTGGGATATATTTCTAGATCTGCCATTTACAGCTAGGGAAGCAACAGAGCAGAAGAGGGAGTCTTGACAGTAGCTGATTAGAGAAATAGTTGTGCCTGCTGCAGGGAAGCATCAGCTAATACTGCTCTGATCTCAAACTTTTTTTTTTTTTTTTTTTTTTAAACAGAAAGTGTTTTGCGTGTACTAGTCCTTCAACAAGACAGGGTATTTGGTTTTAAGTTTTAGGTTTACATCTCTTTCATCACCCTGTAGGGCAAGGAACATTTGATGCTTTTACACTCTCTAAAGCGCTCCCTGCTAGCCAAACCTGTGAAAGCAGCAAGCATCCAGCAGTCAGTCAATTGAAAGATCTGAGAAACAGCCATCCAGGATTCACATCTGAATACTGGAAATGGAAATAAGCCATACTCAGGGTACATCAAACTCACTGTACCCCTGGAACAGAACTCAGTAAAGTGAAAACCTGACGTTTCTCACTGCCTGCCCGGGTCCTGTGCTTTCCTGAAAACTTGTTCTCAAGTGTTGAAAATTAGAAAATCTCTTCATGCTTTGTTTTCCAAATTTCACAGACATAAAGAGACGGTTTTACAATTTCTATAAAAAGTATCTGATGCTGTCTGATTACATTGGGTATCAGCACCGGTGGGAGACTTTGGTTTTACGTTCTTCAGAGAAAACTATTCGAGAGCTTCTGTAACTGGAACTGATTCATCCTCTATCAGTTTAAGAGAAATTCACTAATATTCATGTTACCAGCCTCTTATAGACAATGCATTATAATAGCCTGTGTGTCTTGTCATAATATATTCCAAGTGATATGTGATGACGGCAAATCTGTTATCCATTAAAAAGGTGCTGAAGACCAGCTTGTCGGAAGACTTCTCCCCCTGCCCCCCCCCCAATTTTACTCCTCATTAGTTTTTGAAGCCTGGAAGTTACAAAACAAAGTTCATGTTAAAAGCTACCACTAATATCATGCTGCTTTAATGCCGAAGTAATCAAATATGTGAAAACTATATTCCAAATTCCTAGCAGCACATTTTTATTCTAAACATTGGAAGAGCACACACTTCCTGGAGAGAAAAATGTTTGCAGCTGACTGATATTTATCGGAAAAGTGTGATTTCCTCAAAAGCAGCTTGATGCAGCTTCCTGCCTGCATGTCGCGCACTGCTGGGGCTCTGAGTCAATTCTTGCATACTCTGCAAGTGGACACTAAGGAGTGTAAATTCTTCAACTTCTAACAAACTTCATATTAGCATGCTGTTGTAAAGTGAGGTCGGAATAAGACTCCATGCTTTGTTTAGCAGTGTAATTCTCTTTTCAAGAGCTTGGAAGGGGTTTGGTGTGTGTTGGTTTTTTTAATAAAAATGCAGGTAGGTAGAATTAGTTTTATTCTCTGACAAAGTTTTAATAGATTTACTTTTTATTTTTAGAGAAATTGATTTATACTTAGGCATCAGACACTTTCCTGTGATCGAACTGGATCAGGTGCTTCCCACCCCAACCTTCACACACAAAAGTTTTGGGACTAATATTTAGAGCTTTCTCCTTACATCAGCTAACAAGACATCTTGGACATATCCACTTAGTTCTTCCTCAGGGAGTTTAAGATTTACAACAAAAGATGCTGCACATCCATCATTTGGAAAAACACCCCTCCATGCCAGTTTTCCAGTCATCTTCCCATGTTGCTTCTATGCCTTAATACATCTGATGAGAAGTCTATAAGTAGGATCTATTTGGATTGAGAGTTCAATGCTATATATCAGAAATTGTGATTATTTATAACTATTTTATAAATCTGATGAAGACTGACAAAGAAAAGAGTATATCTTGGTATAATCTTGTTCCAAATGGTGCTATTGAGAAACATCACATTGGAGCTTAATAACATGGAAGCAGAAATTTGTGGAACTCAGAGTGCCCTGGCAAAGCCACAGTCCCAGGCTGCACAGTGGGAAGAAGGGGAATACTGAATACCTGATAGAGAATATGATGAAAGTCATCTGGTAGGACTCCAAGTGGCCTCTTCCAAGTATTTGCACAAGTTTCTTAAGCTACATATGCAGTTTACAGGTTTGCTTGGCGCAGGTAACATTTTAAAAAAAAAATTTATTTCAGAAAGTATGTTATTAAGCACTCAGTAGTCAGCATTATTCAGACTTCTCACCACCAGATATACTCACCTACTCTATAGAGGACTGAAGCATGCCCACGTAGCTGTGCACAGCTATAACAGTAGGCAGTCTATCATGGTAACAGAGAAGTGACTCTCAGAGCTTTATCTGCTCCCATGAAAAAAAGCAAGCCTAGGAAGAGACCCTCAGAAAGCTTTCCTGGTGAAACACAGCTATTCTTCACTCCTGAAAAGCAGCTATTCTAAAACATCTCTTCGTAAGGACAACCCTGTGAGAGCATATGGCAGCTTTCCAGTATTAACACTCTTTTACTAAAGGTGAAAGAGATTTATCAAGTAGTTGGGCTTTCCTGATCCCTTTAATGATCTCTTGCAAGTCCCTCCATATATTTGTAAAAGTTTTTAAAGATATCTTTTTAAAAGAGGGAAGCACAATGGTAGGTCTCTTTGTGGCAGCGCTCCCAAAAGGAGACTACACTTCCGTTCCTCAGTAGTCACCTTCAGCCTTGCTCTTGCCTAGAAAGTGTTGGAGACCTTTGCTCACATCTCTGAGTACAAGGAAGTTCCAGCATCATTTTAAAGGGTGGGAGCTGACAGCAGGCACCACCTACAGATAGGATTGTTTATGCTGATGCAGGATAAATGGATGGAGATCTCCATTAATTGCAACCACTGGAGTAAACCTGGAAGTGTTTTCTTGTGCAGAGAGATAGCAGTGCCAGCAAGGAGCGCAATGGGAGCCACACTATAGCTGCAATTGGTTCTTTGCAAGGAAGGTTCCCGCTATTAATATCATTGCTATCATACCAGATAATACAGTAAAAGGCAGCAGCTTGCAGAAAGGCTTAGGCTAGAGTAAACTGAGGAGTACTCTTTCGATTACAATGTGGGGTAAAGTCCGCAGGGTGTTCTCATATCTCTGCAAGCTAAACATTCACTGTACACCAGGGCAGCCTGCTATTTGTATTGCAGCAACACCTAACAGACTGACCAGGAGCCGGGCTTGATGCTGTACAAAACAGTAAGAGTCAGGTCTGCGCCGGCTTCAGAGAACAGGGGCTTGATAAAGGTTGGGAAAGGGGAAGAAACTGCTGTCCATCACAGTGTGCTGGGACAGATCCTGATCCCTCCAGGAAAAGGCAGGTGTCCTGTGATCTATCATGAGCTCCCACTGAGAAGACAGCGAGGCTGCTTGGGGTCAGTCCAACCAGTCCCTGGCAGTGCTCATGGTGGCAGAGAGATGTCTCCACAAAGCTTCGAACCCTTGGGAGAAGTGCAGCTCTTCTCTTCATGCACCAGTCTTTCCTGATCTACTTTCAGTTCCTTCCTGCAGAGCAGCCCTGTGCAGCATACCAGTCAGGGATGGAGAATTTCCCCTGCTGCTTGAGCCCTTTGGAAATGGCTAATTTGCTACGACATAGGGAGAGGAAGAAAGAAGGGTAGTGAAACACAGCCCAGCCTGGGCCTCAGAGCCATCTCAGGTTCAGGAGGGAAGGAAAGCACAAAGAGCTCAGACCCCCCAGTCTGGCTTTCTGCAGGACCTCAACATATCAAATTGAAATGGGCCTCTTTTTGCCCCTGGCTGTTCCTATAGTTTAAATGCTTTAACCTTTAAAGGTAGCACTCAGGAACCATGGTACTTAAGTCTTAAAGCCAACTTGGAGTGTATTTTTGTAGAGAGGAAGGAGTTTTACTGGTACTTTTACCTCCCAGACTTGCATTTCATTTCAGCATAGGTCATGCGCGGCGCTGACTCTGTATATAACCTGCCCATGGTCCCTGGTCTCACCAGTTTCCTCAGCCTTGTCCTGAGGAGATCAACAGATTAGGAGCAAAGAGGACTGAAGGCTTCTTTCACAGTGGTGCTGAGTGCCTGCTGCTCCTAGTAGCTTTGATAGGAAGGGCGCTCAGCACTTCTGCAGGAGGCAGCAATTCATCCCTATCAGTGCTGCTCGTTGCCCTGGTCTTTAAAGATTATTTGAGACACTGGACAAGAAATTAAGAAAAGTCTCACCCTATCAAAAAACATCAGAACTCTCCTCAATTCTGTTGGTACCAATATCTCTAACTACAGCTCCTGTTCATCCTCAGAGCAGGCCCTTTACAGCCTTTCTTCCTCTTAAATGTTTCTCTTGTTCTATCATTAAGTAAGCCCCATGTCAGAAGTGTCACTTTTTCTCTGCTCACAGTCGCTCATCCAGTCCCATAATTCCCATTTTTGATGTCCCTGTCATTTTTTCTCGTTTAATTTCCACTGTTATTTTCTGTTTCCTTTGTTTGCTCCTATATGTACAGATCTTGGAACAGGCTCTCTTGACATTATCAGCCTTCTGCCTCCTCCTTCCTGTTGTTTTCTAACCTGTGCTATTCTTCCATGTTCAGTCCCTTTTCCATTCCTCCCATGTGACTTCAGATGTCTCCTTTCCACAAGCACTCCCAGGGGGACCAGTGGTCTCCTTACAGCCAAGCCAAAAGGGGACTTTTCTCTTCTTACACCTGAAGATGTCATCCTCCTTGGACACAGGTCAGTTTCTAGACCTCCTTGCCTACTAATTTCCCCTTTCCCTGTCTGATGCTCAGGCTTCAATAATGTCTCTTCTGTCCTACCAGTATCCTGACACTCCATGGAGTTCCATCTGTCTGCTATGCTCTATTATACAATTTTTTTCTGTGTATTTTATCTACCAACAACTATCTCTGCAGGTGACCCCCTCGTTCACCTGGCAGTGAGAAAGGAGCCTGTTTTCTGGGACAATTCACCCATTAGAGACTCTTTGCTAAGATCACCCACAATGGCATTGAGAGGATACATTTTGTTATAAGGATACCTGTACATTAAGAACAAGAAGCAATCAGTTCTTTTCATGCTCTGATTGCCATTAAAATAGTTAGGTTTGGGGTTTCCAAGTAATTACCTGCATTCCTTATATAACATGAATATAGCAAAATTCAGCAGCTATCTCCCTAGGACAGATTAGTCTCCAGACAATAGGTAGATTCGATGCCTTCAATTTGAGAGCAGGGCAGGAAGATGAACATCTCTGCGTGCCATCACAAAACCAGGCTTCCAGTATGGCAGAGCAGTCAACAGCTTTTCAATGTTTCCATGCCTGTATATCACAAAGTGTGCAGCTGAGTGCGCATACTATGCGACCAATCCCACCCGCAAGACACCTGATTTCAGCAAAGCCTCCAAGAACAAATATATTTCAGGTTTCTAGCTAATTCTTCTCTAAAATTGGAAAAGACCACGTGGTACCTTCACTTAACCAGGTATAACAGTCAAACATACTGCCACCAACACTTTAGCAAAGCCCTGCTACTCCTGTCATACCTCACCTTGATATTACTATTTTCTTTATCACTTCTCTGGGCAGAGGAAACCAAAGCAAGAGATTAACTTTATTAGAAGTCAAAGCAAGAATTACCTTGGGGGTTTAACAGTGTGTGGACATAGCTTGCAGTCAGGTCCCCAAAAAACCACAAGACATTCCACCCCATTAGCATGGTGGTGTGGAGCAGAGCCGACAGGTCTACCTCTGCCTCCAACTGAGAAATGCAGCCATTAGACTCACAAACAAAATACAGGAGGTAAGGTATATGCAAATTGCTTCTGAAATAAAAATAAAGATGCACAAAATATCCTTATAAAAGAGTAGCCTTAGGCCCAGCTGAGTTCCAGGTTAACCAGCCCCCAGCACTCACCAGATGCCTCAAAAGAGTCTTTAAGCAGCCGGGCTCTCAGAAAAGAGCAGGGGCTGTATGAACTCAGCACTGCTGAATGACCCCAGTGCTTGGGACAACAGCAAGCCCCACAGCCTCGGGATCCCAAGAACGTGCAGCAGTTGGCCAGAAAGCAGAGCAGTCTTAAAAATGCATTTACTGAGTGTAGATCTGCGTTAGATCACTACTAACAAACTTAAACGGGTTTTCAAATCAAAAGGTGGTTGATTGCGTTTTTCATTTGTTTTCCTTTTCCTCTTTTTTTTTTTTCCTTTAAGTAGCTTTTTACAAAATAATCTTCATCTTTCCTAAATTGTTGTTTCCCCTCTTTCTCTCTTGTTGGTTAAATCTGGGCTGAGGTTTGGTTGCTGTAGGACAGAGGTATGTTAGGAAATTTGATGCAAAGGACAAGAAAACAAAAATCAGAGGTATTTGGTCTGAAAAGAGGCTTTGTCCGAGGCATAATTCTTGTGTGTTTAAGGACAGAGTAATAGATTTGGAAGGATAAGTCATATATCTTAGGATTTTCTTCCCTGCCCCCTTTGATTGATTAATTCCAGTCTCTTCAGATCTTTGCCTGTTCCCACAAACCTGGAATCTCAGGATTGTTTGATTAAGTCATGGTTACCATGACAATAAAAGTGCCTCTGGCCAGTTTGACCTTTGACTGGATTCAATTCACTGAGAGAAATGGACAGAGACTATAGAGAAAGCTTCAGCTTCATGTCCACTACTGCATAAAACGGGCTCTCCCGCACTTTCAGAGAGTGAGCTGGTCGCCCTTTTTAAAATATAAATTGGGCGGGAGTGCTCTGGAAAGCATTTCTAAGGTTTTGGTAACCAATTTCTTGATGAATATCACTTCAGATAGAAAATGCACACAATCCTATGGTTGGATACTTATTTTAAAATGCGGCGTTTAGCACAAGAAGAACAAAAGCTGAAGTCAGGCTTCACATGTATGATGTATACACACACAATTTAAAATCATGTCATATCCATTAAATATTTTATAGGTATTTACAAATATCTAGCTCTTTGTAAATACGTAGACATGTATAAATGCAGATTTCAGACTTAAGACTCATTTCTTCTGATCGTTCCCCACCCCCACACTGCAGGCTGCAGGCATTGTGTTGCTGTTGCTCATATAGATAATTATTCCTTTTCAAATACTTTCATTGTAAATCCATTTCAGCAAAAATAAGGCGGGGGGGGTGGTGGTGGTGGTGAGATTTCAAAATTAAACCTGTTATGTGATTTGTAAATGGGCCTGACAGAATGACAGCCGAGTGGCCGTTGCAAGGCAATTCATGCATGCAAGATTGCCAGATCCCTGGTGGGAGGGTACGCCGTGCCCGCGCCTGTGGGGGCTCCACTTGTGCTCCTCTCCTGGCTGCTCTGCGCTGGGCAGCCTTCTCTATTTTATTGCTTTTTCTTTGCAAAGGAGGGAAATCTTTTCTTTAGTCTAGCTCAGAACAATAATTAAAGCCAGCTAAAAAAGGGACTCGCTTCTGAAGTCATTGGCTCCCCAAAACACAGTGAGGTGACATGGTGGCAGAGACAATCAATGGCATGAGCCATTTGGGAAGAGTGGTCTTCGCTGCTGCACACACCACAGATGGAGCAACGAATGTCCCTTCCGTGGTATATCCAGCCAAGGTGAATGTTAGCTGAAGAAATGGCACAGAGCCAAATATAGGGAAGAAAAATAAACCCAGGCACTGTAAAAACAGAGCAAAAAAGGGTGTCTGAGCTGAAGTAATAGCTGCATTGACCTTACTTGGGTAATAGACAATACTGGTTTAAAAGACAGACCAGAGTGAGCAAGCTGGAATTTCGCAATTAATTTCCTCAGTTTTAAGTCTGGGGTTTTTTTGTTTGATTCATTGCTCATTTACTGTCAGGAAGCTCTTCCTTCTTCTCACCTAGTTACCTTGAATTCTGAAGTCATGGGAAATAACCAAAGGGAATTATTTCAGCCCTCCCACGTAGGCTCTTGGACATAGAATTCTCCTTCTTTCCATGCCATCCATCAGGACCGTATTCTGTCAAGTGGTACAATTTCAACAAGTTCAGTAGAGAGCTGCCATTGTTATAGGATTTTGGTTCCCAGAGCAAGAATTGGAAAAGATATTTGTCTGGGAGGAGATAGGGAATGGAGGATTTTGCTTGGCTTCCCCCGGGCCCTGCGCCGGCCTTTTTTGGTGAATGATAGTGGGGAAAGCATCAAGAAGCATATACAGGAAAATGATGATCCAGAAGAAAATCTCTCCCTACTGGAAAAGCATTCTTTCCTCCAAGAGAAGTCAAAGGTAAAATTTTCAAAAGCACCTACCTGACTTTCAAGGAAAATAAACTCCTAGAGATCCTCTGACTTTGGAAACACATATCTACTTCCATAGTTCGTAAGTGAAACTCTTTGATTTGGATATGATGATGATTTCACCTCTGAAGAAATAGCAGGCACCCACCTCACTGGCTCGTTCACCATCCCTTGCTGGAAGATGGGAGAACGTTATTAATGTAGAATTTGCCTGTTCCATCTCGGCTTTTTCTTCCCCTCATTCTTTTGATGCTGAGTGCTTCCAGTTGTGCCAGTCTGTAAACTCTTGACAGTATTTTGTATTTTCCTTCAGTCTCTCTCTCACTCTCTGTAAGATTTCACCAGCCTATTAGTGTTAGAATGTGAGTGTTTATTAAATCCAGATATCTATTTATCTATTGGTCTATCTTTATGCAATTCATATACATGCATGTCTGCTGAAGCACGGTCCTGGGTATAATGTTCCATTAGAGTGAAATGTTTACGTAAAGGAAACTGAGGAGTTTAGCTATTATAAACCTGGACACTGTCAGTTTACTTACAAGAATGTCATATACAGTCCATGGCCAGCCTTAAGTTGAGACCCTATCACATCTCTCCTTTCATTTCTGTCCCTTTTTGTCTTCACTTGTGGCCCATCACAGATGTACTATGAATTAGTTCAGATGCAACAAGAATCTTAATATTAGTGAGTAGTACGACTATTGGGAAGATATTGTGCCTGTGCAGGGTGAATATTGGACCATTTCTTCTTGTCTAAGAGAGTATCTATTCCTGTAACCTCAGAAAATTGTCACACAGACATCTGTCTCTCCCTCAGGAAAAAAAAAAAAAAAAATCTACATACAGCTACTATTTTTCCCCCCCCTGTTGAATAAAAAAACTAAATGACAAGCCCCCAGTCCCCATCCATCCAAGGTAAGCAGTGATATGAGGAGGGTTAAGGAAGAAGCGAGGGTCGCTGCATGAAGCAGTGATACCTACCACCAGGAAAGCGATTTGGAAATACCTGCCTTTTTGTACAGGCTCGATTCTCTGCTCTGGGAAAACACGCTTTATTTTTAGATCCAATAAATAACAGGATGTTAGGTGATCACCAAAGACAGGGGCTGCTATGTTTAAAACCCTGCCAGCTTGCTGCACTCATCTCCAGAGTAACCCTTAGCATAATCACAAACAACTGGTGTGATTTCAAACATAGGTGTTTAGCAATGACATTAGCTGAGGAGAGTAAAAACCAGCCTCTTTCCCCTCTTGTCCCTGTTGCCACAGCCTGCTGATCGCACGGTGGCTCTCGCTCCCGGCAGCACGATGCCGCTGCCTGCCCAGCTCCCTCCCGCCTCACCCCCCGAAAGGCGGCAGAGCTCTAATGACCTCCCATGCACTTACATCTAACAGATACGTTTTTGAAAACAGAATCAGACCTCACACATCTACAACCACTTTAAAAGGCTTCTCACCACACCTTCTGCTCTCTGTTCTCTACACTCAAGTGGAAGAACCGCACAAATCCCCCCCTCTCCCCACCCTTTTCACTTAGCTCTTCCTGACAGCAAGAAAAACTTAGAAGAGCCAAAGGAAAGCTAAAGAAACAACTCTGGGTCCTGTCTGCTCAGGGAACAATTTCCATATCTGGCTTTTGCTGCTGCTAGAGGGCTGGGTGCAGCTTTATTATCACTTCTTTCCCTCTGTGCCCTCTACTTCCCATGGCTCCATGTGGGGAAGGATTTTGTTTGCTGAGTCAAGCCAGTCACCGGGAGAATCTGTCTATCACCACGTCCCAAAGACTGTCCCTTTTTTCCTCTGATGCTCACCCGCTCATGAAAAAGGGAAACAAAAAAATAATCCCGGCATCAGTCTTGGTTCACCTCTTCTCCCTTTCTTTATTACTCTGTTACTCCCACCCATCAGATTTATGGACTATCTTTTATTGACTGGTGTGGGCTGAGTCATGCGAGGACAAATTTACAGGGGTGCATTAGCCAGCACATGTCACAAAAAGTGTATGATCAGAGGCCGGAGACAAACACATGCATCACTGACATGTTACTGGGACTTGTTCATAATTGCATTGGTTAGTGTGGATACCCAAAATTGTGAAAGAGCATAACAGGCTTTTTCTCCACATTAAAATAAACAAACAACAACACTGTCATCATAAGTCACAGTATCACACCTCACATGGTACACCCTTGTACCGTCTCCCTGACAGAGAGCTGAGACAATGTGATGTACCTCCAAACACGTAAATTGACAGCAAAGCCAAAAGGTCTACTCAGTCCTTAGATAAGTCAATAATACAGGGGAAACTAGTTAGGAGGTTGTTAGCATTGGTTCAGAAAAGCCACGACCAGATAAAAATCATTGCTTGACGCCGACGAATTCTTAATTTGTAACATTTTGATAGGGCAGATCAGGTATCACCTGTCTGTGCCATTTTCTTGGTGCTGTGCCAGAAGTCGTAGAGCAAAGCTAGCAAAAACTCTGCCGAGTGCTCTGGGTAACTCGGCAGGACCATGACCGCATGATCGTGCCTGGTTTGGGTAAAACCTGGGCTGCCAGGCGGTCTGGGAGCGCACAGTGCCACCTGAGCATTCCTTCACTTGCTCTAATTGCGATTTCTTTCAGTAAATAGTTGCAATAAGTTATTTTGCAAAAGTAGGCCAAAAAGACCACTACAATCCATTCACATTCAACTAGGAGAGCACAGTACAAGTACACCGTCCTCCATCAGCCCCTCTGCCCTGTGCCAGTCGCCTCCTTTCCAGCAGCCACCTCTGGGGCTCTGTCCGTTCAGTGCCCCTTGAACGCAAATGGGTTTTTGGGAAATGGTTACCTTCCCCAAATGAAAAGCTGAGATGTCGGTTGCTCCTTACAGCACTCATCTCTTCCACTAACCACTGCCCTCCGCTTTCACAGTCAGGTTGCCTGCCTTTGCTACTGTTCAGTCATCTCTTCCCTAATGCCTCTTTAGCAACTAGAAGAAAACAGAAGCAGAGGAGGTGATTCATACAAACTAAAACAGGGTCTGAACTTCCTTCAGGTCTGCATTTCTTCCGAAACAGAGCTGGGGAAACAGCTAGTCCAAAGCAGAGCCTCCTCAACAAGTGCATTTCCTCACTGCCACTCCAATGTTACCCCCATTCTTCTGGAAGCAAGCAGATCTGCTGTTAAGAAACACCTGAGGTTATGATTTTTCTGCCATTCAGAGGCCAAGGAAAGCCTCTGGCTTGGCTGGATGCAAGGTGGCAAATGTAATTCTCTTCTCTTAACTGCTTCTTCACCAAATCTACGCTGCCTGCTAATCTCCTGCATCCCTGTAGAAAAGTCACGACTGAAGACTCAAGTTGTCAAAACATCACTTGTCTTTTCCACCAACGCTGGTGGAAGCATGGCTGTGCTCAGCCGGAGCAGAGCTGAGCTAGCTTTTAGAAGGTCCCTGTTTCCAATTTAGCAGAGCTCCCAGGAGGTATTACATTTCCTGGTGCAGAGCAGAAAACGCTTTGAGATCCTCAAGCACAAAGCCTTGTTGTTTTATTCATTTGTACTGCTGAGCAAATTCTCTTTTCAAGGCTTCCAGTGGGGAAATTTCCCTCAGTTTCTCCACAGCAGAATCCAGATTAAAGCTACTTTTACCCTTTTAGTGTCTAGAAAGCATGATTCCTTCAAAGAGTGGCTTTATTTCCTGTATTCCTGGAAGATCTCTGAAATTGCAAGAAATACTCAGTCCTAATTACAAAAGCATTTGAGCTCATCCTCTTTTCTGTTGTGTTGTTGGCAAAGCCCCTGGAAGAGCTCTCCAACCTGAAACTTCCAAGGAATCTATTAGGAAACCCGTTGGAGCTTCCAGATAACACGCTGCCAGCTTTATGAAAAGAGCAATGCACGAGCAGGCTCATACTCGCATTGCAGTCATTCTTGGCACTCCTGCAGCCTCCTCCATCCAAGTATTCTGCACCGCTCATTCCACTCGCTGCCTCTTCCCACCATCCCCACAACTAACGTACGCAAGCACTTTCCGGGATTGCCTGAAGCACAGGTAGTTTATAGCACTTCATGAATTGCGCTTCATAAAGACTTCCCAATGTCATGCCCGCTTTTCCCAAGAGAGAAACCGAGGCAGGGAGCTGACCAAAGAAGCAGCCCGAGAGGTCTTTGCACCCGCGGCCGAGGGCAGGCGGGCTGTCTCATGAACTCAGGACAGTCTCTCTGATGATTAACATGTTTAACACAACTCTGTCCCCAAGCACTGCGCTGCCATTAACTGACCAGATCCCAGTGTTTTTCTCGAATTTTCCCCAGATTACAACCAGGGCAAGTTTGCTGCTGCTTCAAAACAATGTTTCTCTGATTACAACCTAGGCTGACAATTATAGTGATTTAAAACCAAACTAATTGTGAAGTACTTTGATCATGCTTAGCACAACTTGTGGTTTGTAGGCTGCAAATAGTTGAAAGGAACCCTTGGGTTCACAATTTCCTTGAATATAAATTTTATTTTGATACATAAGGTATGATTTTAATATTAAAATTAACCTTGCGTTTGTTTTCCCCCTCATCTTATTTCTTCTTTGAATATGATTGCTGGTATAATTTCCTCTCCATAAGCTTAATATTTACCACATAATTTGTTTTAGCTTAAACCTAAATTTCCTTATTCATTTGCTTTTATTAAGAAGAATTTTCTAAAGTTTTTTTTTATTATTATTATTTTGGTCTCAATCATGAAAGTTTTTGTCATTTTTTTCGTTTTGGTTTTGGTTTTTGTTCAAAGAACATGGGTTGGCAATGCAAATCACTTTCTTGCAGGGCAGAGAGAGAAGGCATCTGAGCAGCAGCTCAAGTGACTCCAGACGTGGGTTACTGTGAGGATCTCTGCTGGTGTTACAAAAGTCCTAGCAGCAATTTGCACTGCATTAATTCAGCCCATGCACAGTTTTTGTTAACACAGTATGGGCGATAAATCCTTCCATTTCTCTCTCCTTTCTTTGCCTTGTTAAGCATCTAGGACATTTGGTTTTGTGACAGTGACAAGCTGTATCAGTTGGCTGCAGCCAAAGCTGCTCTAAACGATACATGGCTCTGTATTTCAGATCACATTTGCTTAGAGCATTCCCTGAGTACAACTAACGAGGTAGCACGGATACTGGCCCATTTTAGTGACATTTTATGTTTCCCTTCACCATATTCTGCTGCTTCTGCCCATCCCTGGAACAAGCCTTCATCCTGGGCTGCTCTGGACTTTTCCCATCCCCAGCCCCATGTGCGCTCGCTTTCAGTGTGATTTCAGGTACGAGTGGCTGGTTCAAAGGGAGGTGCACATGTTGGCCCCATCCCCGAACTGGCGCCTCTCTGCCTGGGAAACCTGAGAGTTTCTGTCCTTGCTTATGAACCGTGACATCTGCGCATTCCTCGGGCGCTGACCCCCGGGGGCCAGAGGTCACCCCAAGGTCAAGCAGTTTCCTCTTTCACCACCAATAGAGACCTTGACTAGAGGTAAATTATGTTGCAGTTTAAGGAAATAATTTGAAACACTCTTGTAATTATAATAAATTTTGCTGTTTACATTTTAATCTTCAACCCTTTCACCCTCTGGTTCTCTTGTTTAAGAAAAAAAGTGGGGAATTATATATTTAAGAGAAAAACTCCTGCCATGGAGGACAGTTGAATAAATAACTGGAGTTCCGATAACACAACAGCTCCAACGTCTTTGTCTGCATTCAGCATGAGCATGCACTTTTCTAAGTGCAAGATCTACTTAATCTTCAGATAAGTATGTTCACGCAGCAAGAATGGAAACACAATATTGTGTTGGGAATGTCACGTGATTCCCAATTATCCATCTTGAGCAACTGTAAAGTTACTTGAAGAACAATCTCAAGCACCTTACTCAGGCAAAATTCCAGTTGACTCCAATGAATTTTTGCAGTAAAACAGACTTTGACTCATGGCTATAGAAAGAGCAGCTGTTTTACTGAGCATATATTGTCATCTGATCATTTTTTCTTGCTGCTCGTGAGAGCTGACAGGCTAGGAAAATCTTTCGTTCAAAGGAAAATGCTCAAATAATCACAATAAAGTCCTGCTAGTTTTCAGCTGGGTACCATTATGCCACCTGATATTTTAAAACAAGACTCTGCACATGTATAACCATTCCTCATTTACCCCAGACACACCGTCGTCCGAAATCTGAATTTGGAGAAACACATGGAAGAAGCAGAGCGCTAACAGCAGTAAGGTCTATGGTAACGTTAAGAATTGCAAGAATGAACACTTGAAGAAAGCAGAGAAAACAACAAAACTACTACAAACCATGAATTCTCAGAACTAAAAGCATGGGGTTTCCTTGCAAGGATACCTGAACTTTGTGCCCATCACCACTCTGAACGAGAATGAGCTAGAGCTCCCATCTGTAGGTGTCAGGCGTTCTGCAATCCTACCTCACTCCAAGGACCCTGTTTGCGTGCCACGTAGCATAAGCACAACACAGTAAGGCCAAGGGAGCAAACAGAGCAAGTGCAGTTGAGATCAGTGTGCTCTAATCTTTGTTCTGTCACAGACGAGATGTGTGTCTTAGGGCAGCAGTTTAACTTCTCTCTGCTTTAGCAATGACACTTGCAAAGCAGATACAACAATCACCTCCACAAAACAGCTTGAGTTTTACAATTGCAAGCTGCTACTCTTAGCAATATCATGTCTGCGTTAGATATTGTTGCAGAGCACCGCACTCTTTGAGCACCTCGGGTAACAACAGTTTATGAAGAGAGAAACATTGCCTTTGAAAAAAAAAGGAAGTACAGAGAAATAGCACAGGCTAAAGGTACTCACTCACCAGCAAACAGAGAGGAACCTGCAGCAAGGAACCATCACTCTGAGAATGAGCAAAGTGCCCTAGACCTGCCAAACTTAAAACCTAACCCCAGTGCAGCAGGGCTTTCTGGGGTGGGAGTTCCTCTAACAGGAGGCTTCATGCAGCTGGACAAGTGCTAAGGGGGTTTGCCTGCTGTAATGAATAGCTCGCTAACACCAGGTGATCCTAAAGCATGGGCAAGATAAGGCACAACACTGCTTACTGGAAAGAGAAAAGGCAATACAAGGAATCACTGATTTTGGGGATCTTCATGTACTTGCTCCTGGGCTGGCTTGCATGAATGATCTCTGTCCCAGGAAGCTCCTGCCTGCCTGTCCGTGCAGCTCTCTGCAGGGGCAGAGCCAAGGAGCAGCTTCAGTTTCTCCCTTCCCAGACCACAGCCCTGTCTGGGGCAGCGCTGGCTACCCCACTGCCGACCCCATGCTGCACTTAATTCTGTGAGTGATGCATTTGATGGATGCACAGGCAGCTGCCTTGCTGTCCTCAACCGAAATAATCCTGTTCTCGTCTGCAGGGGTAACAGTGGCAGGGAGTAAGAGTGGACCTCTTCCTCTGCAGAAGGAATGTGAGGAAGGTGTCTCTTCTCTGCTTGATAGCGCAGGGAACAGAGAGACGCTGCTCTGAAATGTGGTGAGAGTCTGTAGCTGGCAAGTGCTGTCTTCCTGTTGGCAGGGCATGATCTAAGCCTCTTTATCCTTTTTTTCCTTCCTGGGGAGCCCTTCCCCGACCAGCTGGAATAGGGTACCAATATCTTGGTCTCCTGTCTTGGCACAAAAATGAATCCTCTAGTAGCAAGCACTGAGGACAGAGTCCTGTGCCTTTGAATAGATACTCTCCCTTGAGACACACACGCAGCCTCCAGCTGAGCCAATGAAAGCTGTACGCTTGTGTCCAGAAGCGGAGTTTCAATCCTCACGCTGATCCACATCAATGATTTCAACAGAAGATGCTGTTGGCTGGATAGGAACTGGAAGCTCTCCAGACCTCAGTTCTGGGCTTTAGTGGAAAGTCTATTTCTTTAGCACTCTGGTGCACTTGTCGTACTGCACCAACACAGCCTAATAGTGTAATTCTACCTGCATTCAAAGTCAGCAGCAAAAGTCCCACTGCTTTCAGATGGAAACCGTTCCAAGCTCTTGATCTTAATTAAGTGCCCAAATTAGAAATGAATCAGCCTTCCATGTTCAAACAGTTGAAAACAGTGATACTCTATGTTTTCCTAAAGCATGACAAATGAACCATTTCTAAACACAGTGTATAAAACAGGACTGTACAGAGAAGAATTGAGCTGATACACAGACAGTAAAATAGAAACTCCTCTACGCTGGATATTACTGCTAAATCTAGGCAGTTCCCAGACCTGACCTCACTGACAGTCTGTGCGGAGTATGGGAAATGAAACTTGGCTACTGCAGCGCTGGCTTTTTGATTCATAATGCCCACCTGTTGCTGAGAGATTTCTTAAAAGCAATCTCCATCTCTCAGCACAGAGGACCTCCTAGCAATCACTGGAGTTTAACTAGAGGGACGAAGAGAGGTTTTCCCCATCTCTAGTTTCTATGAGTACAGCAAATTAGATCAGTATCTTGTTTCGGGACAAACCTAGGTAGATTACTCTTTTGATGTACTGTGGCCATGCCTATGTTCCTCTGATGACAGGATATCACAGAAATCATGTAGGTGTTTCCATGGATCCTCCCAAGGAGTAGCAAATATCTGTCATTCCTATCAGTAGGACTCAGACTCGGCAGCAGTGCTGATTCAGAGTCCCACTGCACAGATGTACATCAGTGGAGACAGTGTCAGACTCTACATCCCAATGAAACGTTTTATTGTTTTACTTCTATCAGGTTTTAGGAAACAATGTAATGTGAGGAAAAGCAAGTGAAAACCTGTCATTAAATAGGCTGGACCACATTTTTCTCCAGCCCTTGGCTGAACTCAGGACCCCTCAGTTACTTTCCCCAGAGGAGTCAGTGTCTCAGTCAAATTCTAGAGACAGGTTTCTCCGGGAACGCAGCCACAGGACTCCCGTCCTGCATTAGCTGCAAACATGAGACAAGAGGATATAACTGAAATCAAAGAAGACTGGACTAAGGACACGCCAGATTATGAAAGCATCAAAGTATTGCGATCATTAGCAATCTCAGTGGCACGTGCTAAGAATATGTATTTAAGCAGATCCACGTTCTGAGGAACTTCTTATTTATTTTCCTGTTGACCAAGAGACAGTTTACAAGATTCGTGCTCAAAATTTCAGCTCCCTCTCCCATTCTCTTTCTAGAGTGGAGAGCTCTATGCCCCAGACACAGCTAACCGGATGGCATAGTTATGAGGAGTAGAGATCAAGATGTTTGTTTTGCCCAGCAATGTGTAAGTACAGGACAGATCAGGGTAAGACTTGTCTGTAATTTTATCCTCTGAGAAGCAAGCAAATGGCCTAGCGACAAACTCACAGGAAACCAGTATAACTCACAGCATTTTCTCATTCTGCATTCAAATATAAATGATCATGCACGACCAAGGTGTGGTCATCTTACAAGAGGGATGTTCTACCATGGGGAGGTGGATGGAGGGGCAGGAGAAAAGATGGGAAACATTCCCCTGCAGAACCTCTCTACCCAGCTGACCCAGCTCCCAGGTGCCAGTGATGGCTGTCCAGCATGGGAAAAGGCAAACCAAGCTTCTCTCCAAGGAGTACCCAATTTCTTGCCCTTTCTTAGGAGAGCAGCTTTAGAAACCTCCTCCTTCCTTCTGTGGAGACATTAGAATTCTTAATTCTCCATGTAATTGTGTGAAAATTTTTAGGCTGATCTGGAAGAAATGCTTCCATCCCTCCTTCCTAAGCATTCATTTTCTTCTCTTACCCACCGTAGTTTTGATTCCTTTGTTTACAATTGATTTCTCTATCTCTGACTTTCCTTTTAATTTAGTGATTGTAAGTTTAACAGAGAGGTTTTCACACCACAGCATTAAAGACTTAATCCAATTTATTCTAGCTACTTTCTCGTCCTTGAAATAGCAAAGCTAGCTATTAAAATATTTTGGTAGATACTCAAGCAAACCCAAAACTCAGCTGGTGCTTAGGCTCTCACTTACTCTTCCTGCAAGCCACACAGTTCAGGAACCCGCTTCTGCTCCTGTTCAGGCAGCACAGATTATTCATGTCTCTGTTGCCTGACTTAACTCTTTTTAGCTCCTGTATCCCCATCAAATGTAGAACTTTTGTCCTGTTGAGTACAACAGTGCTGCCAGGAACCCATACGTCCTGATACACTTGATATCTAAAGAAAGAGGGAACCGCAAATTTTCATAGGAACTGAAGAAACCAGTAGAGAAAGAACGGATTTCAGTCGCATTTGCTATAGAAGGGCTGCTTTACAATGAGCATGTACAGCACCTGGCACCAAAAGCCCCCTCCTCATCTGCTGCTGGGGGCCACGGCGGCAATGCAGGAACGGTGGAAATCTCACCAGGACAGATATTTATGCGAGTGACCTGTTCGGCCAGTGAAATCATTTTGAACAACAAGACAGCTTTTTTCAGTCTGAAGAAAACGGTACATTCACCCCGGCCACTATTTATTTTATAAGTGTCCTGCATATAATGAAAGGAACAATCTTTCTTACCATCTGCCTTACTGAAAGGCACATTTGGTGTGTCGAACAGTTTCAGAGAGCTAATGGCAAAGTGCACATTACTAGCCCAGCAGTGAAAGCATTTGTAAACATCATCATCATCATCAAAGAGGCCTAGAGCTGCAAAGGCTGTTTTTTGCCTTGTGAGTTTATGTCTCTAAATGACTAATTGGTAAAGTTTTATCTGCAGAAGGTGGTTGGTGGTGGAAGATATTTACAAGAAAGAAAAGCAGGAAATAATTCATCTTGAGAAGCTGGATCTAATCTGAGATGTGCGTGAATTAAAATGGGCTTTAAAAAGGGGTCTATTCTCTTTTAAAAATATATATAAAAATAAAATTTTACTTTTCATGAAATGAGAAATGGAAATGCACAGCCAGAGGGTGTAAAAAACTGGAAAACAGGTGAGAGTGAGACCATATGTCTCTGGCTGTTAGACCATGCAGGAGACACCACGCAGGAGTGCTTTGGGGTGGAAGAGCTGAGCACTTGCGCCCACTTGCTGCTCTTGCCCTTAATTTATTAAAAACAAACAAGACATCGGATTTTGAACGAAACAATAGATCAACTGTGGAAAATAACCACTTGCGCTTTATTGCTTTATTTAGTATAACCCTCAAAAAATTATTCTTTGAAACAAAACCAAAAAAGGAAAAAAAATGGTCTTGTAGGTTGGAGAGCAGTATTTTCCTTTAGGCCATGAAGTTGTTAAAATCATTTCAAATGAGCTTGGTGTTTAGTCTTCACTGCAGGAAACATTGCTCTACCTGTCTGAAATAGCTCTTATCAGGAAAATAATGCTCACTACCTCTGCTGAAAAATCAAGGGGTGACTCTTTAAAACAGTTATATGACCTTTAAAAAGTACACAAAATAAAGGAACAACAAGGATGTTGGAATCCCCATTAGTTAAATGGCCTCCTAGGCTTTCATTGGGTTATGGATGTATTTAACTAATAGAAAACATCGCCCAGTCTGATTCCTGTCTTAGAAGCAAAATAGGGATAATTTAGTATCAGGAGTGATTAATGTCATTTACTTACCCATTTTGTTATAGCTGTTACTGAATTTAAAATGCTACTCACAAATTAAATATTTTACAACCATTTTGCTCCTAATTGGTTGCAGATCACAGATTTCCTTTAAACATAATGGCTGTTTAGGTGGTGGGGTTTGCAATGCACATTGTTTTTTTACAATCACTTTTGACATTTTGAGAATTTGTTTAATTTTGATTAATTTCAGTTAAATGAGATGAGAATGTACAATCTCTTTGGAATGGTCTGTTGTTTCAAAGTATGGTTTAAGTGTGAACCATTCTTTAGCATTTTAATTTGCACACTTTGCTATATACACGCTGGCCTTTAAGAGCCTGAATTAATGTAGCTTAAAGAGATGTTATCTTGATTGTTATTTGGATCGGGATAGTTTAACATACCCTTACTAAAAACAAATACCCTGTCACATAATGAGCCTGAAGTTTTTAGGGATTTCTCTCGATGCTATCTTTTAATAAAACGTTTAATTCAAATGAGAAATAGTGAAGCAGAGAGTGCGCATCCTCTATATGAGCAGCAGAGAAAAGCTAGTTACTTTTTTCCAGCAAGCTAACACGTAGCAATTTTTAGGATGCCAGTGACTTCCAAAGGTTGTACTGAAACAAAGATAGGTCTGCTAAGAACCAGGTAAGAGCAGGAAACAAATCTTATACTGTATTTGAGTCTACCCCTGTTAGATAAAGCTTATACAAGTCCTTTGAAAGAAGCTTAATAGTTTGTTTTAAATATTATCGAGGTGTTCTTACTGTGTGGGTTCATTTGTTTGTTATTAAATCACAGTTGATCTACACCCTTCTTCTCTTAAATTTTTACATGGGAAAGAGAAAAGCTGTCTGAGCTGAAACGTAATGATGCCTGAAGTTTCCATTGCCAGATCTTAACAGAGCAATTTTTCTCTTAAATCCTTGACTTTTTAAAGGATTTTGGTGGTGTTCACAGCACCAAAGTAGCTTCCTTTTAAGCTTAGGTCAAAAAATGTGCTATCTCTGGTTTCTGCCACAAAGTGCAACTCTTCCTCTTCATAGGTAATACAAAATCAAGTATTTGGAAGAACTGGTGAACTGATTCTGCCCTGCAGCCACGTGCCTTTCCCTCCAGTTCCCTATTAATATTGTCCATCCAAAAGCCAACCCTTCCTTAATGCCACTGTTAATTCCTCACAATTTTTCTCTGCCCAGTGGAATTGCCCCATCATGAAAACCTTCAGACATCCTCCGACCATTTCAGTAGCGGTCCTTTTCCTGCATTCCTACAGCAGCTCTGCATGTGACATTTGCCCACCTCAACACGTGTGTGATGGGCTACAGCAACCATGCAGGGGCTACATTTGCCCCTTCCTCTCCAAATTCAAACATTTGCTCCCTGATCGTCCAAATATTGATTTAAACAGTCTTTGATGTCATTTGGGGAAACACATTTGAATGTTTTAAATGTGGACTCAGTCTACTACAAGGAATACTCGGAGGACTGAGACAAACAGGGACCCTTTGCACTCTGTTAGCTAATGTTGTATTCCCTGCAGCATTTACTAAAATCATTTAGTCACAAAGATAACATTGTGGATAAAGAATATTTTAAAATGTTTTGAAAAGACACTGTTATCTGTTTGATCTTAACAGATGACTTCTGCAATCTAAATTCCATCTTTACCGATAGAAAAAATTCTCCTATTCTATGAGAGAGTGTTTACAGTGAACCGTATCTGAATTTGTCCTGGGTTTGGTCACAGGCTCTGAACAGGTTTGAGCTCTCATTGAAAAATTAGTTCTTCTTGTGGGTTGTTATTTTCCAGGTACAGATTTCAATTAGCATGAAGAAGCTCTCATTCTCACATAAATGTTTCCAGCTACAGCCTGGCACATTTAACCAGGACTTCCCAGCTTCTAGGTGTATAAACACCAAAATTTCATTGCTATTTTTCCCCCCTTGACATGAAAGGCATACATAAACATGCTCAAGAGCTAGCAGTGTTGACTGAAATATTTCCAAAGGGTCTTTTACACCTTAAGCACCCGCCACTTTCCTGTGGCTAAATGCACAATGTGTGTGAGATATTAACCAAAGAAATTCTGTAATTGCAAAGATTATTTTTCAGGGCTTGTTAATTCATTTATTTTCATTTTCCTCTTGTGCCAACAAGGTCTTGCTTAACTAGTTCAGTATCTTCCATTATAAGTGATGAGGAATGCTAGATTATAATTAAAGGTAGGTGCTCTGCTCAGTTAACCAGAGGTGCCTGGAAACTGGATGTGAACTAACAAGTGATATTTTAAATGTAATTGAACCACTAATCCTTGATGGACTTGCATAACTGGCATACAGCTTGAGAGAAAATAATTTAGCAAAATGCCAATATTAATTGTTTTGGATTTGCGAGAAGAGCAAACCACACAACTTTTAAGGTAAGGGGAAATTAATCTTGAAACAAAGTTTTTAATAAATGTTGTTTAAAATTAAACCTTGTTGGTGCTAGTGAGCAATACAAAGGTTAAATTTAACTTTGGAAGCATTCACTAAGGCTGCAAGCTTGAAACAAAGTTATATTGGTTAACAGCTAAAAGCAATGGAAATTAGTTTTCAATTCATTTCTAGTATGCAATTCAGTAGCCGTGCCAAGCAAAACTGCAAACACTTCTTTCTGCAGTTTTCTATTTCGTTTTGAAAAGACAGTTTATGAGACAGTCAAACTAAGAGTACAGCCACATGTTGCCCCTCTAAAACCCCCAAATTTAAGCTGAAGCTTCACAAGCCTTTTGAACTAAACCAGTTGTTTGTTAATCAAACCGTAATTTCATAATTCCATTTGTACAGATCAGCTCCTTTAAAATATACCAACTGCATCAGCAAAGTGTTTACTGGTGGGATTTTAGATTTGGAAAAGGAAAGGCTATTTTCAACATTTAGCAGAGAAGCAAATAGCTCTGCTACCCCTGCCCAGAGGCTGCACTTGCACCTCAACACACACACACAACTATCTTCATGTTTAGCACAGATTTTACAGATACCATAAGAAAGAGAAAACCTTTATAATGATTTATTTTTGTATTAAATTCTTAACTCAGAAGTGAGATGTGACCCTTAGATAAATCTCCCATAATACCCTGCTGATTCCTCCCATTTGGTCAGGGCAAACAGAATCGTATTAATTGGCAACTCTGCTGTGGGGGGAAAGAGGTGGGTTTTTTCTTCAGTTACTTTTCTTGAATGTCAAACAGATTAGTGCACTAAAATGTCTGGGAGATAAATATGCTGCAGATTTCAAACAAATGAAATTCCAAAATTGTTTGCTAAGGCGAATTCAGTGAATGAAGGAAATAACTATCCTTTTTTCATGCTCTCTGAACTGCAGGTCGTACACTTTGGTTTATGTTGGGGGGGGCGGGGGGTTTAACCATTTGGAAAAAAACTAAGAAACAGATTTGGAAAGAAGGAAAGAACTGAGTCCCAGGTTTTCCTTCTGATTAAGTTTTGTGGATTGCCTTTACTTAAAAAAAAAAAAATAATAACGTGAATGTTCTTCACACTAAAACAAAGAGTGAGATCCTGAAATACTTTCAAGTGTAGGTTTTGTCGCTGTAATGCACTCCTAAAAAAACGTTTCAAATCTTTCACAGCACAGCTCTCTCCTCTCCCTGCCTATCTGAAAGCACATTTTAATTGTTTAGTACAGCAAAATGACCCTTTTGTTTCCAAAAAAAATAAAGTACAAATCCACATAATTTTGGAGATGAGTACATCCTAGGTATATTAGGAAAGCATATTATTTTGTAAATATTTTGTTTTAAAATGTACATACAAAAGCTTCTACAATGGTGAAAGGGCGAACTTCCTGAATTTAGCTAATCCTAAACAGGTTCTTTCTATTTAAAATTTTGTTTGTTACTAAGAAACCCAGGGTTCTCTAAAAAGAAAATGTCCTGGAAACCTTCCTATTGCATATTCTGGACAAGCTAGAAATAAATGTTGCATATTAGTGTGGATTAATGCAAAATGTTTGGGCACCTTGCTCTAAATAAAAATCATTAAATAAAATTAGGAAGCATTTGAACAACAACTTAAATAAAATTTTACACTAAATTACCTATAAAGACATACTCTTTAATTTTAATAGTATTAGATAGAAAAAAAAAAATCATTTAAAATACTCTTTGTGGGTTTTTTTTCCATGTACAGCTCCACTTAAATTATCTCATTCGAAGTAGTGTACTTTTGAACCAGTAAACTCATTCTTAAGTTAGTATTACACTGATAAACTAATTTCAAACAAATGTAACTCAGTGCCAACACACAATTTCAACAAGAAGCAGAATTACAATAACAAATATCAACAAACTATTTGACTGTTTGAGCCTGTGTGAAATCTGAGAAAGGTGGATTTCTCAAACAATTATTCTAGGAACCTTGGGTTGTTTGTTGGTTTGGAGCTTTTTTCAGTTCGATGCAGTGCTGTTACAGTTTCCTGGTGGAACACTTTCAAGCTGGGTTTTGGTTTTAAATTTTAGATTGAAATGAAACTTCAAGGCGCAGCTATGAATTTTCTTTTAAACGATGACTAAGTATTACTCGCTTTCTAAGGAGAGAACACAGCTATTCGCTTTTATACCCATGCCAAACCTCTGCAGTATTTCTTTGAGCTAACCTTTATCCCCTTTCTGGACTTGTATTGGTCTCTGCTAGAAAGCAAGTCAGCTGTAATTACTTACAGGTGAGTTATTCCATACTAATGAAATAGCTCTATGAAAACGATGTTATTGAATTGAAATGTAGATGGCAGAAACACATTGATTTATTTTGCATGGATTTTTAAACACTTAACAATCGCTCCCTCTCCCCTCAGTGCTAAAGAAATTAAGATCCAGCAGAGAGAGAAGTGAACGTGAAGTTCACTCGTAAGTTAGACTGGTATCATTTTTGCACGGTTTGGGGGCAGAATGAAAAATACAAACTTGGTTTAATAGTTTCCTAGTAAAACGTCTCACTTTTTTATTTCCAAAAACCCGGTGCCGGACACAGTGAGGCACAGCACCCTTGCACTCTTACCTTCCTCCTGACACTAACTGAAAGATGAATTTGTTTACTTTGTTGTGTTTTTTTTAAAAGTGTGGGTAACTCCACCCATAACTCTGCACCTTCCCACTCACCCAGTCCTTTTTAACCTTTTAAGCACTGCTCCTGACCCTCCATCCTCCCTGCCACTGCAGCAGGCATTTTCAAGCCACATCCATTTTTATTGACCAGAACCAGACTGAAACCCCCAGCTCCCAACTGCAGCCGCCTCCGAAAGTGCCCCCAGCAGCTGTAAAAACAGGGGCTCTTTCCACACCACCGCCCCAAACTGCCTCGGCCCCGGGCTGGCAAAGAGGAGCCAACTGCCCCTCGCCTTCAGCTGCAGGGAGGGGCTGCTCTTACGGGGCTCTTTTTTCCCCCCCTCTCTCCCTACATATATGTAGATATATTTAAAATACATATATATTTTTTGGCGGGGGAGGGACAGGATTTTGTTTTGTTTTTACAGCAGCCATCCAGAGCCCTGGGTATTGATTTTCGGGCACATGAAAGGGATTTTTTACAGGCCTTCCCTGTGGAAGGGAGCAGCAGTAAAAGGTGATACCACCCACTCCGAAGGAATGCTGTGCATGCAATTAGGAGCAAGCTCCCAGCCAGGGGGTTAGAATTCAAAGCAAGGCAAAAGCTCCCCACCTCCCACAAACAACAAATCCATTAAAACTACCAAAGCCATCAATACTAATCAATGCATCCAGGGGCCATTAACTATTTCGGTGCTCGGGGTTTTTTTCCCCTCGCTCCCTCGCACTGCTGCCTCCACCGCTCCGCAGCCGCGGGGGAGGTGCGGGGGATGTGTCCCTCGGACGAGACACCCCCACGTTCGGGTCGGTGCCGTTTGGTTTTACCGCTTTTCCCCGTGCCCGGAGCCGACCGGGCACTCCCGGCGCAGCGACCGGCCTCATTAAATACCATTAAGTGCAACTGACTTCAAAGGGTTGACCGGGAGCGCCGGCACCGGCTGCGGGAGCCGGGGAGCCTCCCCG
>NW_009649062.1:4166410-4171203 GCF_000708025.1 Charadrius vociferus
GGGGGAGGTGGGCGACGAGTAAAGGGGGGGGCGGGAGGGGAGAAGAAAATGTGAGCCCAGAAGCACAATGCCCCTCTTTCCTGTAGCGAGGCTGTTTATTGGGGTTTGGGCTAGAGACGGTTTTAACTACGAGTCCGCAGACGCGGTGGGATCCGAGGGAAAAATCACATCGATGTAAAACCTATGGAATTAAACTGATTTTTGCATTAGCTGTGTCTCTCCTCTTTTTCTTTTTTTCCTTTTTTCTTTTTTTTTTTTTTTCCCTCCCATCCAATCCCTCATTCATAACTCGCATTTAGTGACTGTTTTTCTCATTCATGTTCCCCTCCTTTCGGACACTGTCAAAGCGAGCACAAGAGCCTGCTTTGTAGAGGTTTGATCAGCAGAGATTTGAGCTCTTTGGGCTGACTGCATTTTGGTTACATGCAATCACTTTTGAAGCTATCGATTGGATATGTTTATGGAAACACGTAAGGTATTTTCGGCCATCTGCTAGCTAGGAAATTATTACGATTATTTATTTTTAACAAAAGGAGCAAGGAGATTTCTCTACATTTCTTGTTTTCAATCCTGCAGATAGGAAAATAACCTGAAGAAAAAATTGCACTTTTATTACATTAAAACGATTGTTCTGTCTAAATAAAGCCGTGGCTGGGGGGGATGAGTTTGGGTGCGTTTTAGACTTTTAGAAATCGTTTCTGACAGCTTTTAAATTACCAAAACGTTTCAGAGGATGCCTTTTTGTTGTGAATAGTGCTTTTGTTAATACTTTTTAATTTAAAAAAAAACCTTTAACTAGCTGCATTTGTTGAAAAACTGTAAGATTCTGGGAAAAAATAAAGAACAATTTGAATTTCAGTGATATGCAAACACATGTATGTGGCTAGACATACACATACACAGAGTAATTTTAAACTGTTTTATTCTCATGTGTCTGAAACAAAGACCATTCAAATAAAAATTTTTTGTAAACTACTTTGGTAAAATCATGGGCATGGTGAAATCTCAAGTATTTTAGGGGCAACTTTTAGGATCATTCAAATCAGTGTTTAAATAAAGGGTGCACTTAATTTTTCAAGTTTGTGTGTTAAAAAAGAAAAGTCAAGATAGCTGTTACAGTTTTAGATGAGCCCAGAGGTGACTTTGATTTCCAGCCTCTCTGAAGGAGTGGTAGTGATTTTTTTGAAGCTGAGGCAAACCAAAAGTCCAATCTGTGTAAGTTTAAACATTACTACACAGTGCTGCCCTGTGAACATTTTATGAATCTATTTGTTCCTGTCTCCCATGGAGTTCTATCAATTCATTCTGAATCCAGCCTTATAGTTTTGTCCACAGAAGCAAATGTTTGCAGCTAGGGAGCTGGGAATAAAAGACAAAATACAAAAATCACATCTATCCTTCCAAAATGTAGCAATCTTGCACAAGGATGGATTTTAAAGTTAATTTATAACAGCCTCTGTAAATATCTTTGGAAACTTCTGTGAATTTTTTCTCACCCTCCTCTCTTCTCTTTGTTTCTGTCACCCACATTCACAAAGCATATGTATGTTCAAGACCTAATTAAGAAGGTTTTATATGAGTTTGTACATGTGTTTTCACACAGAGGATAACGGTGAAGCATGTTACTGTGCTGTTCGTGTGGGACTTCGTTAACCTTGCAGATGGGAAGAGTGTTATTAAAGAAATCTTAATTAATAGCATTAAGAAGCTGATTAAAATAAAAAACGCGTTATTGCAGCAGGGGTCTCATTAAGGAATAGTCATGCTTGTCTGCCACAGATTTAAGAACTTTCAGCCACAAGGCCTTGAACTGAGGCGGCTCCAGTTTAAGCAAACGCAGTGGAGACTCCACCCCCGGTGACATCAGATTGAGTTACACTGCAAAAACACCCCAAGATCTGGAGAGAAAAAAAGAAAAAATCAGCTTTTCTCCCTCCTTTCCTTGATAAAACCGCCATTCCTCTCCAGCACTGGGTGTTCACAAGGAGCCCTTCTTTAAAGCAAACTAACAACAGAACAAATGTCTTTCCTCAGTCTTCCTTTCCAAAGGGAGGGGAGACCACAACTGCACATTTGCAGTAAAACAACACAAAAAACAAAACCAAACAATTCCCCAATGTCCCCGAGCCCCAAAACACAAAAATTAATCAATCAATCCGGCATTACAGCAGGGCAATCCTCCTCCTGCAGGGCAGGAAGGAGCCCCATGGAAAGGGTTGCGGTGGTACACAGCAACAGACCTGGGGCTGGGGACCAAGGGCTGGCGGTGGGAAACTTTCATGAACTTTATTTGCAGTTTGGCTAAAATTAAACTGACAAACCCGTTCGGAGCTTGCTGTAAAGTTACACATTTTTCACGTAAACATCCAAGGCAGTTGCCTTTCTCTAGGATGTGTCATTTCCTGTGTAGCTGTAATAATATATTAAGTAAAGGGAGAGCAACGAATTTACATATTTACATATGTATAGATGCTGTGCATAGGAAAGCTAGCAGGATGTTGTGTATATACAACAGCAGAAATCGGCAGAAAGCATTTTGTTTAAAAGTTTGGGAAATGACCACATTGAAATAAGAAACATGCTTCAAATATTCTTGGCATTCTAGACAAGGCTGGCAAGGAAAGATTTACGGACAAGTCAGTGTGGGACAGGAAAGCTTCTACGTTTAAAGCTTCGGGGAGGTGAGTGTCACGCTCAGGACACAGGTCACCAAAAAGAGCTACAAAACCAGCTTAGTTCTCACCTGCTCCCCACGGGCTTTATATTACTCTGAATCGTGCAATGCTAAACATTTAGCAAGGCAGTCATAAGGAGACTCTCTGGCGACTGATAGCAAGATGAAGGAATTAACTGCAGGGATATAGGGGCTCACCTTTGCTCCAGGAAGGACATCTTTCTTTTTGCTGTAAGATATCTGCGGGGTTTTGTGTGGGTTTTTTTTTTTTTTGGTTTGGGTTTGTGGTTTTTTGGGTTTTTTTGTGGGTTTTTTTTTTCCAAGCAGTAAAGTGTCAAAACAACAAAGGAAGCGATATAATTAGTGCTGGTACCTACTACAAACTCGGATCTCTGAAGAGAGACCAGTGCAGCTTTTCAAATGTCTACCATTTTGAAATCAGAAAAACATTTTCTAACAGACAGAAGAATCCCTCTTGAATCCCCCCTGGCCCTTTTGAATTCACGCCCTGCCTTACATCAAACGCTTTTTTGCTGATTAACTGCACAATCAGGTCCCTGCAGATCAGGGGAAGAATGGAGAAGAGAAAAGCAACCTCTTTTCCAGAGAACAATACCATTATTTCAGCTCCATTGGACAGGAATGTGTGATTTCACAGCCCACTGCCCTTCTCTCCCATCTCCAAAACCGCTGCCAGAGATCTACTGCTCCAAGTCCCCACCCATTAGTACCCAGACCCAGCATTTACAACTTGGGTTCAATATCTGTGCGTGGGGGGCTACACACACACATGCATACATATATGGAGAAAATATCCAAATCAGAACCGACTCCCAAGCCCAAGAATAGATACAAAGGAAGTTTAGTTTATTTTTAAAAATAGCTAATATCCTTTTTCTTGTATAATGTAAAATTCTAGTTCACATGCACGCAAGTTATATTTTGGGGTTGGTTTTAGTATGAAAGTGGTTAACAACTGGAAGTAAAAGATATTTTAAAATTTAAGTCATTCAACAGTTCAGAAAGAAATAGACTTTTTTTCAAAGAAAGATTACTTAATAAAATGCCAGTAAATACTGTTAAAAAAATAATTAACAGCCTTTTTACCCACAAAAGTGTATTGCTTTCTCACAGCTTACCCGATTCCTTTGCTGTTAAGTTTGTTTCATTGGAGTATGAAAACATTTTCATTTTACAAACATCTGTTGAAATCAATAGCTGAAGAGCTGATTCCACAGGAGGAACTATGTATTTTAAAGGTGGAAGCAACTGCACGGTTGTGAGTTTGTTAGTTAACAACATGACAGAAATCTTCGCAAAAAAGAAACTCACCAAGACATTTCCCTGTGAGAGAGACTGTCAATGACTCTCTCGGTCTTTGTCTAGTCATTTTTCAACGATTCCTGTGTTTTACAATTTGCAGGGCAAGAGAAACACTGGAGAGCTTCCCTGCCTAGCCCTTTAACTGGGATAGCGCTTGATTTCAGCTCAACCGCGTGTACAAAAGGAAAAGCTCTTGTCATGAAAGTGCACTGAAGTGACCTGGCGTGTTTTACTCGGTCACAATTCAATCCCCCGCTTGGCTCAGCCCGCGGAGAACGCGGCTGCGGGCGGAGCGGGAGGGGAGCGGGGCCGTTCCGCCGCTGCCCACCGGCGCGGGAGGGAACGCTCACCAATTCCAGCAATAATTGCTATTCTAAATTTGACAAATTCAGCGATTTGTCTTGCCCGGACAGGGCTCGGGGTTTTGTTACTTGCGGGGAAGAGGCTAGAGCTTTGAAACCGAAATAGACACAAAATAGCGGGAACCTCTCGGGCAGAGCAGCCCCCGGCCACACCTCTGCGGGCCGGGACCGCCGGGGACCGGCTCTGTTCCCCCAACACCAGCCCTGCCCGACAAAAGAGAGAAAGAGAGAGAAAATAATATTTGCTCAGGTCCCCACTCTGTTCGCCTTTGATTTATCTGTTTACAACCGGGACCCCCTCAGTTGAAACAAAAAATCAATGAAAATGTAGTTGGAGAAAAGGCGGGCAAACTACTGAAAAAAAAAAAAATTGTGAATGGAAGAATGTGTTTGTGCATTCATTGTTAAAATAAAGAGCGTGCCGTGACGTATGC
>NW_009649062.1:4172128-4176799 GCF_000708025.1 Charadrius vociferus
TAGGTAGCGGTGAGCTAATCGGCTGGGGGTTGGTTTGGTTTGGTTTTTTTTTTTTCTCCCCCTCCCCTCCTCTCTCAAACATTTCACCTATGCAAACGCTTCTGAGAAATTGAGCGTGATCCCACAACCCAATCCCGGTCCCGGAGCCGAGCCCGCTGCCCGCCCGCCGGTGCCACGGGGCGCTCCCGGGAAACGCCGCTCCCAACTACTTTGCTGAAAGATCCTGGTTTAGAACCCCCCTCTTTTTTTCTTTGCTTAAAACCCCCAAAGAGCGAGGCAATAAGTCACATGCTATCTCCAGCCGGTATTTATATTGGCTTAATATTTAAATCTCGTAAAACTAATGCTTTGCTTAAATAGTCCAGAGTTTTTGCAATAAACCAGGGTGCGCAGCCCAAAGTGTTTCTTTGGCATTCTTGCACTTTGCCCCAATTCCGCTCCGTTTCCCTCCAGTGTGTGGTCTTCGAGTTGTGTAAGGAAAGCGCGTACCCTCGAATACAAACCTGGGGTTCTGGAATTAAAAAAAACTTCCTAAAGTTTAAAGCACATTTTTTCCTCTAGTTTACTTTTTCTTTCCTTTCTTCTTTTTATCTTTCTTTTCTTTCTCTCTTTTTTTTTTTTAAATAAAACAAATCTCCAAACTAGACTAGGTTTCTGGATTAGGGATAAATTATTGTACAAAAAAAAGGAGGAAAAATTTTAAAAAAATCAGAAAATAAGAAAGATACAGTTTAAGATTCTAATTGGGTTGGGACATTTCCAAATCAATTGGCTTTTTGTTAATACTACTCTGAAAAACTGACAACTAGAATTCATATAGTGCATTTTCTCAATCAGCCCAAACTGCCTCAGACTTGAATCAATTTAATTCATTTTAGCATTTAGTACGATTCTTAAATGTCTATACAGTTTATGGAAGGTTGTTTTCCAGTTTCGATTTCTTTGCATAGAATTTCTTTGCATTGTTTGAAGTTTGAAATCAAAGTATTTTGTAATTTCTCAATTGATTCTTATTTAATAAATAGTTACATTTTCCAGGTTTGAGTTTGAAATTGCTCAAAGAAACAAATGGTAAACAGTTTGAAACCTAAAGACTAACAAGTTGACTTTTAAATGTTACTTATTGCTAAAATTATTTGGAATGTCTGATTTGTAATGATTAACTGATGTTTTCTCCTTACTAGCCATATATTCTTTTTGAAAAAGGAAAAAATTACAATAGTAATGTTTTCATGATGCAAGTAGCTGATTTTTAAAGGTCTCTCACTCCTGGAGAGCAGTTGTTTTGAAAGCTTATTTAGATGCTTGTGTAAAATAGCAAGACTTCCGTAGCAATTAAAAATAAATAACCATCATTTATGCTACTAGCAAGCATAAGCATGTGTGTAATAAATACCAAATATTTTAGCAGACGATTCAGATGAAAGCAACAGACACAGATCCACTGTGTCTTTAAGATAATGTTTAATCTAATTCATTACCCCTACTTTTGTAAAATACTGGGGTGCTGAAATGCAAGGAGGACAATCCCAATCCTGGTCTTTGCTTTCACATACTCTAATGCAATACATTTACTATTGAGAAGGAAGAAAAGTCCCTAGAACAAGCTTATTTAAATTCTTGCTGAAGTTAATTCGAGATGCAGTTGTGTAATATAAAAATCTCATTTTAAAGAATGACATTGAATCAATGTGGTTGTTTAAGAAACTCCTTTTTTTTGAATGTAACAAATCTGTTTTAGGGTAAATCATGCACAGAAGGCCATCACTTGGAGAAGTTTCTAACTGATTTATCATTTATTTTGGAAAGTCTCTGAAGTATGCTGTTGTCCAGAGCCCTTTTTCTGTTGTACTACTGGCAATTATGATGAGCAGTGCAATATTAAAAGGGCATTGGCTGGCAGAAACATGACCCCCTTTAGCAGCCCACCCTCTTCAGAGTGGGCAAACAACCCTAAAATAGATGCCTCCTCCAGTGTATTTATGCACGTGTGTGAAATAAGGTTTTATACATGTGGGAGTGGTTTTAAATAAGGAGAGAGATTCTGGGTTATACATTTTTATATGTCTTTCTCTAGAAATGGGTTGGAATAATTTATATACATCCTATTTAAAACATAAGCTCCAAACATTTCTGGGAGCTTTCAAGGCATCACATTACCTGCTTTGTTTACCAATAACTTGTGAGTTGTTCATTATTAATTTTTACACACTTCCATACAATATCTACATTGAAGTTTTATAATGATTTCTTTATAGTTTTTCCCCTTATAGAAACTTTCCCCTATACGTTTAAGGTGGTCCCCATCAATGTCTATAGGGATTTAATGTTGTTGATTTGTTTCTAAGAATCTGGGGTGTTTATACTGTTATTTTTGAGTGGTGACACAAACAGATATGTGTGAGATTGAAGCACAGACACTAGGTATTTTTGTAGACAAGTCTCATCATTTCTGTAACGTTTTCCATGGCAAATCAAAGCACTGTGTATTTATACCATTCTATATATACACATACACACCAGCCTTTTTCATCTGTACTGGTCAACCACCATAAAATACACAGCACAATTAAGGAAACTTCTGAAGGCACAGGAAAGGGCTGGCACCTTCTGTGATTTCTTTAAATTATGTAGTTCAGATTCATTGACTGACCAATTTGGTTTTTATAGAAACACATACGTTTGGGGATGCTGAATTATGTCCCGTGTTCTTTTATTCTCCCATTACTGTAGCAAAATATTTTATTGTATAAAACCTTTATAACGTACCGTGCCTAGATATACTGGGCATGTAGCAAAAGACTTAAATGGTTTGTTTAACAAGCCATACTAACAGTGGTCTGTCTCTCTCTCTTTTTTCCTCTCTTTCTGTCATTTTTTTAAACTAACTTTTTGTTGGTTTTTTTTTTTTTTACCTTGTCTAATTACGATTGCAAATAAACTTTGTCATGCAGAGTTTTATTGGGGCTAAGCATAAAAACGTTATTGTGGTTAACACTGTAATGTAGCAGTCCCTTACAAAAGGATGCAGGGACAGCTGTGCAGAACGTGACAGTGGCTGCTGGTATCGCTGGCTCTGACAATGTTGCACTACTGTCTGCACAAATAAAGCAGTGCAATAATATTGTCAAAGCATTTGGTTCCAGTCCTAATACATCCTTTATGATCAGTTACTGTTGCACACCCAGCCCCTGACATTATGGGATTCTGTAGTTATTTAATGCATTTTAGTAGGGAACCAGCCCCCTACCCTGATTTCTTCCCCCCACCACAAAGGCTTGAGCGAGTGTTAAAACGTCAAGATCATGTAGAAATTGCCTAAAAAATCCCTACCCTTTTGTTTGTTTGTTTGTTTTGCGTTTAGGTTGAGTGGTCTGTATGGAAATTCCTTGGGTTTTGTTCCCCATTTTGACTGTTTCAGTGTACAAAATGGATTGCCCTTTCTGCCACTAGCGTGGGTTTGTGTGTCCAAGTTGTAAAATAAAAAGCTGGCCTATTCACATTTTAAAGCCCTCTTGTCCTCCTTTAGAGCAATCACCACCTTTAAAAAAATACCCTGACCAGATTTGAATATTTTCCTGCTACCACTTTAAAAATCAGAGTTTTATGAACCCAAGGATGTTATTATTGTGTATAGAATTCAGTGACTTTAATATATACACATGTATTCACAGGCAATTTAATTTTTGCTTCCTATTGATGTATTTTTCAAGTTCCATTATATTTCACTTTTAGAGGAATTACTGTTAAGATTAAAGCAATATTGATACCTTCATTTTCATTACCAAAAAAAAATAATATTAGAAGGCACCTAAATAATAATCAATAGGTTTTGAAAGACAATCTTTCCCTGCACTTCCCAATAGCAACATGGAGTGAGTCTGAGAGACGCAGGGATGATGTAGGCCCAGGAACAGGAATATCGCATTCTGAATTGATCTTTAAATAACAATATGTTGGTGACTGTCACTCGCGGTGCAGTTGGAGGCAGATGTGGTATTTTCTCCTGCAGCTGCTAAGAAAGGGGTTCGGAGGGCTGGGGGATGGGACCTTCCTCTCTCTCTTTTTTCCTGAAGCCTTGAGCTGTTACCTTGGGAGCAAAGGGTGGGGGTGGGGAGAGCCGTCATATTGGAAATCAAATCTAGGTAAAGGAGTGTTTTCAGATTGCACTGTACACCCCAAGCCAGGCCAGGGAGCGCGAGCAAGCGAGCCATGGGGAGGCAGAAAAGGGAGGACCACATCCTGAGGAGGGGGGGGGGACGGGTCCCATTTTAGAGGGATGAGAAGAAGCCGAATCCTCAATAATGCATCCCAGTTCTTCAATGAACAAGCGAGCGAACAAAAGACACCTTTCCAGTCCCTCTCTTTCTGGTGAGGGGCTAAAGCCTCCCTCCCTCACACGCCCGGAAGAGAAGGCTAAGCCTCGGTGTCCAAGCTGGGGGTACGGTGCCGGTGGTGGATGCGGTACGGCTCCCAGGCCTCAGTGGAGGTAACCTGAGCCGGCATGGCTCCCTTTCTCTGGAGCTTTTCTTTTCATCCATCTCTCTGCATTGTAGCACGGTTGCCATTTTTATGTGTGTTGAGGAACAGGAAGGCCTGTTTAGCTTTGGCACTTTCTCCTCCTCCTAATTTTTGATTAATTAAAAAGTAGGAGAGAGAGAGATCTCTAAG
>NW_009649062.1:4176859-4182520 GCF_000708025.1 Charadrius vociferus
CGCACCAGCGGGAAGCTGCAACCCCCCCTGGAGCGGGCCTCCTAGACCCCGTCAGCCAGTGGAGAGAAGTGCTAGTGAAAGCATTGGTGGGGCTGATGCCGGGCTGCAAGATGGCCTCGCAGACGTGTGAGCCTGCCTTGTTTGGAGGTGGAGAAATCACGGGGGGAATAGATGCATACTTGTTTTCCTGTATAAAGTTATGTCTTTAAAAATAATATAGTTGCTACACTTGAAAATGTCCCCTGGGCATGGGGGGGGGTTGAGGCGTGTGATACAGGGAAAGGCCTGTGCGGTGACAAGGACCATATCTCATTGGCAGAGGGCAAGGGGACACTGTCCCAGGCTGCCTGGCTCCTGCTGGGGCGATGGAGCCCACTGAGCACCCTTCACGGGGAGCCAGCTCTCTCCCCAGGGGTGCGGGGGGCGAGGATGGGGTTCCCTGCAGATTTGGGCCTGGGATGGAGGTTACACATTCCAAACCCTCCCTTCCCCACTCTCTCTTTCTCTTTTTTTTTTTTTTTTTTAACCCTGCCTGGCTGAGGAATGTAACAGGAAAAAAAAAAAAAAAAAAAAGCACTGGAGGAAAGCAAAAAAAAAAAAAATGGAGAGGGGGGATTCGGAAGCAAAGGCCCCTTCAGGAGTCTGTATTTGTGCAAGGGAAACCATTTGCATGTGTGTGGAGATGCCAGAGTTTGTCTCCAGTTGGGTCGGAGGGGGAGGGCGCGGGAGGAATGCGGGGAATCAGGTCGGGCTGCGGGGGGAAGGGCTCCGGCAGAGCCTCCATCCTGTTGTTGCATAAACTTGTTAAAAGAACCCCTCCTCTGTGGAGGCAGCACACATAGGGTATTAGTGTGGTGGAGGAGGCCAGACCTGCGCCCTGGCTACACAACCAATTGGAGCGGAAAGTGAAATCAGATGGTTTAAGTTTTCAGAGGGATTTTTTTTTCGTTTTTTTTTTTTTTTTTTTTTTCAGGGGGACTTTTTGAGTCATTGCATTGAGTGCTAGATTTGCGTTAAGGTGGCTCCTGCTCTGGCCGCTCCTGGGTGGTTTGGGGATGGCGGGCGGGCAGGGGCAGGAGCTGCTGCCTCCCTCGGGCAGAGCCCCGGCCCCGGCCGCAGAGACTTGGGCTTGGGGCCCTGGGGAGAACTGGCCCCCTCTTACCCTGCAGGGAAGGGGCCGGGCGGTCTGTGGGCAGCTGGGGTCTCTAATGAGGGCAGTCTGTCCCCTGCCATGGGGGAAGAGTTTTTTGGGAGACCCCAAAATCAGCCCCACACATGCTCCTTCCCCAGCTGAGGCAACTACCAGACCTTCCGCTCGCCCTGCTGTACATGCAGGGCCAGAAGTGGGATCGGCACTTCCAAGGTGATAGGATTTAGCCCTATTTTGCTCCTGAATTTAGTACCACGTCTTTTTTTTTTCTTTTTTTTTTTTTTTTCCATCAGACAGCAGAGCACTGGTAAACACCATGCAGAAAAGCCGTATTGTGGGGTTACAAAGTCTAGGCTGTTTAAGGAGCTCTGTCATTCCTTTTAATGGAGCTCACTGACGCAGATCTGGCTTCTGCCAGCCGAGGAAATGTTGCTACTGAGAAAAGGGTTATTGAAACCCACAAACTAAATATTATAAGCAAGAATCAAATGGCAGGACGTTCTGAAGTGTAATCCCTCCTGATTTCAGGAGAAGGGGAACATATTGATAAGTGGCTGTGGGTGACAGAACCCCCGAGCTCGGTGGGTGAGACGCACTCTGGGAAGGTGGTGTTTTCAGAGAGGATTATCAGCCCTTACTCTCTGGAGTCTCTCACACCTGGACAAGTTGACTCTTGCATGGAAGTAAGAATCCCCTTTTTCTCTGGACGGATTTGTACAAACTTGCTAGATAGACTTAAGGAGCCAGGACTGGAATGCTAAGAATTTTCTCTCTCTCTTAAAAAAAAAAAAAAAAAGAAAGAAAAAAAAAGAGAATTAAGGCGGCAACACTTCTCAGTTTTAAAACAATGATAAAATTATTAAATAGGATGGAAAACGCTAAATCAACGCTCAGCCTACAGCTGTTTCCAAAGTGTTTGCTCTGACCTTTGGTAATAGCGTCAATTCCGCTGCAGAAAATATATTGTAGGCTATATAATGTATTTAATTGCAAGATGGCTTTTAAATGGTCTCCTTTCCTCAGGCTAGCGAAATGGCTGTGACCAGGGAAACAAGGCTGAGCTGAAGCTTTTTTGCCCTGCGATGTTTGGTGAGGTTGCAACTGAGATGAAAATTTAAAAAACCCGCTTGCCCAAAGTGGCATCTTTAACCACAAGAGAAACAAACAAACAGCCAGCAACAAAGGGAAGGGGAAATGGCTCCCTAAACTGAACCAGGGAAGACAAGGTCTGATCTCACAAGGAGCAGAGGCCTCTGAGCTCCAGAGTCAGCTCACTACTTTATTTATCCCAGAGCTTCATCATAAGAGCACTTCAGTCTGTTTGTCTGCTAACATCAGAAAAGGGGGGCTTAAACATACAGCAATGAATGCACTACAGTAAAAGATTCCCCCCCCCGCCCCCTGCCAAAAAAAAAAAAAAGCTTCCATTATTGAGCAACATATAGTGTTATTTCCATACTAGTCTGGGTGACATTTCTATTTAGTTTCTATAACTGTGATTAAAGGCGAGAGAGAGTTTCTAAACATATCTAGAGATGCTGAGCCTCCTGGTGTATAAATAGCACACATTTCGTAATCTCGTGTTTAAACGTTTATTTTAAAATAACCCCCATATACATTCCAGAGAGTCTCCCTGCTATAGGACATAGCATGACCCAGGCTTTGCATAGTGTTTGCAAACTGGAGGAATATTATTAGAGATTGATTCAGCCTATTTTTCTCATCTTGTAAAAAAAAAAAAAAAAAAAAGTGGAAGGTGTGAGGAGTCCAGTGCCAATACACCACTTGGAAATTTTAGACACGCATCTAGGCTCTCAGCACCGATCCAGAAACATAAAGACAAAGTAACTTAATTGCCTTTGCTTGGAATGTAACTTGTGGCTGAGGTTGCTAATTACATCCCTTACCCTGTCCTGCCAGTTGTAGCTTCTGCAACTACTGAAATTCTTAAGTTGTGTGGAAATTGTCAAATCGTGCCCCCCCCCGCCCCCCATGCATTAGTAACATCATTTGATGTGCAAATTGTTTCCACTGTAAACTCGGGCCATCGGAGAAGTTAAATTGTGTGTACTAAGTGTAAGTCTTGTTTGAGATAACATCGAGGCTGAAGAGTGGAAAAGACATGGTAAACAATAAACAAAATAGAGACTGGACGGGAATAGATGGAAAGGTAAGGCCGAGCCTAGTTGCGTCTTTTTTTATGTTCTCAGTCCAACTGGATGTCTAGGTTGCAGGGATTGTTGAGAAGCAGAGTGGCAGGATTAAACCTGAGGTTTTGCCAAGGTAACGAGAATACAGAAGTTTGATAAAACTCATTCTGAGCCGCTTACAGCAATCTCTGTGAACATAGCCTTTTAATTAATGTGAGCAAAGGTTAATACAAATAAATAATGTGGAAAAGAGATCCCTGTTTGCTTCCAACAAGCATCACAAAGGATGGGGAGAGGGAGGGGTTGGGGCAGATTGGAGATTTTGTTTATCAGTCCATTAGAAAAACAAACAATTAATGGAGCTTCCCCTGTTCCCTTTGGCATGTCCTTGGTTTTCGGCTGCTTTGGGCAAGTCAGGCAACATCAAAGGGGATGCAGGGCTGCCTCACATCAGCGTGCCAAATGCCAGGGATCTCTAATGGCAAAGACTAGATCAATGTGGCATGCATAAATTAGCCAGGAATCCATGAATTAGGGGATTGTCTCTCCATCACACTCCTATTTAATCCACTGGAAAGCAGGCTGAGGAAAGAGAAGCTTAAAGTGTCAAAATCATGACCTGGTTTGGGATGGCCTGGGAATGAAGTTTCCTTCCTTTTCTTCTGGACTCTCAAGCGTTCCTACGTGACAAATGCACTGGGGCAGGTTACCTGGGAGCCAGATTGCAGAGGGAGAGTCTAGCTGGCAAAGCAGCCCTGAAGCTGGAGCTGTCTTGGCCCCTCCCTGGGAATGATTTCTGTGGCTGTTGGCGCGTTCAACACTAAGCCAGCCCCAGCTGAAGATTGTGCCTTCTAGCCTAGAACCGAAAAGGTGCTGGGGAGGGGGGAGAGGAGAAGAAAAAGCCAAACAAAATGAGCTAGGGCAAAACACGTGTGCGTCTCCAAACACTGTTTAATCTGTGTGCATTAATGTGAAGTCAGTGCTGGAGAACCAGCCCTGGAGATCCTGTTTCGCTTTCTAATTTTTGGTGTGTACTTAGTCCCGTGATTTCCAATGAAGGGAGGGATATTTTAAAACACTGGGTTCTCCAAGTAGGACAGCCCTAGAAAGGAAGTTCTCTGAGGGCTTGATGCCTGTTACTAAGAGGTTCAAAATACAACTATCAGTTAATCAAATAAATAGCACTTCCCAGCCTCTAACAGCTAGGCAGTTAATTGACTGAGGTTATTAATAAGGAGAGAAACTTAGAAGAAGGTGAGGACTGGGGACGGAGGTATAGAAACCTGGATAAAATCCACACTGGAGTTAAATATGTCCTGGGAGAAAGGGGTAGCACTCATGCACAGATTCTGTGGGGTCAGAGGTTTACTCCATTCCTGCATCCCCACCCTCCCAGGAGCACACGGTGCTGTGATCCATAGGGCAGTGCACTGCTTTCTAACTTTGTACCCCTTCCCCATTTGCAGGCATGGAATGAAGCTCCCTCCAGTCACCTGCCGCAAGACACATTATCCAGCTTCCTAACCTTAAGGATGAGACCCTATCAATATTGCCTCTGCTTTTGTGATCAGGGTAGTAGTGCAATATTGCTTATAGGGTCTTTTCTTTTGAGGGTTATTCTTCATGGAGAGAAGAAAGCCACAGCAGGAAAAAATAATCCTATGTGTCCATCGAGTTAAGGGAAAAGTTGTGAAATGCCGAGCGTTGTTAGATAGGCAAGTAATTGTGCAGAGATGTTATTTGTGACAAATAATCGTTCTATTGTGGTGACTCAGGTTGTGAGTAATGGGCATATTTTTGATGCTATCACACAGGATTCAAAACGGCCTCGTGTTTAAACCGTACAAGCAGTGACTGAAATCGGAGAAACCCATCATGGCTCGATTTTAAAATAGTGTGAGTCCTGAGACGTTTGAAGGGTGCCTATTTTACATAATGATGTAAACACCCACCAAGGGATGGGAGGAGATACATTGCTGTTTCTGTGCCTGATCCCAGCCCGAAAACCAGTGCGGTGCGAAGCAGAGTACAGCACAAAGAGGCCGAGGCTCTAATCCCAGTAACCTCCTCGAAACAAAGCTCATGCCTCTGCCTGGGGAGCGCGGCCCGTCAGCTCCAGCGCCGGGCTCAGCGGCCGGGCCCTGCCTCCGGTCCTTCCCGAGCGCTGTTCACGGAGGTACGTGGGAACGGAGCAGGGATGGGGGCTTCAATCTCCTCTCCGCTTTGTGAGGGATCAGCTGGGGGCTGACAGCAGCCGGGATGGCCGAGTGGGTGGCCCTGCCTTCCGTTTCAGGTGGTCCCCGCGGTCCCTTTCGGGACCTCAGGGGCCCAGGGAAAGGGATGGTGGGAGGGGACTGGGGG
>NW_009649062.1:4182784-4188030 GCF_000708025.1 Charadrius vociferus
CTTTCCCTGTTGCACTACTGTCACGGTCGCAGCGAGCAGTGCAATAATGAAAGGGCGTCAGTGCGCCGGGGAGCGGCGAGAGCCGGGGACGAGCCGGTGACAGCATGCGGGGACGGGACGTCCCGCTACCCCACCACCCCCGAGAGCCACCTTAACGGGGGCGGGGTGGGGGGGCTTTGCTTGTGCAACTTTCTTTGTTTAAACACGCAGCGGCGGGGAGCGCGGGCAGGGGCAGGGGAAGGTGAGCAGCTCCGCGCACCGCCCGGCCCCGGGCCCGCCGCGCCCCCCCCGCCCCTCCGCTGTACCCGGCCGACACCAAAGAAATAAAGTGACTCCTACGTCCCCTGTCGCTGCCTTTTCCTTCCTGGTGGGTTTCCTTGCAGGTCACCAGCCCCTCCCCACCTCCCTACTGGCCGTAGGTAGAGAAAAAGCCCCTCGATGGGTTTTTGTAGGCCTGCTAAAATCGCCCGTTCGGTCTTTTTGGGGAGAGGTTGAGAATGCCAATAGGAAAAAGAGCATCCTCCTTCCCTGCGGAGCCTGAAAAACGGGCTCGAGTCGTGCCCGAGTGGCAGGTTCAGCAATGGGGGAGCGTGGGTAGGGAAGCTGGTGTGCGGGGCGGGAAGGGAAGGGTTTGCCATAATGGAGACGAGAACAGCGCTCCGCATCTGGGAGCTGTGCTGGAAGGCCAGGAAAGAGCCCTTTGATTATGAGTGGCCATGGTGAAATGGATACTTCTATAAAAGAGGGCTGGGAAGGGGTATTTCCTTTAGCAAAGGACCTTTCCACTCTGGCCTTTTGAACCTGCGCTTCTCCCTGGCACCATTTCTGCTTCATCACGACTTTTTGCAGAGGAAGGTGAGTGCAGAAAGCAGGCTGGCTGCAGGAGAGGGATGCGATCTAATCCTGATGAAAAGGCTTTTACAGTCTATGCTTCATTTCCTATTTCTTTTGGATTCTCTCTTTCTTCTGTCTCTCACGTGCGAAAGCAGATATAAAAGCTGAATCCTTCCCTGCGGTCTCTCTCCCAGGGAAAAGTCAGCCCCCTCCCCAGCTTCACCTTCAGGCTTTGCGCACACAAAATGGCTGCAGCAGCCTGTGGGTGGGCATGGAGAGCTCAGGAAGCTGCTTTTCTTTTTCCCACCCTGCCTGCCCAGGAAGCCCTTCTGCTTTTATTTTCTGTGGCATTTTGCTCTTGCATAGCTCTGTGCAAATCCAAGGGGGTCTCCTATGTGTAAGCTATGCATGGAATGGGAGCTGGGGAGGGAAATGGCCAGTTTGCATGAGAAGGGGACCTGTCGGGCCCCAGTGTTTATTTTTTTGCTGACCTTCTGGGGATATGGTCAGTGAGAGCTGTGACAGCTGCTGGAAGCGGCAGGGGCTTTGAAGATTGTGAAGGTTGTGACCTGGAGGCCCCTTTCCTCTCTCTGTCCCAGGAGCTGCTGAGTCAATCAGGGAAAAGGGGAGGTGAAATGGGGGCTGCTCTTTAGCCATTTTTCAATCGGTGAATGAAACAGGAAAGGACAAATGCAAGAAGAAAAAAGAGCGATTACTTCCACTTTGGTGCATTACTGAGAAGGGGGAATCTCTCTTTGGCAAAAGATTATAACAATAATGGGAAACCACTGTGCTCTTAAGATCCAGCACCTTGAATAAAGGATTTAACTGGGCAAGGAGCTGATGGCAGATCAATAACAGTAAATTAGGGGGAAAGCCTACAAAATCCTCTTGGTTCAAAGCAAGAGGAAATCCAAATCTCATTTCCACCTGATACCAGCTCTAGATATAGCAGCGGGAACATGTTCCCAGTTGGCCCACTAGCTCCCACCATCTCCTTGACCCTACTCTAACACATCTTCATCTTTGCTGAGCTCAGCTGAACCCTATGGCTGAGGTTGCAGAGGCCACTGAGAACGGCTGTATCACACATGCCAAAGTAAAGGGACAAAGTACATTGTGTGGGGCTGTATCCCTGATGTGTACGCGCTTTCAAATGGCACAAGCTCCCTTGGCAATCCACGCCCCCGGGCAGCCCACGAGAGGGCTCTCACTCAGCCCCAGAGCCCTCTCTAAGCCCAGTGACTGGGGTTTAAGTCTTTTTCACTTTCTAGATAACATGATCCTATGGATCTTTCCTATTAAAATAGTAATCAGAACAGCAAACAGAGCACCCGGCTTTAGTTGACCAATACACAACAGAGGCAAAGAAGGCAAACAGCAGGCTTTTCAGTTAGTTTACACAGGGGGCACTTAAATACTGTATTGGTTACATAATACCATTTGGGGGTTGGGGTTTTACACATTCTTCTACTAAATATATCTGAGAGATTTGTTTTAAAGTGATCAACATAAATCCAGCCACAGCTTTGAGGGGAAAACTCCTATGATTAGACCTAATACCACTAGGTAGCTCGTAGCGTATTTACTGAAAACCAAGGCACAATAGAATTTTTTTCCTAGACCTGCAGGTCAGCACTGTGCTCGCTCCGCTGTGGCGGAGGGTGTACGCTGCCTCTAGAAGGGCTGTCACAGCCAGCCACTTCCCTGCAGGAAGCACAAGCTACTGGTTTTTAGAGCCATATCCTGCCACTGCTCTACATCCAGTCCTCAGAATTCATCCCAGCACAGACTGAAGACAGGATATGTTCTGTCAATTATGACAAACTAAGTGCTAAGAAAGAAGGTGAGGCATATAAAAAAAAATATCTAGTCCTAGCTGTGATTAATTAGGAAAAAAGTATTCATGTTAACTCCTCCGGAGAACCCCATTCTCATGGGATACCTGAAAGTATGTTCCCTTCCTCATAAGCCCTCCAGTAAGCATCCTGTTCCCATCCAAAGGGAGTAGCAGGTGGCCAAACTGCTCCATTGGAGGCTTGACAATGGCATTATCCACCCAGCTTTTCAGCTGAAGCCCAGCTCAATCTGTACACAACTTCTGAGACTCCAGCTAAACCCTTCCTGGGAACGGCAAGCTTCCCCAGGCAAGGCCTGGATCTAGCAGCCCTGCGTCCTTGCAAAGGACCCATCCCTCTGCTCAGAAGTGAACAGATGGGAAGAAGAGTCTCAAAGCATCAGAGCTTTAAAACCGTGCTCTTCTCTTTAGTGTGTTGTCACCAGAAGCTCTGCGGGCAGAGATCTGTGCCATAAGGAGCTAGCAGAACAGCGGGTGGGTGGCTAATTGAGAATGGAAGTTCCTTGGGGCAAACCAAAATAGTCTTTGTGATGCTGCACAGAACTAGGTATGCTGCCTGGGCTCAGCATCAAACACCGACTCAGTAAAAATCCTGCTTACTCACTCACCTGGGAGGTGGGTGAGCCCTTGTCTTGTAAACCTCCTTAGGTCTTATAAACCTCCTTAGACACACAGAATAATCAGGTGACAACGATAAGCTGTTGCTCACAGTGCAAACTGAAATGTGACATTTTGCACGGGTGTAATAAGTCAAATATTTTAAAGAGTCACCCTGCTGCCACTACCACAAATGGCAGACCCCTGCCTCCCTCGAACAGTGATCTACTGAGAAGCAACAACTTTGCCAGAAGCTGCTACAACTATGCGAGCAGTTTGCCCAATTAAAATCAATAGGGAGTTATGCGAGTACAAAAGCCATTACCACATAGTGCTAGATGACAAACTGGTTTGTTTCTCCAACGTGAATCCCCATCATATTTCAGAACAAGTTTAGGGTGACAGTAATACAGTTTTACACAGCCCACCAGCAGAAAATTCTGTTGCTTGGTTTTCCTTTTACAGCAGTTACACCTTTGACACACCTCTAAATTATTTTGAAAAATTCAAACAAAAGGGAGGCTGTGCTCCAAGAGAAGCAGAAAATGGAAGACTTCCTGATCTGAAGGAAAAGAGGATCTCTCAATAGCCCTGGAGAAGCATGGAGGCCACCTTCACGTGCGAGCTGTTACAGACACCAAGTACCAACAAAGCTAAGGATTTCTCACTGCCCACCCCCAAATGCCAAGTGATTCATTTAGGGCACTTATAGCAGCATTTGGAGCAAGTCAAAGGCTAGTTTTGGTGTTCCCTTGTTGAATCTCTGACCAAATTCTTTGATCAGAATCGATCCCTTCTTCCCCTCCATTCCCTCTTCAGGCACAGACATCCCTACTGAAAGGTAAATGTTTACAAGAAAAAAAAAAACCACAAAAAATAACAACAAACCAACCAACAACCCCTAAAAAAAAAATCTCACTCCCCCAAAACCCCCCAAAAAACAGGAGAGAATTTAAATAGGGGAGAGGGGAATCGGGATAATATTTTAATATTTACATCGGGAAAAGTGAAGCCGAACTGTTTTCCATTTGTATTCTGTGTAAGGGAGCCAGTGGGGTAAGGGGTCTTCTTTAAAGCCTCGACCAGCTGAATAGCTCTTGGCGCTACGGCAGGAAAACCCTCCGCAGGTGGGTGAAAGCCAACAGCTTGCCTCCCCCCTCTGCCACAAGGAATCAGATGGTGCCTCCATGTTAATGCATCATCTCAATGACATTCAATCACTTCTCTGGTTTCTTAGATCTGACTATATGCAGTGCACATCCAAAGTAAGTTTGACCACTTCCAGAGGCAGCCTTTCTGCTACTCCACATCATGTGTGATCATTTGTACCTGTGTAAACATGGCACAGTATTTTATGGGACTACGATGCTTTAATTTATACTGACAACAGCTGCTACTACATCTAGAGATGGGCAGATTTCAGGAAATCTCGGATTCTACAGCAAAGTAGGTTAACTCTGGGCTGTTTTTCTAACTAGTAAAACAGTGACACTCAGCAGCCTCATGCCTCAGGCACACACCGCATACATACATACAGGTTTAAATTCCAGCTTCACCAAATTCAGAGCAGAGATCTGAACTGCGACTTTCCACATCCCCTATGAATGCCTTAGGTATTTGTTTGTTCGGGAAGGGGGGCAGTCTCCCCTTCCAGTTTCAATCAGGAAACCATATGCTTGACATGCGAAATATTTTTATTAACTTGGGGTCACACAATAAAAGAGATTGGGGGGGTGGGAGGGAAGACAGAGCAGAAGAGATTGTTCAAGTAAGTATTTCTAGGGCTATTCACTCACATTTCCGATTATTTCTGCCTAAAATAGCCCTGCAATCCAAGCTCATCCTTCCCTGGCTCTTCTCTATTGAACTGTAAACCCACGGATGCACATAAACGCCCCGAGAGACCAGTCTGGAGGGAGCCCGGTGTGGCTCCGACCGTGCCGCCGGGAGACCCCCG
>NW_009649062.1:4188196-4200774 GCF_000708025.1 Charadrius vociferus
GCAGCCCCCGGAGAGGCGCTGCCTCCCGGCAGGGCCCCCAGCCTGCCTCCGGCTGCGCTGCGGCCGTGCCCCGGCTCCCTCCTGCACCCGGTCCCCCTCGAGCCCCGGGCAGGGCCAGGCAGAAGCTGCTGCCTTCGAGGGACAGGGTGGCCGTCGCCATTTTAACCTGCTCCGAGCAGGCCCACAGGAGAGAGGCAGCGGGTGATCGTCCGCCGCTCTGCGGAGCTGCGGGGGAAGGACACCGGCGAGGGCAGGGTTCGTCCGCACAGCCCCGGGCATGTCACCCAGCCTTCCTGCTGGCTTCCCGGACACCAGCCCCGGGTCCCAGCGCACCGCTCACAGACAAGGCAAAGAAAACCTGTAATTTCCTCTTCCAGGTGGAACAAAGAGGTACCGACACGTTGTTCGGGATCACTCGGCCCTGCAGCTACGAACCGAATGCTGGTCGTCAGTCCTAGCACCTTAAGCATAGCTTCCTAGCAAAAGATCCCTCGGCGTTAGCTAACACTTTTTTTAGGATGGATTTTTTTTAGATTAGGTATTAAGCCATTCTTTCAGTATGAACCACAGTGTCTTAGAGTGAACAACAGACAATAATTTTCCTTCGGTCTCCTAAGGCACCAGATACACGAAAATACGATCTAGTGTCAAGGTGGTTTTCTTGCAAGAACAATCCAGGCTGGGCAACTTTTCTGTGGAGAAGAGCGCAGAAAACAGCCTGGAAAGGGGAACCGTTCTGCACTATCATTGTCACTTCAAAAGCACCTTTCATTGTAGCGTCCCAGCGCCACCCGTGCAGCATCCTTTCCCCAGCGAGGCCAGTGACGTGCCAGGGAGCCGGGGAAGCTCCGCCGCAGATGCTCCGCCGCGGGGTCGCAGCCGGGGGGGGCTGTGGATGCCGAGACCCCCCCCCCTCCGGCCAACTTCCATTGTACGTCCCCTCCAGGCGTGCGCCCTGCCCCACGTAGTCCCCGCCCGCCTCCCACCGCCGCTCGCCTCCCGGTCCGCGCCCCTGCCCCGCTGGGAACCGCCAGCCTCGGAAACCCCCTCCTTCCCCAAGGGAGCGTTAGAAACCCCGGTTCTCCGTTACTGGCACTTTGTTCTGATATTTGGGATCTCCCTCCCCGCTTTCCCGTCCCCGCAGAACATGAGCCGCCATCCCTCAGTGCTGCGGGGGAACACCGCCCGGGCGAGGCTCGCTCCCCGCCGCTGGGGAGGAAGCTATAAAAGCTGCATTGTGAAAATTCCAGTCTCGGGAGGGTTTTCAAGGCTTTTCTCCACTACCCACCACAGCTCTCCCAGAGGAGGGTGTCCCTTCCACTCCAGCTGCCACTTCCAAAGTCACAATTACCTCTTCCTTTTGGGAAGGAAGTTGTGCTCTCCCAGCTGAGAATTTATACCCTAACGAGAAAATGCATCTGTTCTGGCCGGTCTGGTCACCACCACCCCCTGCACTCCCCTCTCCTTGCCCAGCAGCAACCCCTCCGCCGTCCAGCGCCCGGCTTCAGCCCCAAGAAAGGCAGCTCTCCTACGGGGCGACACAAAGCACTTTTACCCCCAGACCAGGGGCTCCGAGGCTGCTGTCGAGTCACTGCCGAAACTTTTAAGCAAGATTTCAATTAATCACCCACAGTAAACAGCCTCCCATCTCATGAGGGAAAACAGCGGCCATAAAGGGAAACAGACAAAGATTTTAAACATTTTAAGCTATTTTGCGCCGGTCTCTAAAGCTCGACGGAGAGCCACCCTCAGAGCCGTGCGCCTGTACGGCTGAGGAAACGCAGCACAACATAAAGGTGTTTTGCTGTGCAGCTTTATAGAAAATTGCCTCCAGCTCGACAGTAATTGTCTCCCCACCCGCACCCAGCCAAGGCAGCGGTAATGCATTCAAAAGTATAATATTTGCAAGAGACAGCAGATGGTGCTCCCCTGGGTGCAATTTCAGGAGAAGCCTCGCGTTCTGCACTTTCCAATGTCTGTTTTAGCCGCACAGGTTTAATGCTACAACAGCCCTTTTTTGGCGATGCAGTCACAAACACACACCACACAAGCCTAGTATAAGATGTTCCTGGCACGAATCATGAGCTTTCCCGTTTTGAACAAGCGAGGAGGATACAAGTGAAGTAGACCGGCGATTAAACAAGTGCTTATACAATTATTTTATCACACCACGCTCCGTGTGCCCACCGAAGCCAGTCACCGAGCTAGATCAGTCTGCAGTAGGATGAAAACTGCTGTAGGTGCACTAAGGCGTCTTCCCTCACAGTGCCAGCAGCCGGACAGGGCTGGGAACTCTCTCACAAGCCCTACAGCCACACAGTTAGAGTCTCCAGACGTCCTATACGCGGGACCAGCGCTCAGGGCGTCCGGGAGCGCCCGTGTGCCCCTCGGCTCCCTCTCCCGGGCAGGTACTGACGCGCTGCTGTGTTTCCTCGGCACCAGGAGGCACCGCTCTCCCGTAATTCCCCAGCCCAACGCTTCTGTTGATAGCCTTTCGGGCTCTGGAGCTACTGGGCTTTGAACTTGCCTCCGGAAGCCGGATGGAGGGAGCGGAGGAGAGGGGAAGGGACCCCCGCTCTCCGCCGGGCGCAGGCGCTGCCCAGCGCAGCCCCGTCCCTGGGGTTCAGCCCTGCGGCAAAGCACCGCCGCACCCCGCCGGCCAGGAGCTCTCCCGCGGGTGCCCTGTACCCGGGGCGTCTCGCCGGCACACGTGGCTCAGGGCTGCCCACATGAGGTGGGACACCCACCACCACCCCCGCCGCCGCTGAATAAAGAGACCACGACCCTTCACAGCAGAGCAGGCAGGAGCCGGGGAAGAGGAGAGGGACGAGGAGGAGAGGCAGAGCGTGCCTCTGGGAAAGCGGGTTTTGGAGGAAGCCTCTTGCCATCACCCGAGGATCGCCGTTAGCAGAGGCTGGCTCGCAGATACTGGTACCCAGGATGGTAAAAGGCTCGTAGTCAAGACCATCTTTCTGCTAGACATGACGGAGTATGGGCAGGCGGCTGACGCTAAGAAACCAAAGCTGGATTGCCGGATGGATTTGCAGAAAAATCTACGTCCATTTGGCAAACGAGCGAAGCCCTCAGCAATAGCTGCGCCGGCGGGGAGGGGAGCTGGACCCGCCAACCAGCGGTCCCACCGAGGATGGCCGGCGGGGCGCGACGTGGGTGACCCATGCAGCCAGCGGGAGCTGCAGCCCCGCAGGATGGCGGGGAGAAGCCGACGGGGGCAGCCTCCCAGCGGATCGCAAACCGACCCCGTCTCGGCAAGAGATGGCAACTCCGCTTTCATCCTAGCGCCAAAGGGAATCCACAGTGGATGGCGCAGGATCCGCTCCAGAGGAAAAGCCGAGGAGAGCCGGGTTAGTAACACGAGGGACGAGGCGTGTTCATGTAAGTATTACCACTGACGTGCAACATATCTTACACGGGCTAGAAACAGATCGTTTGATTTTAGCTTTTACCTTCGAGATCTCGCAAAATGCAACGGGATTGTTGTAGGTGACGGGAGAAGAGAGCTCCCTGTTTAACGATCCTTTTGTGTCTTTCCTCCCTCCGCCGAGCGGAAACCGGTATTTAATTTTATGATACAGGTAATTGCCTTAAATATCTACTGTAAGCAAACAGACTTCAGCCTTGGCCGCACTTTATCGATCCTACAGAACGATAGCAAGCAGAAACGCCTAAAGCATCGCTTTATAGCCTACGCTAATGTTTTTAACCTTCCCTTTCAAATAACTGAGCAGTACATCAGTACATGACTTGGCAGAGCGCACTTAACGCGAGACACGGCCGCACAGGAGGTCTTACAGCAGCCGACCGCCTTCGCAGCGTAAGGCGGGGGAAGCGGATGTTATTTGTTTCCCCCCGAAGAGTATAAATTCACAGGCGATCAAAGCTGCGCTGCCGAAACAGCGCTGAGCTGCCGGAGGCGCCGGTTCCCAGGGAGCGGGCCGGCAGCGCCCGGGCAGCGGCGCGGAGGGCGGAGCAGCAGCGCTGGCTAGTGGCCGTCCCCCCCCGGCCACGCTTCGGGCCCCAAGGCGGAGATAAGGAGAAAGACGCTCCCGTCCCTCTTCCCTCGAACGGCCCTGCCCGCATCTACCCCACCCAAGTTTTGATACAGACCATCTGAAGGGCTGTTTCCCCTAAAGGGGATCACCTAACGGGCAGGACAGAGCAGTCACCCGGATTGAGGAGAGCAGAAAGCGAACTCCAGTGATAAGAGCTCTCTGAGGGGCACCTGCAAAGCCAGGGAGCAGCGAGAAGGCGTTTGCAGTCAGCCTGTAGTGACCAGGCAGGTAGAGATGGGACCGAGAAGGCATTAGCAGAAGATACACAACACCATCGGGTACCTATTTTGTTTTACGTTTAACTGTAGTTTGAGTCACACTAGATTCACCTGTTACTTCCATTTTCAGCACAGCACACACCTCTACCACTAATCAGTACTCTCAGAAAATTAAGCTTAGGTGAATAAATACATGACCCTCACGAAGATCAAAGAGCCTTAGATCCAAGTCCAAGCTCGACAGTCCTCCAGACATGCAAAGCCAGATGTAAGACAGCTTCTAACACTTCTAACCCTAATGAAGCAGGGGACCATTTTCCCAAAGGATTGAAGACAGCTGAATCCCTCAAAAAAACAGCAGCTTGAATCAGTATCAGAGCCATCATAGGATTCCACTGTGAACTTTATGCTAATTTAGAATTAGTACAATACCTGATATAGTAAAAGGTTTTTATAATCAGTTAAATTTGCTGCATTTTAAAGAGAAAGAAGTGTTGAACAATGCGACTGCTGAAGTCTACTTTCAAGGTGCTCACTATATTCCCTTCTTGTCTCATACACAACCAAAGTAATTCAGTTTGTCTTCAGAGAAATTGGTTTACTACCTTGCAATCAATTCCCTCACACCACTGAAATTATTGCAAGTTTGATTAAGGAAACAGATTAGAAGGAGCTTACTCTGGTGCTCCATATTTTGCATAGAGTAAAAATAAGTTATTAGGTATAAATACTCAAGGTCCTGCTAAAGTATTTATAAACATGGGAGCACTGAGATGCTTAGAATCTCAGTGGGAGGAGGAGAGAAAGTATAAAATATTTATACCTTTAAGTATTTAAAATAACCATAGGACCCTAAAATTTATTACTGTTTGTGACTTGCATACATAATAAATGCTACATAACCCAAGGTAAGTTGGAATTGCCTTGTGTTTCCAATGCAACTCCAGGTTGGTAAGGTTGAACATTTTATTTCTTCTTGAGAAAGTAAACCATCCCCTGTGCTTCCTACCCTACAGAACAGAATCAAGGAGGCTATAGGAAGAAAGCATTTCCTTAGGTCTGAGTATTCCTGTTTAAGGGTAACTTTAAAAAACCCAAACAACTGTTTCCTTAAAAAGCTTAATGACACAACCCCGGGTGCTGTCTTGTAAGCCCAAACACGTGGGTTCCTGAAAGGCAGCTGATGAAACAGCCATGTTATGAAGCAATTAATTATCAAAGATACTTGAATAGTGGCCCAGAGCTGGATTACAGGACGACGTGTTTGAAGAGAGAACGGTAAAATCAAAAGGGCACAGATGAGAACTCTAAACTAGGAAAGGGATGCAAGCAGCATCATGGCATCCTGCATACACCAATCTCTCCTAGGCACTTAGCCAGTTTGCCAGCAGGCAACCTAACCAAAATAGCCAGCAAATGTGCCAACCTGGGGGTCAGACACTTAGCAAGATGCTGCTGCTGGAAGGGGATGTTTCTAAGGCTCAGCCCCTGTCTGGTACAGCTGTGAGACATGGCACATCCACACTGACAGCTGGTGCTTCAGTGCTGGAGGAGAGAAGCAGAAGAGAGAAAAGACTCAGCAAAACTAACTTCAAAATACTGCTGAGTAAGCATCACTGTCAAGGGTTGTTTTGATTGTAAATTTTTTTCTTTTGATTTTTTTAAAATATGCTAATTTAACTTCATAAGAACATATATACTCCTATACTATTGCCAAACATAAATCAGTATTATAATTTCATTTATTATTTTAACCCTTGACATTGAGAATGAAGAATCAATGAGCAGTACATCCCTTCTACCACTTCTGAAGCACGAAAACCAGTTCTCATTCATACTGAGAAGTCAAGATGTGTGGCAAGTGGTCATACACTGAGCTCTAAAAAGCTTAAGAAAATAAACAGTACAAGTGTTTGTATACACATACATGCCTCTGAAATGAACATCTCTAAGGAACTCCTTGTCATTTTGCATTGAACTAGAAATATACATATGTATATAATGCAGTATTTGACAGATTTTTCAAAGTAGAAAGTTCAAAGTACGTAGATTGTCTTTAGCAATTACCACTGAGAGCAATTAAAAAAAAAAGGATCCCTTAATTCTCTTCCCCAAAGCCTTTCTAGTTTACTAAAGGAAGAGTAACAACATCTGTGCACCTTTTCAAAGAGTTCTTGCAAGAGCAGGAAGAAATTGGAAAGCACCTGTCAGTTACTTGAAAGACTATTTTCTGCTACGATCAGAAGCCAAAATAAAGAGTTTCTCATTTAACGTTGAAGTGTATAGAGAATTTTGACAAGAGGTATTATAAAATTTAGTTTATCACCTTAAAATAAAGAGAAAAAAAGCAGCAAAACAGTGTTTCTTGCCAACTCTCACATTTACATCTCTCACTATTTCATGTTTTGCCCAGGAATCCCAACATCTTTAGGCAGATAAGAGTAATATGGAAAACAAACAACAATAAAACCCCGCAATATAAAAATTGGGATTCTCCAAGTCTCTAGTCCTCAGCTGTAGAGGAAGGACTGAAAAGTTCAATTGTAAACAGCCAACGTAAATAAAACCACATGAATCAGATTCTGAAGATTACAAGTCTTGTAAATCTGGAAGTTATATAGAAATGAAAGCACGTCAGCGCTTGCACAATCATTTTTCACAGCTATAAGCTTTTGTACTTTCTATATTATCTTATGACTTTTGTAGTCTGCATTTAGCATGCTGTGGGTACCAATAGTACTACATTAGAGACCTTTTCCAGAGTAAGATGAACTTCAACTGGCCTTATTTAAGGGTGCTTCAGCACAACTTTTATAGTGATAAGAGCTGGGAAAAAAAATGTAATGTGACACATGTCAAGTGACTTCTACACTGTGGTCAGACTCAAAAGTGAAGGAAACTCAGTTCACAGGAATGTTGTTGAATATGTCTTTAAATAAGGCATTCATGGATACATGTGTGCGTGGAAGCTTGGTTCTTTAGGAACAGAAGGTACAAGCATTCTCAAAACTGAGACAACATTACAGAGTAAGCAATAGGAAGTAAAAGTCAGTTTTTTCCCAGCCTCACCAAACCAATTTGGCTCAAATCCAGAACAGAAAGAGGAAAGTGCAGTGAGATCCCACTCGAGCATAATAAATAAGACTGATAAATACCTTTGCTAGGGACAGAAACATTCAGGCAGAGATAAACATTGGGTAGGGATAGTATGTGGCACACAGACCGAGATGAGCCACACAGCTCTACACCTTCCGAGCTGACGCAGTATTCCACAGGTGCATGAACACTAAGCCCATGCAGTTCAGGCATAATGCATTTAGCTCTTAGTGACAGAAACCTCATTGCCAAATTTGTTTCTTCCTCCTGCCAAATGCTACCACTCTTTTTGTGTTTAATCATATACCAACTTCAAAAGAAAAGACCTAATTTTTAATAAAGGGAAAGTCAGCTTGTTTATGCAGAAGGTTTGGTTTGTTTTTAAAAAATTATCCTTCATAGCTGCCATTTCAACAACAATTAGTCAGGAATATCCATGAACCTGAAACATTCATCACATAAAAGTTTACTTCTAATACAAAACAGCAAAAGCTAGTCTATTTACTCTCCAAAACGCTCACAATCCTTGAATACCCACATGCAACTAAGACTCATAGAAAAACAGTCTTACCTTTTTCTTCAAAGAAAAACAATCAGGTACACCAAACAACTGTTACAGAGGTTCCTTGTTCCATAGGGTATGAAGGATCTTCACGAGCAGCAAACCCTTAAATAAAACCTGAAGCTAGCCTGTCCTGCATCAGAGCATGAAGCATGTACCAGTAGGCGTATTTGTAAAGCTTAGCTGCAATTGCCTGTTGCACCTTCTCAACACAACACTCTCTCTAGCACTGCAGAACGTGACCAGAGCTGTAAAAGCAGTAAATCGGTTTCCTGCTTCTTTAACTGATTGACTAATTAAGACCATAATCAGTAAACTATTTACACATGGAGACAAGAACACCTGCATTTTCTGACTTTTCAAACTCATTTTGTGAGCTTTTCTGTTTAAAGCAAATAGGAAATGTATGGTACTTTGAATTTTAATCAGTATTTCCAGTAACACCATGTAACAAACACATTCAAGAGTTAGGTTTTTTTCCTTTTCACAGAGGAAGAGAAACACAGAAATTCATAACATATTCAGTGAAGATTCATTGCTAGCACTCCAGAACATACCATTCTGTCAAAAATCCAGGTCCAAACTACTCTCTAAGATTCTTTTCCCTCTTCTTCTGGATTCACATGAAAAAAACCCACATGGGTATATGCTCCACTATTTATTCATCTGGATTCTTATACTGATCTTGCAGAGTGACATGCAAGTACAACATAAGTCAAATTCAACTGTTCCTTTGCACCACATGGAATTCTATAAAATTCTAATATTAATTAAACAAACAGTAGCTTTCTGCACCAGTTCATAGAGCAGAGCAGTGTCATCATTTGACAATTAGCAGTATCACCATTACCAGAAAATCTGAACTTCTTGGAGAAAGCAAATAAATTAAAACTTTGTCTTCTTACTCCAACATACACAATATTTCCACTCTTCCAATACAGTACGTAACAAAACTCATGAAAGACATTGGAAGCAATTTTCAAACGGACCACATTTTTTTTTTCCTGGAAGGCTGAATAGCTGACTTCAAGACGTTCAAAAGACACCATATTTGAGAACAACTTTTCCCTTTCAAGACTTCCTCCATCTCCTCATTAATAAAATTATCTCACTAAGCAGTAGAAATCAGTTTCCAAATATTTAATTATAATTGGAAAAAGATTACAAAATACAAATTTTTGTTGTACTTGGGACTGCAGAAATGTATTAATTCAGTTTTTCCATTTCCTTCAAATTTGAGAAAAAGTAACAAACAAAACAAACGACAACGAAAACTAACAGATGTATGAACTAGTTTCATCAATTAAGCTTGAAAATTCAGAAACAATTTCACCAAATAAATTTCAATGGCTGAACCTGGCAGATGCCATTTCCCATAGAAGTGCTGCATTCCTAGAATGAACTAATGCCCTTCAGTAATACACAAAGTCAGTCACTTAGGCAAGGCAGGACTTATAAGAGACCAAGGATTAGCATCTCCGAACATTGGAGTAAGCTGAAGCATTTTAGATCCTCTGTCAATTCAGAGCTCATCATGTTTTGCAGGGTCCATACTGGGTTTGATGAAGACTCCTTCCATTGCTTTCCAATAGTTGTGATGATTAGCAGTAGACATGCCATGAACTTCCCGCTGGCCTCTAATGGGATGGCCATACTGTTCCCCTGTTATTGAAAGGAACACCTCAGTTCCTACGTGCTTGAAGCGCACCGCATCCTCCCGCTCCCAGTAAGTCCCACTGCATTGCACAATCCATATATCGAGGTCATCTCCTTCGCCATCATCACCAAAGGCACTTACTTCCTGTTAGAGACACAAACTTCCTGAAGTGAAAATGTAAGCAAACACCTCCAATACACACACAAAAATATCAGCCACAAAGTCAGCAGAGTTTAAAGGCAAGGCAAGAGAGGAAAGAAAAAGCGTTGCTGCATTGCTTTGTCAACAGTTATCAAATCCAAAAGCAGTAACTTTCTACCACTACAATCTGAACACAAAGTGCCAACAAACTCCAACATGTAATCTGAGTGAAAAGCACCAACAAACCCTAACAAATGAAATGAAAGAGGATTTGAGCACAGAGATCAGAACAATCCTTCTGAGAAAAAATTCAAAACAAACAATACTAATGCTGATGCAAATTTTCCCCACTCAAAAAGTTTGTAACTGTAGACATTTAGTTTTGTAGTATGACCATCTTCATAGTTACCATTGCAACAGTTTTTTCAGCATGTTTTTATCACAACAACCCAACAATTTACCTTTTAAGTAATCATATTAATTTTTAACTTAATTATACCAAGCTTACAATTAGGTCAACAACTATTCTGGTTTACACTCTTTAAAAAAAAAAAAAAGGACAACCATTAAAGCAAATGAATTCCTGTCAAAACAAAAATTAGAGATTAGATTTCAATATGCACCAAAAAGATTTCAAGCATTTGCAGAAACTGGATAGGCTAAGCAACAACTGTTTAGGACTCAAGACAGCCTTTAATTTTTAAAAATCTGATAACTAGAAGCGATTAACAACTTGAAAATAGAACAGCAATAGTTTGCACCTAGCAACATAAAATTTTAGGGTCATGTTAAATTCAAGCTTACAAAGTCCAAAAAGTGTGAAAGACAACATACTAATTGAAAATCCAACTTCTGTTAAGAATATGAAATAAAAGTTTGTGTTCATAACTACATCGTATTTCAATAAAGTCCTAAGTCACAGTCCTGTCAATCTCTGGGAAGTCACGCAAACTTTCCTTTTGCTTAGATACTGCGCAAGCACATAGCAAAACCAAAGACACACAATGACAGTTGCTGAACACTTTTACATTAACAAAAATGTTATAAAAATTGTCTAAACTGACAAATGAGAACTGGTGGAAGGTTTTAGAGACAATCTTTCTTTAAATAATTCTGAAATGCTAGTTTTCCATCACTTCGTTTGTTTTAATAACCAGATCATATAGATACCCTACACAAAACTGGACCTTGTTGTTTCAGCTGCTTTACTCATGGTAAAAGACAAACCTTTTTCACAGTCAGGTCTTCCAACTTTGAATGTAATGACCTATCTACATAGCCTGAAGGAAAACTAAAATGACTACCAATGACAAACTTCCAACAAGTTTGCACTATTTATTTTAAGAGAGAGCTTCAATCCTGGATAAGCATTTGTTCAAGGACAAGACTGGGACCAATTACAGTTGGAAATTACACTCTTCTGGATACGTACAAAATGATAAATAACTATGATCGTGATAGCATATTCATTTTTCCTGTGGAAGGAGGACAGATAAATAAGAATAGTGAATTAAAACGGGGATAGGGAGAAGATGACTGAGACTAATAGACTGGATCACCAAGAACTTGGATATAGGAATGCCTAGTAGTACCATAACACATGACTAGTTGCCTTGCTCTAGAGCAATCTTCACAATGTTGAGGAAGGTGCCCAGTCTCCAACACCTTGAAAGTGCTAAACATTTCAGAGCAATCTTCCCAGTAACAATGGTGTGGGATAAACAAAACATGGAGATTTGTTAAAACTACTGTGAAATACCAATACTAGTACGTATTGAATTTTACCACTGCCAAGAACTTAAATACATTATTCCAAGATACAGAAAAACATATACTTGAACTCAGGAAATGCATAGACATACTGTTTCTGGCAGCTGAAGCCTAATTCTTCAAAACCATGGAAAAACTGGAGAGAATATTGTCAATAGCATGCACTATTTATACAAAAGCTTAAGATTTGAAACAACTCACTTGATTATTGGAGAGTGGTGATGGGAAGTGATGAGTGTGTAAATTTTTTCCTGTGTTAACATGGGTAAGTCGTATAGCTTGCCCACATTTCACCGGTGTTCCACGTTGGCAACTGCCATCATTCTTCCCACGAATCCGCCAGTAACTGTTAGCATCATCTGAAGCTTCAACTCCTGTCACTGACTGTTGCCCACTTCCTGTTTGAATAGAATTAAACAGCAGGAGACTTAACCTACTTACCAAGTTCAAGAAGTCCTGAAAGAACTAAAGAAATTTGCTTTAATGTTCTCATTCCTTCATGTTTAAGAGAGGTTTAATTCTCACAGTCCGTTTACTGACTGCAGTAGGAATGCAGGTACCTAATAATCTTTCAAATTGAAAAATTAAACACAGCATGTGTTAGTAGATGCAAGCTGTCAAAGTTCATGGTGAATACATGAGAAGAAAATCCAATCCATTACGGATACTATTCACACCATCCCACCTTTCTCAAAAATACTACAGTTCTTTGTGTCCCCAAACACACCAGCACCCTCGTTGCCAAAACAGATGCTGGGAAAGTACCACTGAGGGCTCAGGTACAGAACAGGCTCACCTCAGGGATGAGGGCAAAGCATCCCTGTCACATTCCCTGTCACATTCCAACTCCGGGACCTGCAGAGCGCAGTTGACACGTCTTCCTGTACCCCAGGCCTCGGCATCCTCCTCTCCCTGCCAGGCCTCCAGTGCCCCACAACCCCATCCCGGGCCTGCCGCTCCCCCTGCACCAGGGACGCGAACCTCAGCAACCTCCAGTATCGTCCTCCTCCTCCACCTCGCCCCTCCCGCCATTTTCGTGCCGCCCCGCCAGCGCCCTGCTTACC
>NW_009649062.1:4201009-4206955 GCF_000708025.1 Charadrius vociferus
ATCGCGCCGCAGCCCGGCCGGCACCGCCGCCCCTCCGCCTCCCTCAGCGCGGCGCGCTTCCGCACCCCCTCAGCGGGCTCAGCCAATCGGCCCGCGCCAGCGCCGCGGCCGACCAATCCCCGCCCGTCCTCTGCTCGGCCTCGCTTCCGCATTGGGCCACGGCTTCAGGACCTCACCACCGGGAGCCCTCCAGCAGGAGGAGCTCATTGGGCCGAGGGGAAAAGGCGACCAATCAGAGCAAGCGGCGTGGCACCTCCCAGGGAAGGGCGCGGAGGAGGGCCGCGCCCTTTTACCTCAGCGACGCCGCAGGCGCATCCCTGGTTTCGGTCGCGTCCGCGGCTCCTGGCCAGGCCCTGTGGGCCGGGCCAGTGCCCACCGGGGCCCGCAGCGTCCCGTCGGGGACCTTCACCCGAGCCCGGAGCATTGTCTCAGCCCGGGGGCCTTCACCTGAACATTGTCACTCCCGGGCGCTCCAGCAGGCGACAGCCCCAAGCGCCCCCGGGGCAGCGCTGACAGGAATCCTCGTGCTTCTCTCACTGGGAGCTCGTTCTTGCCGAGAACTGGTTTATGTCGGAGGAGAGCAGGCCAGGTTTGTTGCAGCAGCCCTCTCATCTAACGTGTAATCTGGGTTATAAGAAAAATAGCAGCTGGGTCAATCTGACTGACTGTTGAGGGCCCTGGGACAAAACACGTTGCAAGTAGGACTGGTCCATCAATTGCCATCAGACCCTGGGGTGAGGTAAGGTCCTCACAGTGAGAACGCTGTCAGAAATCAACGAGATACAAGGTTACTACCCCAGGTACGGGCAATGGTCTAGATACATCCTTGGGGAGCTGGAATTGGCACAAGTAGGTCAATTCAGGCTACTTCTGCCTCAGAGCTGGCTGGTGGCACATGTAGGTCTGCTCCTCCCTGCTGTTCTGGCTCTTATAGTTGTGGAAATGTGCCCCTGTTGGGGGATTTACAGGCAAATGTAACATAATGTTGAAAAACAAAGGGAATTCATGGTGGTGAACTGTCTTGCATGACATACCACTGGTGCAGTAATTGCTGGATTATACTAGAGCTTCTGATGGCAGGGCAAAAATACTATACAAAGAACTAACAATGACTGCTGTATCATTAAGCTGTAGTGATCACATCTTTGCTTTTGGATCTGGAAGTTCACCTTCTGTGATTCAGTCTCTTTTGTTAAAAGTTTTTGTAACAAGAAGAGATTATTAAGCTCCATTCTGTATAAAAGACAGCTGCATAAATTAACATACATGTTGCCCTTCATTGCATGGTTTTGCAAACTGAAGAATTCCCCCCCCATCCCCCCCCAAAAAAAAATTATAGCAAGAAAAAGGTCTCCTTTATCAATAGGAAGCAACCGTGGACAAAGGAACTCCTACGGAATCTATTAGCTTTTGCCTCTCAAACTGCTTATTGGATTGAGGGATGTATCACATCACAGACAGTCTGGTGAGAGTCTTGTGTAACACTCCCAGGAATACAAAGTAATTTAACAGAGCAAAAGCTTTTTGACCTTCTTAGCAGCAAGGAAACAGGTAGAAGGGCACCTCCCTTGGGGCTTAAGTCTTTGTAACAACGGTATTCTGAGTGTGCAATAGCAAAGAACTGCAGCACTGCACTTTCTATTATAGGATGATTTAGAAAGGACATTAGTGTTGCTGGCTAGTGGAAACATCATAAGATGCTCAGCTGACTCTGTCTCTTCCACCAGTCTTGGATCCACGAGGCTTTTTCCTACCCATGTGATACCACTTCAGTGAATGGTTAATTTTCTTTATGCTGGCTTCAGCCCATTTTGTACAGCTATACCTACCTCTAAGAAAAATCTCTGACTTAAACATCAGGCCTGCATTAAAACAAGCTCAAGTACTAAACTCGGTCACATACATGCACATGTACACACACAGACTCAGTGTGTTTTTCTGAGGACTAAAAACTCATTTGCTAGTGCCAGAAGTATAAATGTTTGCTCACAGAAAAGCAAAAGATCACCCACTGATAGTCAAATGCCATATTTCTATGTCATTCTAAGAAGCCTTGCTATTCTAACTAAAACAACAGCTCACATTTGCTGCTGTTGTTATAAATGGGGCAAAACCAGATGTCTCTGGTTGCCATTTTAGCCGTGGAAAATCAATCATATGGGGCTTTAGCTGGCACCTGTCTGTCTTTCTGGGAGGTCGCTCAGTCTCAGTGCATTTACTGCCATTTACATGGTGCTCCCTACAATGCTTTTCAGTCCTACTTTAGAAACATAATTGGGTTAGAACGGTTGCCAACAAAGAACCCCATCAATGCCAAACACCCGTGGCAATTAACAGCCACGTCACTGCTACAGGGCCCACTATTGTTTCCAGTAGACTGCTGTAAGCTACAGGTGAACTTGCCTTGGAAATTATGTGACGGTGCACACTGGTAATGGCAATGTCAGCTTTTTTGATAGGAATCTCATCATGTTTCTTGTTTATGCACACAAACAAAATAATTCAACAGTGTCATAAAAGGGGAGAATGTAAAATAGAACTAGAATGCCTTCTACCTTCAATCACTTAGCCCCGCAGTCCTTTTGCAGATTTGATTTTCAAGGATTTTGGAAATGCTTACCATTTCCACCCAGGTGCACCTGTAGGTATAACTTGGCCCTCCCTGCAACACAGGTTTTAGTGGATTTGGCAGCTCCAAAGGCTTTTAGTATACAGGAATGAGAAATCTGTGGCATAAGAAAAATTCACAGGTTGTATGCTGGCCCAAAGCAAGGTATTACAGAAAAGGATTTTCCTTTTTATATTGGCCTTTGTTAAACATGCTTTAGCTTTCTGTTTGCTTTACATGACAAAAGCAGTGACTGATAACTAAAGCAGCATAGCGGGCAACTCCTAGGCTTGTCCTACAATCTAAAAAGCACTGGTGCATCTTTTGGGTATAGACAGCCCTTGATTTATGGAGAACACTGCAGTACTGTCACCTGCATTATTTCTCAGACTGTCCCTAACCTTAGGCAAAATATATAGGGCACGGTTCTGAAGATATTAGTACCCGATACAAAAGTAAGTCCACGAGCTCTTCCATTGACTTTTCTCTGCATCTGGTCCTTTCTCTGGTATCCATAAGGATGAACTGTACTGAAATTGAGGGAGTCACACTAGTGAATCAGGCCTGTAAACATTCTGTGGTTCTTTCTGTCTCCTTCTTTCACCCCACACTGATGAACTGATGTTTATAAACCTCACATTTGTATCCATTGGCATGCCTTACAACAGAGCTCTTCCAGCTGTGACCCCTAAGCATAATACAAATAGTAAACAGTAGTAATAACAATAAAATGCTGTCACCCAGGGAGAAAGCAAAATGACAAAAAAGATGGCTTGCCAAAAATGTATAGAATTACACAGTTTCTTATCACTCAGCCCACACTGTTTAAGGACCAGAGACCCAGAATCAGCTATTCAGATTTTTGCATTCAGCAGATGTAAACATAATAAGAATAAGCAGAGTAAGTAAATAAGCAAAAGACATTTGACAAAAAAAGTACTAACATATACATATTTAAATGGAAGAATTTTTCATCTGGGGGAGAAGAGCTGATGTATTTTTTATTGCTGTCTTCTGCTTCTAGTCTTTGAGGAAGGAAGGACTTCCCTGAAAGTTCTACAGAGAAATGGCGATCTGTGTCTGGTAACATTGTCAGCATCTCTCAACTGCTCTCCTGACTGATGCTAGCCCTTCAAGAAGATGGGCTGTCCCCTCACAGCTCCAAAAGAATTACCGTCCATTTCCATGCAATCAGCTGCTGTTGTCCAGGTGCTTTCACTGATGCTGGGAGACGACAACAATCGCTGTAAGTGATCTGCCAGATTAATTTACAAGTGTAGTAATGTTGTTGAGGAGTTCCCAATGTTCTCATTGGTAACACCAGCTCCTTTGTAGAACTTGTAGAATGACAGGGAGTACTCGTGGTTCTACAGTGGTCTCTTCTTCCATGTCTGATAAAATAGGTAGTTCTCCCTGGCTATAATTTGTGCTACTAGTTTTTTTAGACGTTGTTTCTCTTAGCAGTTCAGCAGTAGTCTGCTTTAGAGAGTCTTCTGCCTCTCATGGTAGACTTTCACAGAATTTTTAAGGCAGTAGTTCTGTGATCTCTGGCAGAGGAGGGATATTTTGGCTAATGGGTTTCTTGGTTAATTCTACTTTGCTGATACTAATTTTTTGTTTAAGCAAAATTTTTTGTCCTCCACTTCTGATGTAAGTTTTCAAGCTTTATAACAACTCTTCAGATATCCTTGCTTCAGCCCCATTAATTCATGCTGATAGCTTTATGCTATTGCCTTTCAGTTTTTTGAAGTCAAACATCATCTCAAAGTGTACCTTTGTGACAGGAACAAACATCAATCCAAGCTAATCTGAAAGTATTTTTTCATAGTTAGATAAAACTGTGTCTGCCTGCATTTTCAACAGGAGACTCAACAGTCTCCTCGTGACATCTGAAAAACTTATATCCTCCCAACTTTAACTTTTTTTGCTTCTCCACTCCACACCTTTAGGAAGTAAGAATGCTTAGAAATAGAGGATGTGCAAACTATTTCCAGCTGTCAAAAAAAAAAAAAGACAATTATTAAAAATTTTATGCATTAATACTTTATATGCAAAAGATAGCCTTTTTTTTTTTTTTTTCTTAACATGAGGACCTGTCCCTAGTATCTTTAATTTATTTTAATGGCTCCTGATCAACATTTATCAAAATCAGATTCAGGCTTAACTCTGCTCTTGCTTAGACAGTGTAAACTGAAACTGAGGAAGTTATCTTGAATTTCTAGGCATGGATTAGAATTGTAGTTTTGATGACTAGCTTTCTATTTCAGTATAAGAAGGTAACAATGCAATGTATGTTACGTCATTTCAGGCAGCTTTAAAAATAATTTTTGTGCTTAATCAGATTTGAAAAATTTCTAGACATCTGTCTGTTTCAATGGTAGGTAAATATTAACGTAATAATGAAAATTCCACTGAACGTCTATGCAACTTTTATAAAATCTGCCCCTTTCTGACCTCAATAAATATGTTATTCTGCCTAGAGATCATTACCTCTAGGTACCTTTATCATAAACACCACGAAATTAACCCCATATAGTATAATAACTTCCAGAGGGGGCAAACTGAAGTCCTGAGTTTTGATGCAATCAAGCAGTTAGTGGAATCAAATAGTCCAGGTTAAGCTATTAATCCCCAGTTAAACAGTACCTGTTTTGGACCCATCATTTAATTGTCAAGTATAAGGATCCCCTGTCCCGACTCTTTTATGACTTTTATGATTTTATAATCTTCGTTTATTTAATAGACCTCAACATCAGGCAAAAAGGCACCTGGGATAGGGATGGGCAGGCTTTGCATCAGCTCAAACCCCGTCAAAATCACAGATGCTGTAGCTTAGGTCGTATTCAAATATTAATCCCACATCAGACACTCGGAAGGAAACGCAGCAGAGAGAAAAAAAACTCTGAAAAATTGGAAGGTGGATTAAAATTCTCCATCAATGAGCAATATACATAGTACCGCTGAAGACCAGAGGCTGCTATCTGCATCAGGGAGGGTCTGAGTTTGGTACTTTAACAGCACGCCGCGATTTAATGCAAGTGTCAAGTTAATAATAAGGTCACGATGGCAAATTGCGCCTTTGACTTTCTGCCGCCTTGCTAGCGCCATGCACCTTCTCGGGTATGGACCTTATTTGGGACTGGTGTAAATTCAGATGGTTTCAGCAGGCGGCAGAGGGAAGGTGACAGTACACCGCCCAGCCGCTCCGGCGTGGTGCGCAGGGAATCCCGCACAGTTAAAGAACGGCTCAGCAGCTGGCTGGGAGGGGGCAAGGGAACGTGCTGCTCTTCTTTGGGCTTCGCCTTACCGCTGCTGCCACCCACACCAGGGCAGAGACC
>NW_009649062.1:4207062-4210544 GCF_000708025.1 Charadrius vociferus
CCCTGGGTCCGGTGCCCTCGGAGCACTGGCCCACCCCCTCATCCCTGCCCTGGCCCCACACAGCATAGAAGTTTCCTGAAAGACACCCACTTTGCTGTCTCGCCCAGCGCTGATCCTGTCTGTGAATTTTAGGAAGTCTGGGCACCTGCAGTCCAGCTCTCCTCATAGTTACATTTCATCACTTCCATTCAGCTTCGCTCAGCTCAGACGCTGAAAGTTACAGCTAATGAACACATGCCCTACAGAACTCTTGCACCTCACCCATCTCCAACCTGGGCAAAAGCCCACTCGTTTTCTTTTCCTTTCTGCACTACGCCTCACCGCAGTGCCCTCCTTCGTCTCCTGCCCTGGCCAACTGACCAGTCTGTTTTGTACCTGGGCCATAGATCATTTTGGGGACTGCAGCCTTGGAGCAACATGCTGCATTGGCTCCTTGCAGGACCTCCATCTCTGTTGCAAAGGAGGTTGGAGCTGGCCACGGCATCCCACTGCTACTGAGATGGGTGCCAACAGAGTGACCACCAATGTCTTGTTTCCTCTGAAAACTGGCCTCAGTAGTGGGATGAAAAGGCTTTCATTTAAGCATTTGTACAGGAGCCACTGAACTTCCAAGATTTTGTAAATCTTTGAGGCTGTGGAAGAGAAGAAAATGTTAACATCCTTTCATTTAAAAGATGGGTTTTACTTTGTCTCATTGAAATATCTTTTACAATTCACACTTTCAACAAAATTTCATGCAAGGAAAAGACAAACCAAGCCCTACTGTGCTACCATTGTAATCCCAAATGAACTAACTCACTGCAGCCAAGGGAACAAGAAAAAGAAAATACTTTTTTTTATGTCAACACATCAACAGATGGCTTGTTGGAAGCATTAATTGTTAGGAAACGCTTTTGTGAAATACAGGAAACCTCTAAATCTGCTACTGAATTACTCAAAGTTCAGGGAAAGAAATTCAAGCTCAAAACCAGTGAAGCGCTTGAGGTTGGAGAGAGCTCCTGCTGGCTTCTGCGACTCAGATAAGGTAGGGCTGTGTTTTGTTTCAGTTAAGCTGGAAGATGCAGCCTGTGCTTAATACATGTCCTGGCTTACACAGCTCCACCAGAAACGCTGGCCAATATTTTCATTCATGTCTTTATTGAAGAGGAGAAACTAGCCAGAGGAAGCCTGCCTTGTCTTTCAGCTCAAGGATGAATTTGTAAGAGACTTTCCTCTAGACTATGTGGGGGTTGGCTGCAAGGGCTATTTTGGCAGCCAGCTGGGGTATGCAGGCTGCAGAGGAAACATTGTGCTGGGATCCAGGGGGGATGTGGCACAGTGGCAAGATTTGCTTGCTGGGGAGATTTTGCTTCCAGTCACAGGAAAGAGAGTTGGATAAACAGGAATGAAATCAGAAGAGAAAAGCCTCCAGGAACTGCATTCAATATTTAAGAAGGATGTTACTGTTAATAACATTAAACACATACCAAGGTTAAGAGAGCTGCAAAACTGACAGTATTAGAAAGAGGCAGAAAACCCCACAGTTTGCATTGGCAAAGGCAGGAGATACTTGGGTTTGATTCATGACATTACTTCAGAGTTGTGCTGACTTCATCTGTTACAGTAATAGCCCCCACCAGTAAGTGAAGCTGTGGGGGAACGTGGGCTGGCTGTGAGGTTCATGTCCCAGAGGGGAAAGCAAGTAAGTAGTGGTTGCACAAATATCCACTCTGAAATGCCAAGGGCACTGGAAACCCTTAAAGACCATCAGAATTCTTTCTGTAACAGAGATATACAACTATTAAATGATGGAGACACTCACAGGAATTGCTAGAATGAAGACTTAGAAAGTTATCTACATGATTTTAGCATGATTGTTTGGAATTTCATTCCACATAGGGTTTTTTTATGAGTCACTAAGGGGGCAGAAGGCTGTCTCCAGCTCTCACAGTGATTTCCTGTAGTCACTGTTCATTTACGTGCCAGGGAAAAGTAAACTCTAGAAAGTGATGCACAGCTCATGTCTACTCTAGATCCAGCATAAATCTCCGTGCTGCCCATTTCAGGGCCTATATGGAGAGCACAGCCTAGGAACCAAATTCTTCCATGAATAACACTGCTACCACTCATTTTACTTCTATTTTTCTCCATCAAAGTATCGAAATACTCTTATAAAAAATTGTCCAAATCTTAGCTGCCCCTGCAAAGTGCCCTCAGGCTAATGGAAACATTTTTACTGCTGCAGAGCGATCTGAGGTGGGAGGCAGAGGCATCCCCCTCCCAAAGTCCCCTAGCATTTTACTACGTGGACTGCAATCCACCAGCGCCTAAAGATCAACAGGGCCACAACCTACCTTGGTTCACTGATTCCAAATTCCTTGTGAGGAAACAGACATGGAGAACCAGTGACTACACAGGTGTTCACACCCCCACATACAGATGTTTCATACCTCAGCTCCAGGTGTGAAAGTGGTGGAATTCCCTGCGCTGAATTGTGCTGCTTTGTGTCCACAAACTGATGGTTCAGGGTTGCGGTTGCAATTGAAAGAGGGTGAAGTTAGCCCAAATGACTTTGTCTTAGCCTTGAATTAAGCAGCAGGATGGTTAGCCTGTTCCCACAGAAACAAACCTTGAAGCCTTTTCCAACCTGTTCCACCCGAGCTGCTCTTCCAAGAAGCCTGTACTTGGCCTGACAGCTGTTTCGTCTCTTCCCCAGCCCTCTTACCTCCATGGCGGCACAGGTTCAGACATGGAAATCACCATCATCCATGCAAGGGTCCCAGTCCCAGTGTGATCCCTGCTTCCTCAGACAAGTTAACAGCAACCACCAAGACAGCTGCCCTGAATCCATGGACATATTACCCTAGTGCCTTCTGAACTATCACTTTCTCTCCCTGCCCCAAACATCAGTTTGTTGTTTCTCCTGCAATAGCAGGAGTGGGTGAATATTTTGGGATAACATTACAGACCAAGAAGGGGTGTGTTCTACTTTGATAGAACTTTATTTTCTTTCACAGTTGAAAAATGCAGGCTGATATCATCTCCCACACAACAGTTCTAACCTACTCAGTGCTTTCACTTTCATTCTGGTAGATTAAGAATAGCTTTTCAGCAGTAGGAAAAAGCAGCAGTTCAACACCAGGACAAAGAGGATTTTGCAAGCAGCCTGATGGAGAATTAGCTTACGTCCAGCACCAAACGCCAGCACGCTAGAAGCTGCCCTTCCTGGAGCTCTCTTTTGCGCTCCCTGCCCTTCCCCAGCCCAGCACCAAGAGCTGTGGGGAATTCCTCACCGGGATTTACTAAACTGCCGCTCTCGGCTCACACTGAGTTCGCGCTGCCAGCGAACCAAGCGGGGAAACAACACGCAAGTGGCTACTACGGAGGTCACAGATGGAGGGATTATATACTCATGTTGGGATGATGCGCTTTGCTCTGAAGCAACCAAAGGACACGACGCAAATTGTTTATCCCACCTGCAGCTACAGCCTCCAGTCTCACCC
>NW_009649062.1:4211259-4232045 GCF_000708025.1 Charadrius vociferus
CTGAGTCACGGCTGGGTTCGCCTCTGTTGAGCTCGTCTTTTCCTGTTTGCCTGTGATCTGCAGACTGCTGATTGTTCTGATTTTCCCTCCTTTGCTAGGGATGACCTCTAAGGATGCTTCAGGTGAAGCTCATAGTAACTGGAGATGACTTTGGCTATTGTCCTCGGAGAAACCAAGGCATCGTGGACTGTTTCCTGGCTGGTGCGGTATCTAACGTGTCCCTGCTAGTCAATGGAAGTGCTGCAGCAGATGCAGCCAAGCTGGCAAGGAGGTAAGCTACTTTCTTTAGCTCTTTTGTGGACAGCCTCCACAGGCTGCCCAGGGAAAGCCCAGCCTGTAAAACTTAGTATTTTGTAGCCCCAGTATAAACACTGTATCGTAGCCCAGGCTGGTAGAAGACTGGATTCCAGGCATATTTACTGAGACTCTTAATAGTAAAACCAGTGACCTGCCAGCCGTACCCAGAATGGCTCTTTCTCCAGTATTAGCCACTGCACCTTTTTTTCCCTTTGGATAAAAAGCCACTTTCCCAAAGTCTGTTAGTCAAATTGCCTATGTTCGACTTTCTTTTCCAACACTTCTAAAAGATGGACCATCAGAATCAAAGCCCACACTATATACCCAGACCAAGCTGCTACCCTTAAAACTACTAGACCATAAAAGCACAAATCTTTAAATCTCATTTAATTTGATGCATTTCAGCCAGGCTGAACACAGGGTCAGCCAGATTCACTGCAGAATCGGGGAAAGGAGTGATTCTGCAACGGCTAAGTTATAAATCTGGGCAGTGGAAAACTTATTTTTGCACACCAGAAACCTTTCTAAAAAAGCACCTCAATATTTCTATTAATTCTAGGTTTGATAAATCCATTTGTAAAAAAACGAATACATAGAGAGGGACAATACCTTTTACCTGCATTGTACCTACCACCTTTACTCCTTGATGGCACTCTCAGCACTTGGTAAACGCTTTTCTGCTGGAACTTTTCAAAGGTTGCTGGCACAGCTCGCTCTGTAGCAGATCAAATGCTATGTGTTGTTCTCATAGACTAGCCTAGCAAATCCTTTAACAGGAAGCATTACTTGTATTTAGAAGGTAAAACCCAGCTAATGCTTCAGCTCCAGTGTGGGCAGGCACTTGGAAGCAGGAGTATGTCCTGAGAGAGAGAGCAGCAGGGTTGAGAAACAATACAGGAAAGCAGAAAAGGAAAGGAGCTGTACTGCTACTAGACTAACTGAGACCTTATGCTTCAAATACAGCTGCTGCAGGGGACAGTTTCACGTGAGTCATGCTGTCCTTGTTCTCCTTGAGCATCTCTCCCTGTTTTGGCTGTGATTTTAGGAGTACTTGGAAATTGCTTGCAGCCTGTAGCTTCTTTGGTGTTGGGTGGTGCAGGAAAGCCAGGGTGTAGTGTTAGTGTTAAACCGGTCTTCTGTTAACAAGGTTAGATATTACACACAAACATTGAGAGAGGAACTGCCTCTGGGATGTTAAAGGAAGAGGCAGCAGGACACAACACTTGAGATTCCTAGAATCCTGTGAGTAAATGAAATGTAAAATAAGGAGATAAAGCCAGCACTTCTGTCAGACACAGAGGCACCATGAAACCCTTTAAGCCCCAATGCTCTGGTAATGTTGTCAGCTATTTTAGCCGTGCTCTTTAGCATGCTTTTAAATATAGAATCCACCTGGCCTCATTTCCATAGCCAGAAAGTAGGCCATGTAATCAGAGGTTTAAAAAGCATCTTTGAATCCAGGTCGTGACACTTGTGCTGACAGCTGATATGGCTGTGAAAAGCCAGGCTGGAGGGCAGGTGACAGCAGAAGCTGCAACCTGCTGCTACATTTCATTCTTTTGGGTGGTAGTTTTGAATTGTAAATGTGAATGAAATGAATTTAAATCTATTTCTGAGAATATAAGCAGGGCAAATTTGGGAACATCTATCAGCACTGATGATCAACAGCCTGGGTTCTGCAGGCCCTCATTTGTGTAACTCTCTGCAGCTGCACTCAACCCCATGCATGGGGAAAGCATTTGCAGGTGTGAGGAAAAGGGTTGGTCATGTTCTAATGCCAGCTCTGCTTCAGGTGTTGCTAGTACACATGCACTTAATTGGCACCTGTGCACGTAAAAAAACTCTTGTGTCAGCCCTAAGATATTTGTTCCTCTATTGCAAAGGTTCAAGCAAATTATTTTTAGACATGGATGTCATAATAGATCAGACTTACTAGAAATGTCATTGAATCCTCCTCGTCTTGTGGTGCAAAAATGGGAAAGTATCACTGTTGCTTGACTGCCTTGCCACTGTCATTCCCTCTTCCCCCGCTGTCTCCCATCCCACTGTGAATATTGAGGCTTTGCAACATTTTGTGTTTTATGGGATGAAAGTCTGCCCTGTTTTTTCTCCCTAAGTTTGTCTTCCCCCCCCAGACACCCAACTAAGCAAGTACTATATATATATATACACAATATATGTGCACACACATGCATATATGCTTAATTCCATAGCAGACACTTCAGCCTTGACCATTGGCGTAAGCAGGGAGACTGGATCTATCACCAGCTGAGAGGAGAAGCTTGAAGCAAATAGCTTGTTCTTTCCTGTGGTGCATTCCAGTGTTGTGGGATCTGGTCTTTTGCACACATGTGCCAGGACTGTCAGAGTACTGGCCTGTTTCTATGGCTTGTGGAGATTATCTGGGTGTTTCTTGATAACCTGTCTATGACATGGTTGCTCTTTGCTGCAGGTTTTGAGCTCTCTCTCTTCACCTGGTTTTCAGTTAACTGGACAAGGGCAAAGCTAATGAGTAACAAGACAACTTTTCTTGCAGGATAGTCCTTCTTAAGCACCTCATGCTGCCCTGCAATGTTAGGACTTAGCATCCTTCAGAAAGGAACACAGTTCCTCTGGAATGTCATTCTTCCCTTCATTTTCCCAATAATTCTGTAGGCTTCTGGGTATGCCATCTGTTGCCCCATGTTTTGATTAGAAGCCTCAGCAGCAATGTGATGGTAGTCAGCAGATCTTTGTCCCAGCTCTAACACAAACTAATTGCAAAACAGCTGAAACAAGCAGTAAATAATACACCTTCCCTAACATCTAGGTTCTGGATTTTGGGCCTTTCTCATTCACTGTCACAGCTGGGCTAAAAGAAGGGACCCACTCACTTCAGGCAAAAGAGAAGTTTCAGCAGAGGCCTGTTTCATCACCAAATGACAAACCTATTGATAGCAACTGCTAGAGCAGCACATAACCAGAATGGCAGATGGGAGAACAGACTTCCACTGTAGTTTCTTTTTTTCAGTAACTCAAAACTTTTCTCTTCATAGGGCATAGACTGACCCAACTTCCTGGTTATTCATATAATATAATCTCGATTTTCTACTTATCAAGCCCCAACTTGAAGTCAGCCAGTCTTCCTGGTGATTATTCCAGAGCCTTTCCAAGAGATTAGAAGGGTTATTTTGCTACCTGAAATGAACAGGTCCCTTCACTTTTCCTTAGAAATATGGAGATAGCAGAAATAGAGAGACCTGCGATTGTTTGCCACTATATTTTTCACCCCTTTTATCAACCAGCTCAGTTATGACTATTAGGACCCTTTTCCAGATGGTTACATCCAAATATTTGTTGAAGAGTGACATATTTTAGGACACAACCTCCATCTTCTTGTTTGTTTTGCTGTTTGAATGCTGAACATCAGCTACACAAAGCTGAAGCCTCTACAACATCTGGGTACATTTAACAGAAGAATCTAACAAAACCACATTTAATTGCTGTCTATGTTTTCACTTCCTTTCCCATCAACACTAATTGCAAAATGTGTGTGTAAATTGTGACTTAATTCTGACCCTCCCAGTCAACATCTGACTAATCCAGAAGTCTCTCATGCTTTCTCATCACCCTTTTATCTGACTGTTAATCACATAGCAGGCGGTTCCACTGCTGAACTGTGTTTAGATTAGGGGTGGGGCCCAATCTGAGGCCTTGAAACTAGAATCCCAGATCATATTAACTTTACTGGCAACAGCGCTTTTTGCTGATGTAAGGTCACGGACGCAGAAGCTTCAGTTGATACAAAGATGTAATTAAAAAAAAAAAAAGTAACATCCCTAAGCTATGTTACAATACCAGTTCTTAACACTGCAGAGGCTTTGGAGTGTTTCTTCCAGCAGAGGTAAGTCCTTAGCAGTAATGGAACAAGACAAGATGCTATTTGATGAAAGACAGCTAGATCTTACAGTTTGCTGAAGGGTGAAAGCAGGGGGAAAAGAAAAAAGCTATGCAAATGCCAACATGGAGAAACTAAGAGGTGTGCTTTTCACACAAAGCACAGCCTTGCTTTATCTGGCTTCAGACACTTGGATGTTTACTGAAGCAGGATGTCTAGATACAGATATTTATATGAGGCCTTTAATTGCGTCACACTTGGGCTGAAACCTGATGAACAGTAATTTCCTGGAGAAGGATGCAAACAGGATGCTGAAGGTGGGATCCGTTTACCCATCGAGGAAAAGGGTAAGTGCCATGTTTACGCCAGAACATGCGGCCTGCAGGAAGACAATTGGGACGGCGCTCAGAGAATCACATAATTCCCACGGACACTGCAAGTGCTCCCAGGCACACAAGCTCAGAAACGTGCAAAGCTGGTGGGCACTTTAAAGACTGACTTAACATAGCAAGTCTCCAGGGGACCCTTTACTCCTAAGGGTATCAGCGAACAGGGATTGCAACTGCACAAAAGCCCATTGCCTCAGCAGAGACGTTTGTGTGGCAAAAGAAGCAACTACTTGAAAAGAAAGCCGTTTAGCTGATTGTATTTCCTCTATTTGATAACTGGGTTGGGCACGTTGACTTTTTTCTTCCCCCCCACCTCTACAGGGATGCTGAGCAAAGAACCACAGAGCCAGGCTGGTTTTAACAGCCAGCTTTCTCTGAGTGGAAACAGCTCACTAACCTTAGTGGCTGCAGAAGCTCCTGGCCTGAACCTCTTCTCAACAAGCTCACAGACAGCCCAGTCTAATACTCCTTGTGCTATAAGAACACACACTTGTAGACACTGTCCCACTGTCCTTTGGCTTTATCAGGAGTGAACTAAATCCTGCTTCATGTCTCTCTATTCTCCAGGGTAATGGGACAGACTTGCAAACACCTAGACATGGGCTTCTCCAAACAGATTGTGGAGGGGCCATTGGTGCTTAAAACAACCACCAAAACTGAATTTAGAGAGACGAAGCAGATTCCTCAGCATCATTTTGTGTTGGCAACACAGCTGTTACCACAATGCTTTTATTGCGGAAACTATACTCAATGCCAATCCTTTTACTTTGAATCTTGGGTGGAGCAATGAGAGGTTAGACTTGACCAGCAGGGCTCACCCTGTCCCATCTATAAAGGACTTAGGCAGAGGATTGGGTATGACGCCAAACCCACAACAGCTGAGCTATGTTTCCAGTGTGGCATCACGTGCTATATAAGCTGCTTGAGCTGCTGGTCTCTGCTTCAATATTTCAGCCAATGAAGTAGCAGATACTGTACAGTCTTTGAAAAGATGCGGGCAACTACAAAGTATGTTTGTGTAGCAGAAACAATCATCTGCCCTCTGAAAAGAAGGGCCCTTCAAGGATATTCCCATAACTTGACTTTTCTCCTTGCCTTTTTTACAATACAGCTTGCCTTGGCATTGCTCTTTGGCTGCAGAAGCTACATTTCAGTGGTGAGAAGCACTTAAAGAGTCTGTCCAGTGTGTGTAGTAGTCAGTGGGGAAAAAAGCATGTTGGTCCAGTCTTAAAGCCCCAGCCTCTGGTCAGGACAGAGCATGGTTAGAGTCCTGTCTCCCAAGGTACAGCCCAGCTAATGATGCTAATGCTTTAAGTTTTGCTCATGTTTTCATCTCATTGCACGTAGGACTTCAGATACTCATGCAGTGTCAGGACTATTAGGAAGGAACACCAGGCAGCAGGACATTTGGTGCTGAATAGGAGCATCATCAGGCTCACTGCACCCAGAGGAAACGCATATTTAGATACAGGAAAATGTTGGCTAGCAGCAGAACTCTGCTGTACCTGCTGTATTGCCCTCCTTCCTGTATCTTCACAGCTTTCCCAGCATGGCTGCTTCTGTGCACCTCCCACAGATGAATATTTCTGAACAAGTTTCTCACATGTTGCATTTTGAGTTTTGGTTTCAGTCCCTGTATCCCGGAGCCGTTAAAACACTAGCACTTCCTCTTCAGATGTCCCAGCATGGACAGTGTCAAACCAGCCAGGACTAACTCTAAAACTATTAAGATATTCAGCTGCTGTTAGCCAAAGCTCTGAAAGATGCTCTAATGTTACAGTCAGAGTCTCCCCTTACAGTGAGAACAAGGCCAGCTCTTTCTGCACTTCCACATTCTGCACATTCCCCAGCGCTGGGGCTGGCTTCAGCTCAGGCGGAGGAGCGGCTCTAACGTTACGCAGGGCAGTGTTTGGCTCCTTGGTGTCCCACACCTGTTGGAGGGGCTTGCCTTTTCCTGGAAATAGCTTCCCTTGCAGCATTTGAGGCACTGCACAATTGGAGGTAATTCATTCGATGCTCCTGGGAGACAACACTGAGAGGCTCAGCTGTTCATTTCTTGCCCTCCCACAACACATGAGAAGGAGAGTGCTCAACAAAAAACATCTTCATCTGCTGATTCATGGTAACACATGAATCCTTTTTCCTGCAGACAGCAGTGGCTGTGGTACAAATAATGCTGTCAGCTGATGCAGTCAGAGCTTCCCAGAGACATGATAAAGAATCTGGGGTGGATTTCTAAAAAACAAACCAAAACCACAGGCTCCCCCTGTGCCTTTGGGCTCATGCAAGTTACACAGCAGGTCACGGGATGGAGTGGAAGCCCTCCTGCCACAGCACCCCTTCTGCCCCGTAGCTGCCTCTGTGCCCCACCATCACCTGCCTGCTTAAGGGCCCCCACTCCCAATGACAGCATCTTCCAGTTCCTTTATTAGCAAGGAATTAGTGTGCACGTCCTGTGCTCAGGTCCCTTCTATCAAAACAAGATGAACATTTATCGTCAATTATACAATCAGGCCCTGCTGCAGAGAACTCACCAAATTGGAAAAGCCAGAAAGGACCTTTCTCTCCACAAACTGTTTTGCTCCATTAGGCAAACATTCAAGCTCCCTAATCACACAGTGGCCTGGAAAGACATGGACTCATTTCACAGAGCTGTCCACACAACCTGAGTCAACATTTATGTCTTTGACAAGGAGCAGTATCTAGCAACAGACTACACCATCCATCTGGAGCACAAGACATGGAGAAGCCAGGAAAAAAAAGAATTTCAGTCCTGCAGGGGCCAAAGCCTTAGGACCTGAAGGAGCTAAATGACTTTGACTTGGTCCAATCTGTCCACAATCCTGTCCCCAGTAACTTGGTGCTTAACTAGTTAGCTTCAGGGCAGAAGACAGAAGGGGAAGATGTGGGGGTTTTTTGCATACTTTGCATAAATGGAGATGCTTTTGTTTTTCTCTTCATGGTACAAGTGCTGTAAAAGGGACAGACTGTGCCCGGTTTTGGCAGCTCCATGCAGAAGTTCCAGGAAGGATTTAAAGCATCACAGACTTGTTGCCTTGAAATTAACTCTGCACCATGACTCAGACTGCGTAGCACAGAAGGAACATTGCAGTTCTGCATTTGCTTACTGGGTCAGCCAGAGGCCAGGGGTTGTCTTGGAAAAAGTTTCAAAGCGTCATTTTGGCCACTGATTCTGAGGATTTCCAGAAGCGCTAATGAAATTCAGCGCAAATCTGAGCACTCACAGGTCCTGTTTTTATTGTAGCAGAATCCACAGCAGAGACCAAGGAAACACCAGCACTCTGCAAAGCCCTGTGGCTGAGAGGACCTCTGCAGATACACTAGCTCCATAGTTTGTTTGGTTTTGTTGGTTTTTTTTTTTTTTTCTTCAATGTTGCAGAGTGCAACTAGTTAACAAATTGGACCCCTGAGATTCCTTAGTAAGGCTCTACACTTACACTGCTGACCTCCCTGCAATAATCCTTCATCTCTGCCAGAGAGATGCTATTTTGTAGGGCTTAGCCTTGTCACTCAGGGAGTGGTCATCCGCACCAGCAGACAGAAACCTGGCCACTGAGGGCAATTTCAGTGGCAGCCTCTTGGACCAGGAAACCCTTAAACTCAGTATTTACACTTGTAGTCTATCCTGTTGCCGCAACAGCTGCTTTGGGTGCTGTTTATGTATCACTGGATTCTACTTAAGGGCAGCTTTACAAGTTGTCAAGTAAAACTCAAATGTCTCGTAAACATAGCATCCTTAATGGGGTAAACAACTCAAGGGAATACCTAGCGAGGGCGAATGAATTGCTTTAGAAAAGGGTTGCAAGGTCCAGATTTCTGTTAGTCACTAGCGACTGCAGGGCAGTTACTCGTAGCATGTGGTTAGAACATTCAGTGCAGTTATTTAATGCTCTTATAGCATTTAGTCTGAGACACTTCATGTCTGCTCTTTCCACAGGAGTCAGGGTGAGAACAGAATTGGGGGAGTCTTAGACAGGCCCTTGGCAGACTGCACAGGATTATCACCTGGCGATATTCTGTTCCGGTTTGTGTTGTTCTGCTTTACTTTGTAGAAGGGCAGAGATTTGAAGATGTACTACAGTTGAGTACACCACCACTTTTTAGTTTGGTTTAGATCTTTCGCTGAAATCGCCCCCTTTGGCCACACTATGGGAGGCAGAGGTGCAAAGCTTAACAGATATTTCATTCCTGTTACAGATACAACATCCCAATAGGCCTGCATGCCAACCTCTCCGAGGGCTCTCCTGTATGTGAGGTGCTCAAGACAAACTCTTCTCTACTCAACCAAGATGGATTCTTCCATGGGAAAATGGGATTCAGAACAGCTCTATCAAAAGGTCTCCTGAATATGTCAGAGGTAGGAGAAAGCCACAACCAACCACACGACTTGCTTTCCTGATGCAGAGCAGCATCTGCAGATTTTTCCCAGGTCCCATCTGTGAGTAAGCTTAGAGGTGACTCTCGACCGTGTTGCCTGGGCAGCTGGAGCTGGCTTTCTGGGTCCTGGGCCTAGTTCTGCCAAAGGCTCTGCAGCCTTTGAGAACTCATTCCTCCCTGCTTCAGTGCCTGCATACACTAATGTCCCGTTAACTACTTATCTGAGGGGGCAGAAGAGGCATCGGAACAGATATTTACAAAGAACCTAGAGATCGGTAAAGGCAAAATGCCAGAGAAATACTAAGTAGGCTTTTCATCACCTTGTGAGAGGCTTTTGTTCTCTGTGGAGATGGCCGGTTTTGCCCCATGAACAAGGATGAACGTGTTCAGGCAATCAAAACTGCCTCTGGGATATGAGCACCCATTTCCCCATTAATTTTACAGCAAAACGGGTATCCAGATATCCTAGGTATTTTAGAAAATCCCAGCATTAGCACCATCCACATAACTAGTAGCATAATGAGACTCATGCCTAGGGAAGGTTCTGGGCAACACAGCAGCACTGCATGTCTGTTTGTGCATCATAGCACTTTGTGCTGCCCAGGGCCAGGTCACAAGCACTGGCCAGCAAGGTCTCCAGCAGCCCCCTGCGCTCTCCTGATCTCTGCCTGCTGTCAGGTCTTGCTCTGACCCTTCTCTGCTGTGCAGGTGAAGCAGGAGCTAAAGGCCCAGGTGGAGCTGTTCCATGAGCTGACAGGTCACCTACCTCCTCACATGGATGGGCACCAGCACGTTCATGTCCTCCCAGGTAAGAACGGAGTCCTCTTCCTCTCTGCTGAGCAGGAGAGTCAGCCCTGAGGGGCCTCCCCTTGCCACAGCTCCCTGTTTGGGCTATAAGCCTCACCGTAAGATACCTGCTCTACAATTGCAGTTTGAATGCTCCCACCTGGGCCTTGGGGAGACAGTCCCGCCCCAACTGGCTACTTGGTGAGCTGCCTCTTCCCATAGCAGTACAAGGGCATTAACAGCACAAATGGCCCAGGTTGCACCTTTTCCTCCAAGGGCTGCTAATTTCACCTCAGCATCCTAATTCCGTGCTCCTGCTTGCATTGAAGGAGGCAGACCGGGGGCAGTAGCAGACTGGGCAGTTTAAACTGGAATGCTGGAGTTTGGGAAAGCTGGTAGCTCTTTTGGGTGCTAGAAGAACTCCCATTCTGTCAGTTGCGTTTCCATACCAATCTCTCTGCGGGTCTCAGCCTGCTTTACAGAGGTGGGCAAGTATCTTTGTCCCGGTATGTTTGCAAATAAGGTCATTGTGGTACAGAGTTGGAAAACTGAGTGAGCAAAAAAATCCAGATGTCCCCTCTCCAGTGCTCAGCTGCCTCTGGGTGACATCACTCTTGGCAATTTACCCTCACAACAAAGCTGTCTGTGCAGGGACTTCATGAAGAACCTGTTCCCGACAGTGCAGTCACCTCTGGTGCACTCTAGGACCAGAGCCAGTAACTTGGAGAGGGTTGCTTGGGAGACAAGGCACCTATAGGAGATGCTCAAGGGAGTAACATTTCCAGTACAAAAGGGGACTCCCATCCAGACAAAGAAAGCAATTTCAGCAGAAGAGTAGCCAAACGGAATTCTATTTTCTTAAATGCAGAAGACCTCTTTGTGCTAACAGCTTTCAGGGGACATGATGAGCTGGTTATCTGATTCCTGACTGAAGTGTCTCTGTTTTTACCTACAGAAGTCAGGCACGTATTTGCAGAGGTGTTAGAGGAATATGGGATTAAGTACACACGTGTCCCAATAGAGCCAGGCCTTCATAACTGTGACTGGATTCCACCATCCCTGATGGACTTTTATCTGGGAGTAGAAGAAGATTCTTTTAACACAGTGGATGTGTTTACAAGGCATGGAATAAGGTAAGATGGGCATTACTCATCCTTTTTGTAGTAAGGCTTTAAGATCTTATCAGTTCCTTACAGCTTCTTTTCAGAAGGCAACACCACCTTTCTCTTTCCACATTGGGGCTTACAAGAAGGTTCAGGAATACAGAAGTGGTGGGGGTGCACGGGCTTAGTAAGAAGTTTTGTTGAAGAGAGATGACTCACCTCCCACCTAAAAGGAATTGTTCTTTTCAGGCTATGTTTCTCAGCCTTTCTAGTGAAGCAGTTTTAGCCTGGCACCTGGGACGTAGGAGGCTGAAGTGCTGTATCAACACCGGAATTTTAAAAGTAAGAATGAGGGCAAGTTTTGAAAAAATAACTTTTATCTCCCTGGAATAGTGGAGAATGGGTTTTAAGTAGCAGAAAAGAGACTAATTAGAAACAAGTGTTTGTTGTTAAGGGGAGGCAAGAAGCTCAGAGAGCTTGCAGTGCCACAGCAGGTGATCACTGCTCTAAGCAAATGGTCTTGTCAGTGTCCTGCATCTGGGGGACCAAATCCAAAAAGCTCAGCCCTTCCCCCAGTAACATACCTTTCTTAAAATCTTCAATCAGATAGTGTTTTACGGATTAAAGACATTTCATTTGACACCGTTGTAGTCACCTGTCCTTTGGGGCAGATTTCATAACTTCTTAAGTCTACTGAAAAAGTTCTCTTCTTGGATGTTTTTTGGTATCAGTTGTTCTCAACGCCAGCAGCAGGCTGGCATTTCCCCGTGCTCCTTCCAGCCGGAGCACAGAGACTGTACTTGAACAGCCCATTTCCGAGGGAGTGGAGGGCACAGCAACTCAGAGCAGTTCATCAGGAGAGAGTAACTCTCCTTTTAGGACAGGTTCACCACAGGGACAGTGCAGTGGAAACCCCACGCGCTCCAGGGCTCCCTGCGCTACCAAAGGGGCAGGGCTGGTGCCGATCTACCTCCAAGAAGCTGCTGCTCCGGTGATCCGCCTCTCGGGGACGAAGGGAGGAACTCGCAGGGCCGCCCTGGGAGCTGCGCCTTTAACCCCTGTGGGCTGTGGCCACCAGTCAGACATGCACTGTGCTCCACCTTGTCTCCTGGTGTGGGGGGAGGCGAGGAGGGAAAAACTCTTCCAGAAGAAACATGTAACATGAGGAAGCCCAGGAAAGTGAGAAGGGTGCAGTCAGCTGAAGTCACAGGGAGCCCAAATCTGCAACTCAGTTTCAGCATCTCTGCAAAGAGGCACCACACCCAGCCCCCGGAGTTCCATTATGACGCTGGAGAGCACAAGACAGTGCTTACTGCATAGACACGAGGCGTTAGCAGGTTTAGTCAGTTTACAGTTAAAAAAGGTTAAACTTTTTTTCCCCTCAAGTCCTGCAAACACTTCTCAGATCTGAGTGTTCAGCTGGGCTCTTCCTTGATCATGCAGGTAATGCCTCCAGCTTTGGTTTCTTCCAAAAACTTACTCATTCTGCCCTCACGGACACTTATTGTACAACCCCCCGGGCTTGTAGGTGCCAAGGTAGAAGAACTAAGGTCTGTAGCCAGACTTGAACAAAGAATTGTGTTGAAGCTACACAGAAACAGCCTCTAGCTGGTGTCCTCTTAGCTGCATGATCTTTAGCAGTAACTGCATTTTGTCCAGTGTTTTGTCTTTTATTCTGGATCTTTGATATGTTGTAGCAGAATGATTTGTTAGCAGGGTGATTTCGATTTTATTTCAGGCTCCTTTTTTGTTTCCATTTAGCTGAGGGTTATTATCTAGAGGCAGTTATTCCGGTTTTAATTGGCCTAGCAGTGGCCTGGCAATAATGGTTTGATAGGGTGGCATTTCTCAGTTTAGCTCTGCTCTTCCCTTTTGTGCCAATAAAATGCACCTGTAAGCTCACAGATGCCAACCAACCTTGAGCTGTGACACAGTACACGTAAATACAGTTGTCATACAGCATACGTCATACTGGGGCTTTGCTGGGACTTTCTGTCAGGCTGAAGAACTGCTGCTTTAAATAGTATCTCAGTTTCAATAAGGAAAGAAAAAGCATTACTGGCTTGTAGTTCTGTTTTTTTTTGTTTATAGTTAAAAGTTTATAATCCCTCTCCCCCTTTTCTATCTTACGTTTTAGGTAAATTTTTATTCCTAATCCACTGGACATAACACACTCTTCTGTAACTACCTTGTTAGCGTTAATATCAGTGTTCCCTCCTCTGGCTGCAGGTGGCCAGACATTTACATAGGTTTGAGTACCATGGGGAAGAACATGTCTGTCAGTAACATCTGGAGCGCCATCGATACTGCCGTCGTGGAGTTCACGTCCAAGGCGCCCTCGCCCGCACATCCAACGCCACAGAGGACAGTAACGATCGAACTGATGGTGCATCCAGGGTACCCGAGTGTCCCACCTGTCGGCGGCTGCGGGGAAGGACCAGATGATTTCTCACAGTCCTGGGAGCGCCTCCATGAACTCCAGACATTAATTAAGCCAGAGCTGCAGAGCCATTACAAAACCCGGAACGTTCAGCTTTGTTCATTCAAAGATCTTTAGGTAAACAAGCATACATACATACATTTATTCATACTCAGAAGATAGGCAGTTGCTGGTGTCCCGAGAAGCCAGACCACTGTTACCAGTATAATACCTCCTGGTGCAGCCGACAGGCTCTGGGAACGGCATTAGGATGCTCATGGGAGAGCAGCACAGGCAGCACCCCAGAGCCCCGACTGGCAGTTTTTAGGCCACAGCCTCTGCTCTGAACGTGACAAACCCCTTCTGCATCACCCACTCACACACTGTTCCAGCGCAACGTGGCAGCCAAGGCCCAGCCCTCCTCCCGGGCCTCAGCTCCTGCCAACCCAGTGGTGAGCAGCACAAACAGGCTTTGCTGCGAGACCGAGGAGCACACTACCACCCTGAGGGTTCTCATTTCTGTTTTTGGACTTAGCTGCAAAAAGAGAAACGTGCTGGGGAGCCAGCGCTGCTTTGGAGCAACCACTCAGTGCGGGTTGCCCGCAGGAGGCCTGGCAACCTCCAGCACTTCGTTTTCTTAAAATACCCAGTCACGGTCCCTGCACCTCCACTCGTGCCTGCTCATCGATGGCAAGGGGCACGTTACTTCAGAGCGTTTCTCTGGCCAGAGCAGTCGGATCACAGGTCTGCAGCCGTATTCCACGTACAGCCTCAGCCAGCAGTAATTATGGCTCTTCCTATTTACATTGCCTCTTGGCGTTAAGCCACCGTAGGAAAGTAACATCAGCCACAGCCCTTTCAGAGAGGCTTTTTTTTTTTTTTTGGATGACTTTGAAAGAACAGCAACTGTTGACCCATCTGCTATTTCGGTAACTGCTGCATATGAGAGCTCACCAGCAACTGTTCCTGCGCTGCCCACTGCCTCTCATGAAGAATGTGGGGGATGGCTGCGTACCAACTGTGAGCAAGTTTTCAAGTGGAGAAGGTCTTTGTATTTGTCCATTTTTATTCCTGTCATCAAAGCATTTGAACTTCAACAAGCCCTACAAATACTGATACCTTTAACTGTGTTCTTAACTGTAGCCATCACTCACATATAATGCTCACGTGGAAAAAAATATTTTAGATGGTGTATGCTACTTTTCTGTGCAAAAGCGATCTATTTAACATAATCATTTTTGGTCAACCATTTTTTTAATACTACAAATTTCAGTAAGATTATCATTCTTTTAGATGAAAAATAAACTCAGGCCTTTTTCTATTGTAATGCTTCAGGAGGATTTTCCCTTTAGTTACAGGTGGAGAGCAAACAAAACCCACTCACCTATCTGCTCCTGCGACTGCCTGCGCAGCACCAGAGGGACGTCTCCTTCCATCATTAATGGGAACCATCTGACCTTCCCTACAAAACATCTGAGGAAGTTTTTGTTCTGTACAAATATGAAAAACAGCATCGAAGATATTTTTTCCAGGTTCATTCCTAAATTATTATCGCAGAATTAATTTGATATGACAAGTAAGGTATGTTTTTAAAAAGCCCATCCACTGTACTGTGCCAGTGCTACACCACGCAGCCAAGCCAGGTGAGAGCAGTAGTTACCTCTTGGAACAACTCGATTTCTGAGGCTTGTCCCGTCGGTGTCTGGCAGCAAAGCTCCTGCTATGTGATAACAGACAATAAAAAACCCCCAAGAGATATTAGACCTGCAGAAAGCAGCTGACATTCCAGAGCACAGCTAGACCTGTGAGTGCCATCTAGCGACTGCTGATATTTTGTTCACATGCAGGGATAAGCCTGACAGCAACACCAGTTATTTAATACCAAATCTCAGCTTTTTATGTAATAGAATCGTATTTTGACAGATACTTTTTAACCTTATTTTTAACACTTAAATTGCTCCATATTGTAATCGATGACTTTGCTCTGATCACGATCCTTGGGAGGTTACACACCCGTTGACCGTCAGATGCATTTTCTGCTAGCTGACCCCTGCAAACACAGCGGCAGTCTTACCTGAGTTAGTTCTGTATCACAAACAAAAAAAAAAAAAAAAAAAAGTTGCAAATTCCATATTTTTAAATGAACAGCATTAAACTCAGAATTTTCTTTTACATTCAAGGGAGTTTTAAATGGAGAAATAAAGAACTTCTAAAAGATTTCTAAATAAGGAACCTTCCAATTGCATAAAATGTACAGAAATAAGGAATTTTCTCTGGTTCTATGAAAGTTTTAAAGACAGCAATGAGTTGAAACTAAAATCACATTCAGGCCACTACCTACAAATGTCATGGCACCAGGATACTTAAAAAAAGAAGTCTAAACCCCAAATCTCTCTGAAAATAAAACCATGCCACAAAGCCTTTAAGAGCAATTTTTATTAGGGTAGCAGAATGGAATTGCAGAAAGCCTATACCAGTACTCCTGGGTGTAGTTTCACCAGTACGTTGTTTTTATTTTGGATATTAAACTGCACGTTTAGAATTCAGCATGGCTTAGGGAACCAGAGAGAACAAGAGCTTGATTTCCTGAGTTAACATAGGACCATAGGACTTCATACTTTGATTTTTTTTTTTTCCTCCTCAGACTTCAGCCATACAGTACAGTATTTGATCTCTCTCTTTTTTCAGAGGGCTGCCTACAAACAAAAGCCATCACTTAGGTTACATATCTTGTAGTTTAGAAATTGAACTATGAAGAACACACAAAGAGAACTGATAGCAGTATCTCTCTTCTATGTGACCTTTGTAGATGAAATCGGAATAGCTGGTATAGCGCCGCTGTAGCCCGTATGAATCGACTGGAGTTCCTTGAATTACACAGCCCTTCAGTTCCCTTTCAACAGCATCCAAGTCACACCGATTCAGATAAATGCAGTCTTTGACCTGAGAGGCTTACAACCAGAAAGTATACGAGGGCAGCAAACCAGTGCTACAGTTTTGTTTTAAACGAAAAGAAAATTTTAGAGAACGGCAAGTTTCCATGCCAACATACATGATCAAAAGGTACAGTGACTCATGTGATGTGGAAGTTACACACACTTCAGTTTGACAGATAATTTGGCATTATTTTATTATGAATCTGAGTGAGCGTGAATGAAACAAAATCAGTACCAACTTTCTGCAAATGAAGACACAAAGATGTGAAAATTTGGTAATAGACAGTGCTCTCACAAGCCTGAAAACACTTAGGAAATGCAAGTTTCCGTAAATAAGGTGAATGTGGTTTAACTTTATTTACCTGCCAAAGAATCTGTCTAAGAACACTTAAACATAAAATTTCTTAGCTCCCTAACTTATAAAAAAAAATTTACTTTCAACAGAGGTGAGGTACTGGGCTGTCATTGTTTACACTAAATCAGAAACGAAAGCTGGATGAGAGGGATGAGTGAAGAAATAGCAAATATACAAGACATTAAAACCAAAAGGGACCTACCGCTTGACACACTAGTTCTGAAAGGTTGCAAAGGCAGAGGCTGTATTAAAACCGAATTTAGCAGTACAGATCTGGGTGTGAGGGATTTTTTAACTCAACTTCCTGCACATCAAAATGATATGTGCTCCCAGGTAACTGTGGATTTCTGGAGATAGATCTGTTTGCTCAATAACATAGCCAAGTTCGACAGGCGGGGAAGAGACGGCAGTTTGATTGTATGGCAGTTTGACTGTGGAGCTATGATCACACTTTAGGCTGGGGGAAAATAGACAGGCAGTCGGGAGAAAAGCAAGAGCCATAGTAAAGGAGCTCAATTCTGAACGGAAAGAGCTTCCTTCAGCATGCGTGGGCGTGCCCTGGAGCAACGGGGAAACAGCTCTGCCCGATTAAGTTAGAATGATACTTGAATTACTCATTAAATCTTCTAACCTGTGTGTTTTTCAAACACAGGAACAGTAGCAGTGAAGCGTACTCTATTACAGGTTATTGCTTAATCCACTTCTCATACCATTTTCAGTAAGAACTGTTCAGCAATTGGGCAGGGAAACAGCACGCGTGCCATCCTGTAAAATATGGATGTTTCATACGCATTCTGATGGAAAAATGTGCCAAGACGACTAGCAGTGCTGTCAGATTTAGTACTTGAATTCAAAATTATCATTTCCAAAATACCGATTTTTAACTCAAAAAACTGTGTCACTTTGGTACCTCTTGGTGCCCAATTTCTCACACTCTTCTAAACTGGTTGCAATGTTGATCTGTGCACGTTTCCCTGACTATTCTGCACAGGTATTGAGAACAGAAGTGAAAGAAGTTTGTAATCACATTCCACTACTCCTTTGCTAGAGAATTTTTTTTCCCCTAAGTTTTCCAGAAGCAGGACATAAGCCATATTTTAATTCAATGACGCACACAAGAACTTGGGTTTCCCCGTTTAATAAACATTTTGTGGTAACATCAGCCAGATTTACATAAGACCTGGACATTACTTCTGATTGGTTTTTTTGTGGGGTTTGTTTGTTTTTTTGTTTATTATGTTACAAACTGAAGTTAAAGGGAACTTGCAACAAGTCCCACAAAGCACAGTGCAACATTTAAAAAGAAAAGTAAACAAAACTGCCAAACACTCAATCATTTTCTGCCAGAACTGGGATATTTTTTCTAAGACATCAGTTTGGGGAGGCGGATAAAATTCAATAAAGAATTAAATGATCTCAAGATAGTGGGAACTGCAAGGAAAAATAAGAAATGACAGCCACAACCTTTTCAATTTAAGGGCAGAATATAAGTCTAAGATATTTTTGATAATTTCTGACAAGAAAAAGAAAACAGCATACTTTAAAGTATATTGAAGCAGTGATTTTTAAACAAAGAAAGCAGAACTAGAACATCTTAAATTTTAATCCTTTCTTTACAGGTTACCTAGCCCACTTTTGATTAAGAAAACTGTAGAAAGTTAGTAACAGCCACAAGTTAACACCGAAAGGTGGCACTTGTCAATTTTCCATAGAGTCCTGCTTTACGGGGTGTCTCAAATGCACTGCTCCGATCTTCTATCATATGTTGCTGACATCAATCGTGTCAGATTTTAGTCCACTGGTCGCTTTTCACCATATTTCTTTGTAAACTCTTCAGCGTTCTTACAGAATTTTTTACGGTCCTTAGAGTATTCTTCAGCTAGGTCAGCCCGAAGGGGATGCTCGGGCTGTGGATCATTCACCAGTGCTATGAGGGACTGGATTACTGTCAAAAGAAGTATAAATACCGTCAGAGACTAAGATAGTTAATTTTTAAAAATCAAAGTGTAAGCAACATTCCCCACTAAGAAAAGAGCTGTAACTGCATTTAAATACATCCCCATAAATCTAGCGTCTTTTCAAAAGCAGAGCATGAATAAGCTATAGCAATATGCCAAGATTTAGTTCAACGACCGTGAACGAACACCAGAAAATCGTATTTGTAAACAAAATCAACTTGAATAGAGATCAAAATGCACTACAAATTATTTCCCCTGTAACTGGCATCCTATCCGAAATACTCTCCTGTGGCTAAGAAAGAAACTAAAGTTTCACAGACAAGTTCATCTAAAAGGGATTGGGTGAAGATGGAATTTCCATCCCGAAACATTTTTGCCTGACACCTGTCACAACGCTGCAGTTGTAACTGGGCCTGCTTTTGGGAAACGTTTTTCTTCAGTTTTATTTTTCTATGACTCTCACTTCCCCTGTAAACAGCAGACAATTCTTCCCTTTACTCTAAACTGCCAAATACATCCACTAGTAGACATACACCGGGCAAACAAAAGGACAGAAACTGCAAGATGCTTTTCACCCCACTGTTTAGAGCCATTTCATCAACGTTCCCCTATCACTTTCAAAGGAAATGTCATTCTTAAAATAACTGAACTGTACTTGACATTTACGCAGTGAACCTCACATACTACAATGACATTTATTGCTGCATTTTCCTCATATACTTTCTCACAACCACTTAAAGCTGGACAGGTCACAAGAATCGGGAGTTCTCATGTCCATCCACTAACAGGGATATGCACAACTAGGCAAGTCTACAGAAAGTGGGTACACAGAAAAAGCATTTCACTGTATGAAAATATTAATATTCCATTTGAGGTAAGTTTGGGCTACCCAGAGTAATACAAAGCAGCACCCCAAGAGTTCTTCAAGCAAGCGCAACGAAGCTCCCTGAACTGCATGCATCGCACTCTGGAGCCAGCTGCCCCTCCTGAACTCCCACCACGGCTGACACCTGCAGCAGTCAGCGCAGGCACCTCCACAACTCCGCCACACACTGCGCGGAAAGTCAGAGCCTGGCGTTTGTTCTGAACCTGCTACTTAGCGGTTCAGCTGGATTCTCCCTAGGTTTGCATTGTAAGTTCTTACAATACTTACCACTCCAGTAGTGCCAGAATACCAGAGTGGCTTCTTTCAGAGCACCAATCTTTTCATGCTCGCACTCTTTTCCACCCTTAACTGACAGGATTGGGGAACATACCTCAAAACAAATACTCAAAATCCAAAGAAGTATGCCTGTCACTATATTGCTAAAGAGGAACATTTCTCACCACAATTCAGAGTTTAAACTGCAACAAACTATTTAAGGAATGTAGAATTGATATTAGCTTACTTCACATTAACTCACTAGTCCCAGACTTATGACAACTGGCATCATATTAATGACTACTTCTCAAACTAGCATCAATACTGCATGTGACAATCCCTCTTCACTCAGTAAAACGCACTAAAACACTACAGAGAAAGCATGATTGTGTTACGAAGGTTATTTAACACACAAGCCAGAAAAAATTAGGATTGTTGTAACAGGAGTTGCCTCAATATCCACAGCATTTTAAAACTATCCTGTCACAGTAGTCTGTTTTAATATCAGGCATAAATTAATAAAAAGAACAGCACTAAGATGCACCTTTAGTACATGAAAGTGAGGTAATGATTTATGAGGAACCTAATCTCTCCCCTTTCTTGACACCTGACTGATCAAATCCAGTCACTTTGATGCTGTACTAATAACGTTGCATTAATTCCTTGAGAGGCCCACGCAGCAAACACACTGAGGTTCACTTTTCAGTGCAGAAGAGTTGTGGAGGAAAAGGAACAGACACGTAAGCAGGGCTGGAATAGCATTGCTGCAGGTTCATACAGCGATGTAGTAACAGATGTACACACTAAAATGATTTCTTGAAGAAGCAGTTAAAAGACAAATGAAAGACCACAAAACAGCAGAAATTGAGAGATCTCCAATACATTGGCACCCGAGTTTGTTCCAAATTCTGATTTAACATAATTTTTATTCACTCTCTAAGATAAAAGGTGAATTGCCACTTCTCAGGGAGACACTATTTTCTGCATGCAAACGATCGCTTCAATAGTTCCAACTAATGCCAGCTCGCATTTCAAGCTAGGTAGAGACACGTCGTTCCTTTACTTAACTAGAGAAGGCTCACAGGATTAAGACAACTGCCAAGGTGTTAAAAGAAAACTTCTACACA
>NW_009649062.1:4232068-4243941 GCF_000708025.1 Charadrius vociferus
TCTGCCCTGTATGATCTGGGATAAAACAACAACAAATCACAAGAACTGCACTGACCTATGTGAGTTTCACAGGTTCTTTTTGCTGCCCCCTCCGCTTTCCCGAGCATTCAACCACTTGATCTTTTCAGACACAACCACAGGGATTTCTCTATTTTGTCTTTGGGGCAAGATCATGCAAACTAAGTAGTGTTATTAGCGTACAGGAGTACACAGAAAAAAGAAATCTTAAGTACAGCTTTGTTTACTATCAGGAACACAGTTCAAGTGAAAACAACCTTAACGAGGAGTTTGGAAGAATGAAATTCTTGCTCTGTAGGAGAAAGTCACTTCAGTGTCACTGAAACTCTTGCACTGGACTAAACTGCTACTCATTTGAATTATTATTCTTGAAAAATATGCAATTGAATTATTATTCTTGAAAAATATGCAATTTTTGCAAGGATGTTTGCTCTTTCTATATGTACAATAATAAGTGGTTAATATGAAACTAATCATCACCTGCCAGAACACATGAAGTTCTCACCCCAACAACTAATGGAAGCAACAACAGAAAAAAAACCTACTTGGATCACACAGTCCACCACAGAACCTGATGAAACTATTTTCCTTAAAATATTTAAATTCTTATCCAAAGACACTCTACACAGTAAGCCTCACCACAGTGATCTTCTAAGAAGTGAGAGTTAATTTGTGTTAATATTTCAAGTTTTGTTTATTACTCTGTAGATGCTTCAAACCGTATGTTCAAATCACTGAACCACACTGCAGAGACTGTAAAATACAGAAAGCCTTGAGGTTTTAGACCCTTTCTTTCAAACATCCAGAAAGGTACTAAACACCTCTGGATTATAAAGTCACTGTCTAAAAGAAAACTCAAAATAACCCTCACACAAACTACCACCAGAATTTTTAAGTATGCCGAGGACACTACCTTAAATAAACTCTTCCGTCACTAAGGGTTTTGTGGTTTCCTGGAGGTGGGAATGCCACGCGTCAGTGTCATTACCTTACCTTCTAATAACAAAATGAGATTCCAAAAGAGTTGCACACTGTGCTCACAGCACGTGATTCATGACACAAACTTTACGACAACGAATATACCATAAGAGTGACGAATATACCACACCAGTGACCAGCTGGCAAGGTGAAACGCTGTTAGCTTTACATTGAAACACAGTACAGAGCTTCTCGATACCCAGTTCTTTCTCCACATGGAGTCCTACCTTGGTCAGTTTTGGTTGCTGGCTTCCAGTTTTCAGCACTAATTACTGGCAGACAAACCTGCCCCTTTTCATCGATGTTAGGGTGATAGATCTTTGTTTTAAATGTAATCTTAGGAGGTTTGAATGGATATTCTGCTGGGAAGTTGATTTCGATTCTGAAGGCTCCTTTATCATACGGAGGATTGTCCTGCAACAAGAAGGCAGAATGTCAAGAATTGGGCATAGTCTAATGGATGCAATTAAGAAAAAGCACGCTCCAGACTTTGATGTATCAAATGACCTCTTTTAAAGGCACCTTCTTCCGACACATACTGCCATGTCTATGTGTCAGGAAACATCAAACCTCTTTGTGTTCACCCTGGAAAAGCAGATTACCATTGTTCTGAAGTTGGCTGATGTTTCTATTGTTAAGAAAGCATCCAATCCCATTTACTCCAAACTCAAGGTCCGATCTAATAAGTAGCTTTATTCTCAACTTTGTAGTTCAAAAAACATTGTAAACCCTTTCTGCGACACAAACAGGAAGCCTGACAAGGAAAATTGGTTTCTCTAAACCTAGTTATTTTACGTGTCTCACAACATGGCGGTACGAACAGCAAAACAATTTGATTCGTCAGATTTCCCTGTAGGTTCTGAGAACGTTTTTGTGCTGACTACACAAAAATCTGCTGAGCATTCATTGGTACTAAAGATAGATATTCACTGCGTCTGCTGATGAGAACATTCTGAATTTGTATGCAGTTTTAGCACCCACTCTTATCAGATCATTTTTGAAGGAGCATGATGAGAGAACCATGAAGTAAGCAAAGTAGTTTTTCATGCTGAAACAGAAGAAACAATGCCCAGAATCTCCTTTAGGAAACATGATAGACTATTGATAGTGCTTCAAATACTAACTGCAGAAGAAAAGCGGAAGAAAAATAAACCATTGCTACATTTAAAGCTTAAGAAAATAACGTTCTGCACTGAAAACAGTAACTGTGGCATGAAGCCTTTCCAGACACTCTGGGAACAAGAATCAAAGGATGAGAGTTTCCAGTTGGTGTAAAGTATAGTCACTCACATTCTTCATTAGCAACCAGACCACTCCCTGCAATCAAACCCACTCCAGAAGTTAAAGAAGGTTTACCAATATTTGGGGGTGGGCAGTGTTCTATTAAAATATTATTCAACAGAAAGCATTTAATTTTAGTTTAATCCATATGGAGAAGTCTGGTTGTGTGTTTCTAAGAAACACAGCACAATTTCTGCAGTCAAGGGAAAAGGTAACTAGAATTACTTTAAAAATCACTTTTTATCCAAGCAATCCTAAAAACTGTGAAAGTTTAACAAATAACTTTTGGTGGTGGTGACAACTTAAGCAGTTGGTTCCCTCTCCCCCCATGGCTCACTTGTTCTTGCCTCTGTCACATGCTGCAATTTGTGAGGATGTTCAGTGAACTGATACGGGAACTGACCTGGCTTAAAAATGTTCATCTTCTGCTTGACTCTCAGTCAGAACAGTTCTTCACTATAACTCCCCAATAAATTGAACCAAAAATGTATGTAAAGTGTTGCTTATGTTTTAAATAAATAAAACACAGAACATTCAAGTAATCAATTCCCAATTATTTGTTATATGTTTTTTGACACTGATAAGGGAGAGAAGCAGAATTACAAATACTGAAACACAAGCGACAAATACGACTCTCATTCACCTGGAGTATTTTTGCTCTGCAAATTTGTCCATAGCAAGCAGATTTGATTAAGTGAAATGAAATTCATGGTACACCAACAGCGCCTCTTACAAGAACAAGGAGCCTGGGGTAGATAGTCTCGCTTTGATGTTGAAATCAAGCCAATAGTGTACCTTTTCAACACACAGTACATAAACTACCTTATTCTACAATTTAGAACAGGAAAAAAGTTGACAAGCTGTCTTCAGTTTGCTTCTCCATTGAGCAAACACCCTTAAAAAGTAACAATTATTCTGAAGAGCAAAGTATCCTACATACAACAAAAACTTTTAAAGCAGTAGCTTTCACAGTTAATCTGTATGAACACTGTTAAAAATATTAACCTTCGTATCATTAACACCTTCATTAAGCAGCTGGCCAAAATAATGCTGTTAGAGAGTTCAATAATCCGTACCTGGTAAGTCCTACTCAAGTATGATTAATATGGCTTTAAGCCCTAAGCAAGAACATTTTCTAAAATGGAAACAGCATGTAAAACTTCAGAAGCAAAAACTCAGCAAAAAAAAACCAAACCCAAACTTGCAACCAGCTTTTATATTACATTTTAAGCCATCATCTCCAGCATTGCAATAGTTAAAAACATTATGCTAAGACTACAGCATCTTCTAGAGAGTATCCTCAAAACAATAAATTATACTACTCTTTGCATACGTACTACACAACACTTTATTAATTACCATAGAAGTATAATTTCATAACAAAATTCCCTCTTAACTATACCAGCAGTGAATTTAAGGCTATTCCCCTTGTATCAGGGCGTACTATAACCCCAAAGGCAGGTGTGAAGCACGGTTCACTGCATCAAGGTTTAAACACTTGTGATGTTGTGACCCTTTGCAAAACACACACTCTGGCGATCAGAAACTGGTAAAAATAGATGCTGTACACCACATATTGCTAATTTTAACAGGAATAAACAAGTATTTTGGTGGTTTGCTTTATTAGTCATATTTACCAACCTCATACTGCTTCAAAGTATTATCAAAGCAGTAAACTGTTACACGTGAACCACAAATATCAGAGTGGCTGATACGCCGAAGGCGTATTGTTTCTCAGCTCTGTCAAATTTTAATGTAAAATCCTGCGTGCTTTATTTGCAAGAGCAGCCTCAACCACTTAAAGGAATTACTTGCAGGAATATCAGTAAACAGAGTAAACTAAACGTATTCTACAGTAGCTGAAGTGCAAAGGCCTAGCCATTATCTCAGCCTGTATGACCTGAATTCGGGAATGGCCTCCCACTGACAAAGCAGAGGCACTGCTAAAGAGATGTTTCAAAGTCGTATAACAGAGACAGATTTCCACTGGTCAGGGGACCTTCTAGGTAGCACCCAAGGACAAGCAGAACTGATGCCCTACTGGCACAGCCTCTCTTGCTGCAGACTTAAAAGTAGCTCACATAAGGAAGGGAGCGTGGGCCACGGCAGCCAGTGGAAAATAAAGGAGGTGAAAATCCGAGTGACTTCAACCACGGAATTCAACATACTCGATTTCCTGCTTTCCCCTTCGTAACAAATCCCTCTCTATTTGAATAATACAGTGGTTATCTACTTCTATTAAACATTCTCATAAAAGATTGTAGGGCTCTTGAAAATTTGAAGGGTTTTTTTGGGGCATTAATTAATGCCCAAACTTTCTTTTAAAGAGCTCACTTTCTAAAAATCCAAACCTTTTCCTTGCAAACTTCTTCCAATACTCAATGTTATCCTAGAAATAAATCTGGTTGATTTAAAAAAATAGATCTATTAAGAAGTAAACAAAATATTTCATACCTCAGTTCTCTTTTTCTACAATGATGTAGACTTTGTACTTTAAGCTTAATGTAATAAACTACAAACTTCCTTTGCTTCTGCCTTCCAACACCTCTTCCAAGCAACCCAGTGCCATCACCGGGTGCACAGCTCTCAGGAGCTGCAGCCTGGTGTTGGACCAGGCCTACAGTTATGAAGCATCCAGGCAGGTATTGATCAGAAAAGTCTAGAATGCCTTTCAATTACATATGGATTTTTCTTCAGTTACCAAAACCACCTACTAAAATGATCAGACTTTGATAAAACAAAACACGGAAGACACTCAAATAAAATGAGACAGGAAGATTACACTATTTTCCAAAGATTACACAAAATGTCTGAAGACAGACAAGAACTAAGCCCCAGGACCACACTTCATGGCCCAGAGTATGTTTAAGATGCTGCAATATAATCTATAAACTTACGATACATTTATAAACAACTAGCTTCTGCACAAACTCACAACTCTGAAAGCCAGGTTTTATCATAATAAGAGAGATTCTTGTCAGGGTGCAAAAATTATCTAATGGTCACCAGCAGCACTACAAACTGTGGATTTATGAGTTACAAACGATCCTCATTCTATTTTAAAGCTCATTAGAATAAGGAGTAGTCTATACTCACAGGAACAATAAGCCCTTGCCAGGTCAATAAATTCGCTTCATCAACCTGGATATTACGGAAGTTTTTCATTCCACATTTGCGGATTTCTTCAAGCTCCTGAAAAGCAAGCAAAGTGTAAGTTAATAACAGTATTAAGATGCTCGTGTTTATTTTTCAAAACACTTCAAGGTCAGCGTGGGTTTCTTGAACATTAAAGAAGCTTGAGGTTTTAGTGGTGACAACCCACACAAATAAGAAAGAAAATTCTGCACCTGTAAGAAGTAAAATTCCTGGAGACAAGGTACTAAAACAACCCTTTTTTTTTTTTTAATATGTCAGGAAAAGAGAAAAATGCCTTATTATTAACATTGTTACAGAAACAATGAAGTAGAAGTATTAAAAAAGTGCATTTAAAAATGTTTTTATATCTCAAATGCAAATCAGTGCCTTTGGTAACAGACAACTGGTAACTCTGCGAAGCACAGAAATAAAGTGCATCTTAGAACTTGTCTGAAGAAAAATAGTGATTTGGATATAAGAGTTTTAAACACAGATAAAGTCACTGAACAGGTCAATTATTTCAACTGAAAACCAACCAATTCCTGCATGACCAACTTAAACTGATGCTAAGTCAGAAAAATACCAATCTAAGCCAAACTAGTCTTATTTAGACCAATAACTTGAAGATACAGCTTTATCTCTGTTTTGTACTTCAAAGTTACCAGTATGTATTAAGATACCTCTCTTTATAGCTGTATCGCTCTTGATCAAGGTAACTTTCTGCATCTGTCACCAGCCAAATCATTTTTGAGGAGTTAGTGATCTGGGTATCACCAAAGCAGGTATTTAGGTATTTTTATATTTAAAATGATGTATAAGTCATAGTGTAGAAACTGTTTCCTGGAGTATTTAATAAGACCTAAAAAGAAACACGTCAAGGTTCCACTTCTTCCCCCCGCCCCCCTAACAATTATAGCTCTTTGCTCTTGAATTCAGCAGTTTTATCTTTAAAGAGAATTTTACTGAATTCAAATTCAAAAGTCATCCACAGTGAAACATAAAACTTTCCCAGTGCTTTCAAAACTGAAGCACACGCCTGCACATCTACATAGGTTAGGAAAAATGTTGCTTATACAGCAACACTGGTGCGCTCTGCCAGCAGACAGTTCTTCACTGGGTGCTAGTGGATTTGCAAAACTAGACTGTACATTATTATGATAAAAACACCAACTACAAGTAAAGACACTATGCACTGAAAAACAAAAAAGATCAGTTTTCTTGGTACAAGGGTTGTACTGTCCACGGGTTTTTTCTCTGAAATAACTCTAACCTTTCGGCATCTGACTGGCAGAGATTTAATACATGCGCTGATCTCTTGCATAAACTTAGCTTCATAATAAAATGCAAACCCAAAAGGAAAACAGGATTTCCAAATGCACAGGAAACAAACAAAAAAAATAAAAAAAATCACATGACAGCCACACATCAGAAGATGAACATTTACATTCCCACCCACTGCACCTACAAAAGCAAGAGTGTACTCAGAATACAGTTTAACCTTGGAGTCTTCTTGGATATTGAACTGATGTCCAACACAACCTTCACCACACTAAAACCAACTATTTAGTCTAGACCTGTGGATTAAGCTCCAAATTTTGCTGCTGCTAGATTTATTCAATATCAGAGAGTTTGGGCTTTTTTTTTTTTTTTTTTTACAAAAAAAAAAAGGTAAGAGGATTATCCCATTTCCTTAAAGCAGGAAAACATAAAAACCACACAAAAATAATCCCATGAAGCACATTCATAGGGATACAGAACAAATCAAAATATTCAAAAGAAAATAACCTTTATTATCACAGCTATAAGAGATCCTTTACAATCACTGCAACTGCAAACGCACACAGTGCCTTACAGCTGGCGCTGAGTGCTCAGCGCACCACGCAGCACCTCGGGGCGTCTGACCCATACCAGACCGACTCTTCCCCAGAGGGTCGGGGGAGCAGCTCACTCAGAAGAGCGTTTTGAGCGGCTCGTCCTCCACACGCCAGAACTGTGAAGTCCTGGCACAGCTCTACTCCACAGGGTGTAAGGGATAAATCCCATTCCACACTAGATAGAATGCATCCAACATCAGGAACAAAATAAGCTAGTTAACCAGTAGATAACTTCAGCATGAATAAACATGCATCACAAGTGCCTCCACTCTAAAACAAGGAAAGGAAAACGGGTTTAGACAATTTTCTAGTTACCGTATTAAAAACATACATACAACAGAAGTCTCCCCCACAATGTCCCAGTGAGAGCGCAGCTTCCATGCAGAAGCTTTTATCACAGGTTCAGATGACAGCGTGACACTGCTGCTGGCCCAGAGAACAACCGCCCAGACACAGAAAAAGGGAGGACTATGACTCTGTAATTCAGGTATGTTATTAAGCTAATAAAACAAATTAGAAAAGCATGGCTTCACGTTACTGGAAAATTAAACACCTACATTTTATAATTATATTCAGGTTAAAAAACAGGATGCTGAATTTAGAAATGCAAGAATCCAGTAGAGAGATCATTAAAAAAAACTGTAAAACTTTGTATGAAAGCAAAGAAAAATTTAGAGCAAATATGCAAATTGCTCCCTATTTTCCCTCAAGTCCATCACACGAGAGAGGGAATTAAACAGCCCAGAAGACACTAAAGAAATAGCTGAAAATGATTCAGGACATCTGTGTCTTTAAACTGACACACGAAGCCTTTGCAGGAATTTACCATCAAAATCAAAAGAAGCGGTAAATTACTGCAGTGTATCGGGACTATATTCCGTGCCTCTCCTTCCGCCGCCTCAGGTCCGGCTGTCGTAACTGACAACCGAAGAAAGGGATAGATGGGGATAAACCAGGCAATTATTTTCCTCACACACAGGCCTGACTGCAGAGGTCACGGAGAATCACGCCTACCTTAGCAGAGGACATGTCTGAACTACGCACTTAAGACAGATTCCAATTTATAGGAGGAATTACTTTTCTTATACTAGAAGTGTTTAAGATTTCATATGCCACTCCAAATTAATCAATTTCATGTTACTTATTTACAAATAGCTTTTTTTTTTTCATGCTACTACCCCCACAAATACAATGTAATACTATACTCACAAGTCAGGCTTTTAGGGTTTTTGTGTCTAGTGCCTCAGGAGTGGGAAGAGATTCAGCATTCACAGCTGAAGGGGGAAAGGGGGTTTGGTTTTTTTCTTTTGTTTGTTTGGTTTTTTTCCCCAGCACCTGCCAAAACCCATAATAAAGATCTAACTGCCTCAGAGCTACAGAGGCAGACACAACTACAGCACAAACGTACTGTTAGAAAAGTGAATGAGCTACTAAATACTTTCAAACAGCAGAGATTAAAAGTCAATGCTGTGTTTAACATGGGCTTGAGCAACTCCAAAGGGACAAAAATTACTTTTTGAGATAAAAGGATATAGCCCAGATATTTATTTCAAAATAACACTTAAGAGTCTAGGCAGACGGTAAATAGATTAATTCCTTTTCTTGTCCTCCACCCCTTAATTTTGTCAAGTAGAATAATTAAAGGAGCACAGGAGGAGTGTAACTAAAGGTTGGAAGACTGCAGTAAGAATTTCCATCAGCCTTCATTCCCCACTCTTATCAACCTTGCACCTGACCTTGCTGCATTGGTTTCCCCGGTTGTGAAATAGAAATGTCTTATTTCACGGGGCTCTCTTGAGACGTGATGTGTGGAGTCTGGGTATGTTCAGAGAAAGTGTTAGACACAGCACGCGAAATGGAGAAAACATTGTTTCAGAGGTGGTATCTGATCTTCAAGTATAATACTAAAGGTAGTCACAAAACTACATACTACCTCTCATATATAATCGTTAAGGATTTAAAACTTTTATTTTCAATATTGTATAACGATCTATGCTGTTCAAAGCAGAAGTTAAATGTTTGAAATGAAAAACAAAAGTAGCATCAGCTTAAAATGTAGCTAAGTCTTTTAAAAACCCTGCAAGTGCAACTGTTTTGCCCATGCATCATTCAAGTTTTGTGACTTCTCCGAAAAACAAGCCAGATAGGAAAATGCAGCGAAGACAAACACTTGTAAGAGCGCAATCCAAGAATACGGGAATAAGCGTAAGAGCTCAAACTGCTTCCAGTAAGTTCTGCATCAAGCCTAAAATGCTATTAAATGCACAAAGAAAAACAAAAGTCTACATAAAGAACTCTAAACCATGATTCCCTACCATTTACAATTTACGTTTACCTGTTTATAAACACATTCTCTAAAAGAAGTGTGACAAAGTTAAACAGGCTCCAAGACACTGATAAGGAACTGACCAATTTTACTTTCTGAATCTCATACAGTACAGAAAAGTGTTACAGACCTTAAAATAAAATACAATTTTACAAAAAAACCCCACAAAACCTACCAAAAGAACAAATAGATTCTAGCTCTCATAAGAACTATTATTAAGTTTCCTCCGCAACATTACAACCCTGTATACTCACACGGCTTATTTACTGAGTAATTCTACTTTTTTTCATTTGATTAAAAATCCTTTCGTCAATTCTCAGCTTCAAAAAGGGGAAATGAATCAGTATTCTCACTTCTGCATGAGGGCAATCATACACTGCTCAGTAACAAGGGAAATGTGGTTTTGAGAACGGGTGTTTGGATCAATTTAGAATTGCTTTTCAAATATCAAAGGTGTTCAAAGCCCCTTTATCGGAAGGGCTACGGTGTTTACAGGACCACAGCCCACTGGAGGGTGCAGGCCATCTACAGCAGGTACCTGGGTGTGGCCTCATGTTTGTATTTTATCATGGAGTTCAACAGTTGTATAAATGTTTGACTATGCAATTATGGAAGCAGAGTAAAACCAGTAAGATTAAAATAATTGCCTATGTACCTCATGTCATATGCAAAGTGCTATTTACTCTTTAAATCTGTTTTCAATTTTTAATACTAAAGATACTTTTGAACAGCTGAAGACAAGGACACAAAAGTGCGGCTTTTACAGACACCTGAGCTCAGCTGTACCGCAGGTCAACGCAGAAGGGAGCAGCTCCGCACAGGGGCCAGGACAGCCTTCCCAAATACCACCTGAAAACGCCGGCTGAGGGTGCACCTCAGCACCACACCTCACCACACCACCAAGTGAGTACTGCCACTACCCAGCACCGAAATAGCCGTCCCTTTGCAACTACCCACCACCTCTCCACACCCCAGGGAGCTACGCATCTCGCATGGGAAACGGCTTGGTTTACATTGGTGGGTGGCAACTGCGAAAAGCATTTCACTGAAATCTCTGGCACGTCTCTTGGAGATCTATGTTCCAGATCAGGCATGTTTGGAGGCTATCTGCTTTTTACGAGAAAGGGACATGGAGCGAAGTAGCTCCCTTAAAAGAGAACACTTAGATCCTTTCCTCAATATAATTACTCCATATTTGCCTGTTTTTACCCCGAGAGATTGTCCACAACAACTTGGCCTTGACAAAGACTGCTTTATTCCCACCTCTCACATTTCACGAGGAGTCAAGATCTGACAGCTGTGGCTCTTTGAAGAAGTGTAATGGTGGCTCGTAGATCAAAACTCTACCTCAGATGTCGCTGGAATAGGATTCACTACTATGTTTATTTCACATTTTTGCTAGCCTAGGTGTGCTCCTGGGAAGAACACGCCTCCTCTGGCTTTTTGTAAGTCAGTAGAGAACACTTCAGTCAGACACACTGTTTGATGGTATAAAGCTCTGCAAAAATAGGCCATAAATAAGGTCTTTGGCCTAGGAAATGTAATTTGTTCAAACAGAGCCTGAGATAACAAGACAATCTTATTTTTGTTATAACTTGACTTCATGTTTAAAATTGAACTGTACAAATATAATGGCAAAACTTGTAATAATTCTTTCAGAAGGAGGTTTGCAAATTGAAGACACAAAGGGCTTCCACAATCTGAAAAGGACACCCACTTCCACCTGGAAGGTGGAAACTCTACTCATACTCCCAGTGATCTACAGGCAGACACTGCGTTGTTATGAACTTACTACATCCAGTCTCTCTGAGCCACTGTGATTAATATGAATAACTATGATGTATGACACGAGTTCAGAAAAAATGCAGTACTTCAAAATGTTGGCAAGACCTTAAGGAAATGGGAATTGCTTTATTTTATGTGACCTATAAAAAGCTCAAAGTTTCTTCTCACTTACCAAGGACAAACTTGATATTTAGCTCAAAGAAAATACAGTTAATGCTTATCCTGAGTTATTTTAAACATAATTGAGTGACACACTGAAAAACTCCATTTCCTGTAGTTATAATCACTCATCATTCCATGACCCGGGGAAGACACACTGCAGACTCTTCTATATTGCAAAATTTCAACAGTGAAAGACTTTTTAAAGCAGATCTGTGAATGCGGAACTTAATGATATTAGGTTGACACACATGTGAGTTTGGACCTTCAAAACATCATGCTGCAGCAATCCAGATTACATCATCTGTACGAGAGCT
>NW_009649062.1:4243984-4245748 GCF_000708025.1 Charadrius vociferus
TTGGGGTGACTCGACTCTCCAAAGGCAGGCAGGTACCTGCTTATTTAACAGCCTTTACAAGCTGTGTGATACAGCATCTCACAGCTCTTGAACTGGCATAAAACACGCACACAACATGCACAACCCACAACCATCAGGCAATAAAAACGAAAGTAAAAATGTAAGAGGGAAGTTACCAATGTCTCCTTCCTTCCTACACCACTCCCTCTCAAAAGCAACCGCCACACCATTTTTCTAGAAAAGGAGGTCGTGTTGCCAAAAAACATTTTTACAGCATTTTAGTGAAAGATTATAAAGTACTGCCGTTTTAGAAGTACAGTGGAACTAGGGGGGGCGGGAAGAGCTGAAAACCAAGAGGCACTGCAGCTATTAAGAACAATTTTGCTTGCCTTTCTGATTTTTATGTTCTATTTTAAATTTTAAAAGAAAAAATAATTGGAAATATATTTTTTTCCCCACCAGAGTAGTAGTGATGTGCTTTTGAACGATTAAGGGATTTTTTCAGAACAGGCAGAAAAGCTGCCTAACAAAAAGATACAATTAAATGGTTGTTAACTACCTGAAAACTAAGGGGAACCTTATTTAATGAGTATAAAGCAGCAGACATATCGATCATGACGCTAAAGCTGTGACAAAACATAACAGCTATCAAAAATGTAATAAAAAAATGAATGCCATCTCATCAGGATCCTTAAGGACAATTACAGGTTTACGCCTACTGATTTAATATATATGAATGACTCTGCATGCAATGTATTTACCATTTAATTTTTAATCGCTCCATAGCACGTTTAAAGCAACAGAACTATCCTTAGGAAAACACTGCTGAGCTTTTGGTTTCTTCAGAAATGACCGAGTTATAATGGTTAATTATGCATCTGCACAATTAAGGAAATGCAACTTCAAAACATGCCATCTACATGTTCTGGTGAAATCCCAGCCCGATTAGGGGTCCACGTCCTTGAAGCCAGCTGCAAATCCCATATTAAAAGACTAAGTCTGACAGAATTGCCCAAGTATCTGTGAAATCCCAGTGCACGGTTACATCGCACCCCACAGGAATGGGTTTTGTAATAAGGCTACAGCATCACCTGACAGTTACCGGGTCTTTCCCCGGCATTTCACAGGACTAGCCTGTACAGTCCATTGATTTACGTTACAGCCGCTCTGCATGCAAATTCCGTATGATATTGCCATTGCATTTTACAGATCACTACATTTTACACCACTATGCATGCACGTCCTAGACAAACCCCACCGCATACAGTTTATAATGTTAATTGGCAATTATATACAACACGTAAAATAAACTACTATGCTTTAGGGGCAACGGTTATCATTTTCTTCCTAATAAGTACCCTGCTCCTCAAGCAAAACGATCAGAAACATAATCCCAAACTCTACTTTACAATAAACCATACGCGCTCTTGGTTAAAACCCAACTGAGGCCGAGTTTACGTTTACAAGTACCATCCACGCTTTAGAACAAACAGAGCGAAGACGAAACCACCACCGTGGCTGCAGCGAACGGGGAAACTTCTGAACCCAGGTCCATACTTCAGCGTGATAAACCTCTTACTCACACAAGGAAAAGGTTCCTCTCCCCAAACACCGAAACCGAAATGAGTTCACCCCGGCCGTTGGGGGAAGGCTCCTTACCGGGGAGAGCGCGGGGGATGGGGGGGGACGCGCAGACCCCCCTGCCGGGAGGAGGCCGCTTCCCCGCCGCCCGGCCGAGCCCTCCCCGCGGGCAGGCCCGGGGAC
>NW_009649062.1:4246497-4297762 GCF_000708025.1 Charadrius vociferus
CCAGCCCGCGGTGCTGCCGCAGCCGCCGGGGAACAGAAAGCTGCGGAAGAGGAGACAGGGTCCCTGTCGGCATTCATCAGGACCGTAATTTGCCATGTGCTTTGTAGCTCCTGAAAGGAGCTCTCACGGTGGCTGCTCCCCAGCGCTGACCCGCCCCAGCTGGGCCGCGGCCGAGCAGTGCGGATGACCAACCGCTGTGGTTTCGGGCCCCCCGGGGGTACCAGACACAGGGCGAGCAGATAGGGCGCGCAACTAAGTGACTACGTGACATCTAAAATGCCACCAGGCGTCTGTGTCCCAGCACCTGACTCGCTCCCCAAAACATTGGTTAAACCGGCGTACTTGGGAACCGCTCCGCCATCCGCTCTGCCGATCCGTGGCCTTACCTCCCCTTCCTCCCTCTCTGCCTCCTGATGTCCTCGCTTGATCTGACGCTTGGTCTATGCAAAAGCTACTGTTGTCACCTGAAAAAGTACTAAGCTCCAAAATAAGCTTTACGGACTCGGATAAGCTGAAAAAGGAAATGCCGTTATTACAAGACGCTTTCAAAAACTCATAAAAATGCAACAAAAGTTGTTAATTATGAAGCACTGGATTCTAATATGCCATCTTAAACTTATTCCCTGAACAGCTATTTGATAATCAATATTTTGCATTAATACAGTGCTTATTGCTCAAAAACTCAATTAACATTTGTTAATGAAGTAAGCACTCACCTACTTCATATGGGTGTTATTAAACAGTTTGCAAATAATTCTATTATGATCTTCAAACATGTTTAATATTATGATAACTTTATTCTATTAAACATTTAAATATTATTGCATCTATTTTACTCAAGAAACTAAAAATGGAAGCGGCAGACCATCCTGGTGATGTAGCCGGGAGATGCAAGGCAAGCACGCGTGCTGACTGGCCGGAGGAGTCACACGCGTGCCAGGCAGGTACGCGTTATTTGAAACAGAAGCCGCAGAGACTCTCTGAGGGTTTGTGATGTGATGTGCTGCTGAAGTGGCATGCTGGTGGTGAAGATTTAAAAATGCTGACATCTGATAAAAGGGCTAGTTCAGATTATATGCTTCTGAAATTTGGAAATACCTAAATCTGATACCATGGTAACTTGGAAGAACAGTTCTTATAACTTATTATCCAGATGTCTACAAATATGAAAAACAAGCTGCTTCAGATACTAACTCGATTTCTTTATTTGCCAAAACTCTATTCATATCTTCATCTCCTCTTCATTTGCACAATTTTCCAAGACTACCATGTGCCTTGGAGTATTATCTAACCTTTTTTTTCCCCCTCAAAATACAGTTATTCAGGCCCTTGCTTATACCTGCACCGAGACAGATAGCTGCCACACACAAGAGACAATACTAGAAGCACCACAGAGAATTCTGAATTTACTATCTGTAATTTTAATCTATGAATTTATAGCTTGTAAGAGAGTGTCAGAAGTATCTGGGATAATTATAAGATAATCCGCATTTCCTTTGACAAGAAAAAATACCACCCACACTATAACTAACAATAGCCCAGCCAGTTCTTAAGAAATTGTTGCTGAGTGTAGCTGTCCTCACAAATTGCCACTCAATGTTGAAATCCTTTATTACAGCCGGGTGTTTGAGAAGTTTACACAGAAGTAGGCCCATTTCACTACCTGCTGCCAGTATCCCAGATCCTTCCAGTGTCTTGTTTCAGATGGGCTACAGAGCAGATCCCGTGATGCCAGCCAGCACTGATGCCTATCTTGTTTATGAGCAAGGGCTGCGCGACCATACTCATCGCTGGATCTCGCCTGGGTGCCGCTTACTGGCAGTCAGGACATGCTGTTGTACAGCCTTGAAGAAGCAGCAGGAGTTTTCCTTTCAGACAGAATTTTATCAATTATATCTCTTACTTCCCTTTTAGCAGCAAGACATGGGCCATTAGTTATACTGAGTTTTGCAGATGGTTCTGCATTTTTTAATATGTTTTTTGGTGTGGTTTCCAGGTTGTATCCATTACTTTATTTGACAATTAAGAGTGTCCAGCATACAGATTTTAGTGCTTATCCTGCAATATCTTCAAGGGACTGGATACTACATTTATGCCTGCCCACTCCCAAAGATAACTTGCTATCAAATTTCCACTGTTTTAAGGAACATAACTGTTCAACTTCAAAAAAAGAAATTGTGTGAACAGACTTTCTGAATAGGTGAGTCACAACACAGCCCAGTCTTGGAAAACTTTAGGAAGAAAAATATCTCCTTGCTTATTTACTGTTATAAAATGGCCATCTGAAAGGAAACAAAAAGATTCATGATAACTGAAGGGGAGGAGGAAAGAGCAAGAATAATTTTGTTGCCGTATGAAACCTTGGTACCCCCACGTCTTGATTACAAGAGGGATAGATCTATAGACCTCAAGAAGAATACAACAGAAAGAGGGAAGGTAAAGAGAAGGACAGACCCAATGATCAAGAGGGTGGAATAGTGCCATATTAAGAGAGACTAAAACGGCTGGGGCTCTTCCACCTGCAGAGGAGAAGGCTGAGGAAAGAGCAAATTTTGTAAGCTTTGATCATAAGGGCAGTGGCTAAGGTGAATATAAAGTTGTTATTTATCAGATCTTACAATACTAGAACGAAGGTGCACACAGTGAGACTAATTGGGCACTACTAACAGCCAAAAGACAGTACCTTTTTTCACAGCATGTAATTAACGTCTGGAACTCCCTACCACAGACTGTAGTAAAGGCAATAGTCAGCAGGTTCAAAAACAAACTAGTCAAACTGGGTAACAGCTCTATAAACAGATAAAAAAAGAGAATAGGCACAGAATCATCATCTAAGATCTCTAACTGACGCCTAGTCATAATTAGGGATGCTTGGGGGTATGAGATGAACAGACCACGGGCTTACATGCTGGTCCCTGAATCCAGCATCCTGTACTGCCATGGACAGCGAGAGAGCCGTGGGCTAGATGGACCTCTGCTCTGGTCCAACAGGACACTCCTTACATTCAAGGTTCCTTGGATATGCTGGTTTGCAGAATATAGACAGAATTCAGATTTCAAATCAATTCTAATTCATTCAAAACACATTAAAGGGATCTACCTGTAATCCACAAGGGCAAATCTCATCTCCAGGAGCAATTAAGATAAAAAATTACAGAAATAATTAGTGCCTTAAATCAGTATATGCCTCTCCATTGAAATTGTTAAAGCTAAAATGGATTAAAAAAAAATGAAGATGTGCTTAATTTATTTGTTGTTGACAATCCTCCATCCCATATGCCTGTAAAACTGCCAACAAATTATAAAGTTTTTATATAGGTTTTCTTGTTCCTTCAGTTTCTTAGATCTCTAATGATAAGTATTTTAAAGCAATTAATTACATATGATGATTGTTATCTGACATTTCTTCTATCTGGTAAGTATCCACTACAGAACTGTAAACTCATTTTCTTCCTCCTGCATTTTGTATGTCACGTACTTTATTAAAGTGATTCTGTCCTGTACAGACCCCTTTCCTCTTGAATGCAATATTTCTTTACTGTTTACGAAAAACTAAATACATTAAGTCCCCTTCGCCTCCAAGAAAAAGAAAAAAGGGTATTTTGTTGATTTCCTTTGTACTAACAGTAAAAATACAACAGACTCCAGCGCAGGTTAACACTGCACAAGCCCTAGCAGATTCTCGAGCTTTCTTAGTACTGTGGATATACCGGCTCATGACTGATTTCTTTCATTCTTAACTTTGTTAATTGCTTCCCCTTCCATCTGTGATCACAAAACACCCAACAGACGATTGTAGGAATTTGCTTATGTAGAAAAGTCACGCATATCACTGTGTTTTTAGCTGCCTTGTAACAAAACACAGCAGCATGAAAGAAAGGGCGAGCCCGCACCCAGGCCCTGGTCAGCGCTGCACACACAGGCACAAAGCAGAGAAAATACAGAGAATTGCTCAGCAGGCGAGAGCTCCGGTCGAACCTCACCTGGGCCCAGCATCCCCACAGCTCCTCAGCACTGTGAAACGCTTTGAAAAGCATTCTCTCATAACTTCATAACTGTGCCGACGAAATTTTGGTAGAAAAACATTTAAAAATAGCTTTAATAAAATCATTGCCAAAATAAACAGTTGCTGTTGCAACACAGTGTAAGTGTGCTGCTGGAAACGGATGTACAGATGGTGAGGGGAATGTACGAAGTATTACAGCAACTATACTATGAACTTACGCTGCAAGTATGTGAGTTTTCTATTCATGCTGCGTTAGCTTCTATCAGCCTGATCCAGAGATAAGGTCCTACTGTGCTAGAAACTCTGACTATCACATTAAGAAAAAGACGGTCTCTCACTGAAAAAACTAGAGAAGCCAGTGGTGCATCCCTCTGCAAATAACCCAGGAGATAGGACAGGTGATAAATAATGCGTGCCATTTCTTGGAAGACCATTTAATTGCACGGAATGGCAGATATCTTGGGGCTTGCTCTGAACGCTGAGGCCAGGCAGGTCCCAGCGCCTGAGGAGCTGCCCTAGGTCAGGGGTGGGAGGGCTGTCCTGACCTGAGGGGTTTAGGTGGCCCTGCTGAGTTACAGTTCAGGATATGGTAACAAACAACAGACCAACAGCTTTACAGATAAATTGTTTATGTCTAAATAACAGCACAGTAACAAATACCAGTCAGTAGTACAGTTATCTGTACTGAAACAGCAAGTCCAGTAGTCCAAGTCCACCAATACTGGGCTAAACAATACCCGGGCGCACAGAGACTCCCATGCCCATCTACTACCCAGCACTACCTGGACTTGTTAACGAGCCACCACATCCCACCTCTGCTCTCCCTCCCTACCTGGCCTCTCCCCACGGGCACAGGCCCCGAGAGCAGCGTTGCATCCCCAGCAGGATGGGGGAGAGAACAGGAGGAGCAAAAGTGAGCAAGCTCATGGGTCAAGATAAAGACAGTTCAATAAGCAAAGGAAAGATGAAGAAAAAAATATCTAGCCAGCAGCCAGATCGAGCCTCAGTCTTCCCAGTCAGTGCTACAGAAAATATTGCCTTCCACTGGCTCCGGAACGCCTGCACGGGTTTAAAAGGTGCTCACCTCCAGGAGGAAGGGAACAGCATGGAGTTTGTGCCAGAGCCTGTGGTTGAAGACATGGTGCTGCACGGCTCAGACTGTTGCCAGAAGGGAGGGTGGGCAGCGGTGGGTCTGTGGGGGAGAGCAGTATACAGGCAGGAGGGCAGCAAGAGGACTGGCTACCGGGCAGTAGGGATAGCCACCCCCAGAGCACCCTAAAGGGCCTGGAGACACTATGCAATGTCCTTCAGAGTGTGAACTGCCTTCTGAGGAAGGGAAACTCTCTGGCAGCATGGCAGGAGGCAAAGCAGCTCAAGCAGAAGAATGCTAAACCACTAGAGGAAAGATCCAAGCAGCTACAAGAGACCACTTTTCAAGGTGGTCAGGTCTTGCCTTCTTTCAGCTGAGGACACTGAATGAGACAGAGAAATCAGTAATGGACTTCCTTAATCCTAGAGTCTTCAAGACAACAACCTGCAAAATTTAGTGTTCTTAGCTTGACATAGCTATGACCCTTTTGGTGGTCCTAATAAGCACCCTGAAGTAGAGCTTCCTCCAACTACTAGAGAATAGGGTTTATAACTTTTGAGGCGTGGATCAGCGTGGTTTCTTTGATGGAGAGCTGACTGATGGCAGAGGAGGACAGGTCTCCTCTAATGTGACAGAATTTTCAAAGGATGACATGATGACAACTGAGCCTCCAGAGCCAAGTGATCTCCTGCAGAATGCAGGTCACAAAGAGATTTTGCAGCAGAAGTCTTAGCAATGGAGGAAAAGGGGATGGTCTTGACAAAGAAATCTGTGTCATTGTGTTGGCTGATGGACTAGGAGACACAGAGATTCCTCTTAATCATGCAGCAGTACCTTATCTGAGAAATCTCACTCTAATCAAACAATTTGCAAGAAGTATTATTATTGGCCGGGAGCCTCTGCTTGCGCTAGCTGTGTGGGAGGAGGTGCAGAACTGTAACATTTATGTAGATACCAAATGTCATTTATATAGCCAGAATGTGAGATTTAGCTCAGAGACTCAAGCAGTGATTGAAGACTTGGATCTTTTTAAAAAAATCAGACCTACCAAATTCTAGTTTGAAGCACAATAGAGAAAGGAAACTCAGATAAGAGGCAGCATACTATCCCAGTCGGGACGGACTGCCAAATAGCTCCAAAATGTTTGTAACTTAGGAGCATCATTCCTATTTCAACAGAGGTCATTTGGACGCCAAGCAGCAGTTATTTGTACCTGCGTACCTTAATGAAAGAGACTGGCGTGGCAAAGGCAGAGGTCTACTGGTCGACTTTACAAAGCTTGCAACGCGACACTCGGCAAGAAGCAAAAGTGAAAGCGTGGCCGAAAGACATGAAATGGCACATCAACCACGAGAAGCAGGAGCAAAATTCAGCAACAACGAGATTTGTTGATCTAGTCACACAACTACCTCATGCTCCACTTGATGTTCAGGTGGAGCCTGGCCCATCAGTGGATGTTTTGCTTAGCAGCTGACAGTCAGGGACAGTCAATGCTGGAGGATCTTCCAAAGGAATACAACTGCTGTGTAAATCAGTGGACAAAGAGAGACAAAAGTTGCATCTCCAACACTGGAAGTGCCCTGGTGGTTTATCTGAGAGTTTAATATTTTGGAAGACACTTCTTTCTTCAACCAATAGAAGAAAAGCTCACATAGTTGTTCACACTAAATTTCATTTTATCTGGACAAAACTTAAGGAATTTGTATTTAATGAAAAAAACCAAACCCCACAACACTAAACTTCCTTTGACTTTAATAGTTAATACACAAATGTCTCTTCCCCCATTAGATGTGTGTATAGTGTATTTCTGTATTTAGAAAACCAAAAAAGTGCACCATTTCCTGTTCCAATTGAATTCAGTAGTTTTTTCTTTGACTCCTAAAGTGTAGGATTAATGTACCAATTCTTTTCTGTCTCTATATCAAAATACAGACATTTGATCCATATACGTATGTCTTAATTGATACTACACAGATGAGTGACTGCCAAAAACATTTAATGTATATCTTAGCAGAAGAACAACTTTGCACACCATCAGGACTACATATACTCAATGTAAAATTTTCTGTAGTACAGATTTTAAAAGAAAGGATTCTGCTCAGCTAGCACTTAGGATCCAGTTTTGCAGCAATTCCACCCATACGTGGAAGTCCCTCTACCTCAAATTACATCCAGAATCAGAGTCACCTTTTGTGCACTTTATAATAAAAATGTTTTTGTTTTCTGTAACTGATTAAATATTTTTCCTTGTATAGATTTGTTTGCTTGAAATATTACACTGTTTTACTCATTAACTTTTGGGTTTTTTTCATATATAAATACTTGCCTTATTTCTAGTGTGATTGGCAATGACTATAAATGCTGTAAATGGTGGCTCACTGCTAAATTATATGTGAAGTATTTTCAAATACGTGAATATTTAAATTTAAATATAATCCTTTAAAATGATAATTTGTTTAGACCAGTGGAAGGTTTACTGGTTTTTAAAGCATTGTTGGTCTCTGTACCTATCCCATCGTTTGTCTTGAGATACAAATTTGTTTAGTTTTTGGTTTTTGAAAACACGGATGTTGGAGATTGCTTTATTCTAATAAAGACATGCTTAAAACAAGCTATTTCTCTTTTTTTTTTTTTTCAGCATTTGCTTTTAAAACCACCATTTAGTGAAGGATAAACTTGTAAAACCTCATTAAAGTTATTTTGCCCTTGCATTGTATTTAGTTCTACAGTTAACTCATAAATGAATCTTTTTGATCGGTAAGGTGACAGGTCTAATGTGGGTTCTACTGATTTCTGTGGAGAAACCAGCCTGTACCTCCCAGATGCTGGACGGTTGTGGGCTGATTACATCCTATACATTAACATTGTCCCAGGAACTGTTCTGACTTTCGTCCTGCCCTGTACAAATACATAAAGACCCATCAGTAATTTAGAATATGATTTTTTTAATCTTTTCAATTTTTCAGCCATAGGTACTTTTACAAGGAGGTGCAGAGTACAGAAAACTTAAGCTTACTACTGGCATAAGATGCTTTTCTTATTTATTGCTAGGTGTCTTAGAAGCAGTCCATAACCCCGTGCTCTAACGTAAATGATCTCCTCTGCGATTAGAAGAAACAGTACTTTCTAGATCTCTTTAATAAAAAAAAAAAAAAGAGGAAAGGAAAGAAAGAAAGGAAAAACTTGCTATTAAAGTAGTGCTGCCCACGCAGAAAGCAAACAATTCAGTGACTGCCTGACTTCAGCAACGTAGCTAAAACCATGAGATGGCAGCAGAGCCCAGGAAACGAGTACTCAGGCGACTGGCAGCATTACCCGAAGGCTGTCTTTGCTCTAAATATCACTGCTGTCCTAAATGGCTCTTGCGTTGCTTCCAGTGTATTTTAAAAAGACCGCTCATCAAAACACATACTCTTCATCTATGTGTTACATCAATTTTTGTATTTCTCACAGCTGCAATAATCTGAACAGTAATCAGATCTCTATTTTATGAGAAGTAACTTTTCTTTCTCTTCTAGTTTCTGCACATCTTTATATCTGCCTCCACTTTGGAAAAGCTTGTTTAAAAACAAGCCTCAATTTTAAACCAAACATGACTTTCTAGTGTTTATTCCTCAGCCAAGTTTATTAGGAATACTTCATTACAGAAATGTTACTGTACTTAAAAGGTTCATTTTATTTTGTTTTTGACTTGGGATTTTTTGTTTGTTTGTTTCACTGTAGTGGTTTTTTGTTTGTTTGTTTGTTTGTTTTTAATGCTTGCAATGTTACAAAGAAATATCTAAACTTGAACATAATGGAAGGGACCAGATTACAAGACTCCAGGCACTTTAAAAGCAAAAGTGAAGCTCTTTTTACAGCATATAAACTACTGAGAGATTCTTTCCAATCCTTAAAATACTTTTATACTTCCCCCTGCAACTGTAAAGGTATGTTTCATTATGACTGAAAAAAGTTTGTATCTCTTTGCCCTAACTGAAAAAAAAAGACATGTGCGGAGGTAATCTTTTACCACAACAAGGTTTACTAAAGATAGCATGAACTCAAGCAATATAGAAAGGGTCGAGGGAACTCTCAAAAGGCCGTTTCTCTAGTTGTATAGCTAGAAGTCTGGGAAACAAAAGATACAGGAATAATCTAGTGGTCTAGAGCTAGCAAGGGTCCTGAAGAAGGGCTTGGTGAAGTCAGGGGTGAAGAAAAGGGAGGGCAGTATCAGGGACAGCTTGGAGATGGCTTCTGTGTCATCTGTGGGGGAAGCCACAGGGATGGTAGGAGAGGACGTGTTTAGCGGCACCCACTGGGAAAGAGGGAGGGCATTGTACAGTTGCCAAAAGCCTGGCTCAGCCGTGACCTTCTGGATCACCAGCCACAAATCAGGTCAGACGCCAACTTGCAGCAACTAGTGAGAAGTGAGCCGGGCTCTGTTCTGTTGAGTATTAGCTGTGAAGTGCTCTGCCTGCCCTTGTGGAGGACACATCCTGGCTCATTAGATGGGGATCACACAGAGCGGTGCTGAGCCAGGCTGAAACAAAGTAATATTGTAATAAAGGTAACACTGGATTTTGCTGTGGCATCATAAATACCACAAAGTACAATTGTCTTGGATATCACCATCCACACGTGGCCTGCAAATTCCGTGAAAGATTAGGCAGATGAAGGACAGAGATGATATCATTTAGCAATGAACTTCAAGGGTGTTGAAAGGATAACTGGCAGGTCTTACACCCCAGGTGGTGTTGCTTTTAATTAAAACTGAAATTTTCTCAAAATGCACAAAGCCAGACTAACCAAAAGGACTCAAAATACTACAAAAGCAACTGCATCTTCACAGGGAGATGGCATTAGATGACTGATTATTATTTTCCTGTCTAATTTCTATTGTAAACCCCCAACTTTACATTCCAACTTTACATTAAAGGCGTATTTCATTCACACCTCGATTTTAATTCAAACTATGGAGGGGTAATAGTATGAACCAGAATGCTGAATGTAGTTTTTAATAAATCAACTTTTGAAGAAAGGCATCATCTCTCAGGAGCCACACTTCCTGCACAAAACCAGAGAAAACGGTCCAGACTCCTAAGCTGAGGCTTTGCCTATACCTGTGCCCTTACCGTTCAGGCTGTGAGCTTCTGAGCACGGGCTCAGGCATGGGCGAAATTCAGCCCTTTGAGCATGCAGGTATGCAACATGACCGCTGGATGAGTGGCTCTGCCAGACACGCACACAGCACTCCACAGGGTGGTCCACAAGGTAACCCCGTAAAATGGAGCCAGAACACTTGTGCTCACCTCACTCCAAGAAATACTCTTTTAGAGCAAAGCTGACCAGGCTGGAGATGCACTGATAGGTGCCCTTCCCAAGCAGGGCATACAACACTCCTCTATTCTCAGCCCAGTTACCTCTGTACACATTTGATAGAGCAGACTCTGTGGAATAACATCACATTAAGCCAAGTCTAGCTTTTTTAGATTTCAGTATTTCAAAAACCCTAATATTATTCTAACCAATGAAAAGCAGGAGTGTCATCTACTTGAAGGGGATATATTTTCCTACGACCTTTACCCCGACCTTTCCCGCACAGCACATTTCATTCTTATGACCCAAGCACAACTGGTGCTTGCTATTCAAGCTGTCACATCCATGTAGAAGGAGACAGTAGGGCTGGCATTCGCAACTTGCTGCTTATTCACAGAGTCAGGCCTGTGACAAGAAGATCGATCCCAAAAGTAGGATCCAGCCCTTGAACCTGGCACGTTCAGAGCATCCTGGTTGACAAAGAGATTGATCTGTATTAGCTGTGCACCTACTTCGTGGTGTTCTACGGATACATCTTCAACCCTTATTGCTTGTAGGTAAAGATGCAATGAACATAATTTAGCAGGGAAGGTTTAGATTGGGATCTTCTTACAATAAATCACTAAAGGAAATAATTTCTTTTGTCACTTATTCCCCCACCATATGACCAAAAGCATGTCCCCAGCCAAAATGCTGGCACCCTCCATTATATAACAGGTTCAGTTCTGGTTACATGGTAGAGGACAAATGCCTTTTCAGCCCATGTCTCCATGGGTGCTTGTCCGGTCACAGGAGAGCCCATCCTTTCATCTATTAAGAGAAGAGATTAACAGATATGACAGTTGAACCATAAGCAGACTTTTGTCCACGTGATGGAGGAAGCAGCAGAGCAGGCCAGAGGAACTGCTCTGCCACCTTGGATCCAGCTCCCCATCTGTGGTTCTTCACACTCACTTGACTGAAAGGATCTTTTCTAAAATAGGTGGAATAACAGTTTCTCATTCAGCTGTTGACTGTCCCTGCTGCATTCCCCAATTCAGCTGCCCTTTATAAAAGCAGTGTATTGCTAGTGCAAAAGATGACTATCAACTTCTGCTCTCCCTTCATCTTGTAATTCATAGAATTTCAATTATTATAAATTTCAAATACTCTATAGTTTAGGTCACCTTAATTTCTGGTTCTTCATCACTAAATGTTGTCATAATTTTCCTTCAGATCATACTAGTAACTCAGTTTAGAAAGCTCCAGCACAACAGGGTTTATAACTGATCTGTGAAACACGAGGACCAAAAAGTTGTCCTAGTTTTTTTACTATTCATCCCAAGATAAGAGTATGTGAAGAAAGTTCTTAATGCTTTGAATACTCAAATCACATAGTAGGAATGACACCTAGTTTTTAAAACAAATTCATCAGACATTACTGACAATCTCTGAAAGGGCTCCCAGGTGACAAAAAACATGGTAAAGAAAAAATATTTTTTTCAGCAGCATTTACATTGCATTCAATATTGCAAAATAGCCCTCCAAATTCTAACAGAAATCACCATTACTTACCTTACCCTAGTAAAGAAAGACAAAGAGCCCAGGGAGAACAGAGCTTCTATGGCTTATGGCTTTTAGAAATTACCTGCCAAGTGTGTAATTTTAAAGTGATTGTCTACCATTAGGGTTACAATAAACAGCATGGTGGAAAATTCAATCTGATTAGCTTTTCTAATGAGCTGCAGGAGGTTGTGGAGGCCAGAGCAGAAAAATCTTAAACATTTCATCACTGATTACAAACCTGCCTCTGAATTAATCAGATAATGAAGTGCATAGATTTAATGAACCTAATGCTGATCAACAAATTATCAGTGATCCTTGTAGATTTTTTGGCAGGCTAAACACCTTTTTTCTAAGATTTCCTAAAGCAGGAAGGTTACAAAAAGTATGTGCTCTATATGCAGTTTTTTATGCAATAATCAGTAGATGTAAACTTTATAATTTACACAATTATTTAATTTACTCACAATGTGTTCAAGTTCCTGTTGGGTCTCCAGGAGGGCTGTTGTTATCACAGATGCAATTTAATTGGGACATCAGCAATTAAAAAGATGAGCTAAACCCTGAGAACCTTTAACTACAATCTCCATAGAACAAATGGAGCTCTTACTCTGGAAATGAGAGCGGAACGGGTTTTAGATATTGTCAGTGTACTGTTTGCAAGCCCAAATTCCTAAACCCAAACTATCCATTTGGTAGAACTACTCACCACCGCTAGCCTTCAAACTGCATCCGCACTGACCTCCTGGTGGCCGCTCTGCATTCTGCCCTCCTCCAGCCATTTCTTTTCCCTGCTTGTTTCATTCACGTTGCTAGAGTTTAATTACATACTGCCATTTTGCAACGCAAAACCCAGGCATAGTACCCCAAAGCAGTTGTATCTAGCTGGGCAAGAGAACAAAACAAATAAATGCCGTTGGTACACAACACTATGTTTAAGTTTCAATGACTCCAGTGCTCCCTGTGAGGGCTGCACCTTTGCTGCGGTTGATCAGCCCAATACCTATTTCTCGTGAGACAGAGACCTGGAGCTGGGTTTGAGGCACAGGGAGAAATGGTTTCACTGGGTGTTTCTTCTGAGTTTTGGAATACTCTGCTCTTGGGATTTCTTTTCACTTTCTGCTTAGTCACCAACTTAATACTCACTGAAAGATCAAAGCCATTACCATTAAAATCTAATATATTGCTCTTGGCTACTGCCAGAATCAGGGTATGGACTAGATAGACCTTTACTCTGATCCAGTATGGCAGGTCTTATGTTCTTATTATGACTTAAAATTTACTTTCCCCAAAGGGATGTGCTTGTAGAAGTCCATCTATCAAGTGATTCATGAGAAGTGGACATAAAAGAGAACTGAATATAACTAACTGAATAGATTAAAAAAATTAAACAAGTATTCCTGGCAAATGAATACTTGAAAGATCTTAAATAAAAACACTAAGAACTTGAGTTTGTCACCTCTCTAGTATCTGGTTTGCATTTTAAATGGTTGCACCTTTGATGAAACATTTTTTTAACATTATGTATAGCCCTTTTCGTATAAAAACATATGTGGCTCTTCCTTTCTATCTCAGTTGTTTTGGATTAAAGAAGAAGAGGCAATTACAGCAATATCAAAGAAAGAGACAGAAGCAATCGCATGGATCAAATTATTATCTCATTGAAACCCAGGGGCCTGTTACTTGCAAGTTCAGTCAGACCAGGATTCATCCTCAGAGCTTGGAACAGTGGCAAATTTGTTTTAATCCTCATGCTTTACTCATCTGTGCCCAATATGATTTATGCTGAAATGTTAGGTTTTTGGCATTTGTCTGAATGGCTTTTAATAAAGATAGCTCTGGCAATCAAAGATACTCCAAATGAAAATGCTAAACTTCATTCGTAAAGTAAATTCTGTAAGAAATTTCATTTTTACTTCAATTACTGGCTCCAAATGTTCAGAGTCACTGTGAAAGTAGAGCTGATTGATAGATGACTTTTTGAAAGTACTTTCTATGACTATGTTTGTTATTGATGAGTGGGAATAAGCTCAATTTTATGGCAATAACCATTTTATACGTTATGCCCGACATCAGTGTGTACAAGTGGTGGCATGCACGTGTTGTAAATATAGTATCTTTATTACTCCGATAGGGCTCAATCAGAATAGATCAGCCAAGCCAGTAGATATGTGACTGCATCTAGAAGTGGAGTGGCATAACACTGACAGTCATATAAAATAATGTCATTTTTCTGCCAGCTGCAGACAAAGCATTGCTCACTGTGGTTTTGAGGGTGACACGTGTCTCTAAAATGTCTTTTTCTAAGCACAATTTGAACATCAACTGTCTCATTGCTTTGGAGTTGTCACGACAGGCTTCATTTATAATGTTAGAAAACAGGAAGCTGGAGCATCAGCAAGCTTTTCAAAACCCCTAAAAGAACATGTATTCTGCTGGATGCCATCTTAAGTGTAATGGAAAGATGGCGCCATCCAAAAATAAACAAAGATGAAAACTGTGAAGTGCTTCACGTCCCGCACTCTGCTGGTGATGCTCAACTTTTCTGGGTATCAAGCCCTACGCATGTAAACTGAAAATAATCCAGAGAACCAAATTAATAAACCTGAGAGCCAAAAAGTAAAAATTAGTTTAACTGTTATTCATGGTAGATTCAGAGTATTACTATTTGTTTACCAAAGAGAAAATAACCTGAAACATTTCTCACTGGAATTTGGACACTTTGGAATTGTTTCTTGCTGTGCTGTGGACAGGCTAGAGAGTTGGGCAGAGGGGAATCTAATGAAGTTCAACAGGGTCCTGCACCCGGGGAGGAATAACCCCATGCACCAGTACAGGTTAGGGGCTGACCTGCTGGAAAGCAGCTCTGTGGAGAAGGACCTGGGAGTCCTGGTGGACAACAAGTTCACCATGAGCCAGCAGTGTGCCCTTGTGGCCAAGGCCAGTGGTATCCAGGCGTGCATTCAAAAGAGCATGGCCAGCAGGTCGAGGGATAAAATACTTAAAATACTTAAATAAAGATACATAAAATACTTAAATAAAGATTTCTGGTGGATGATAACTACTTTCAGAACCTCTGAATTTCCAAAGTATTTTTAATATTGAAACTATGACTAGCATTTATATTTGTTGTGTCTGATGCCATTTGTTCTCATTCTAGATCACTTGGGGATATTTGATTAACCTACTTCTAGTTACTTTGGGCTAGTCCATGCAGGCTGAGGCCACTTTCAGGAAGCCCATTAAAAAGCCACCAAGACTTCATCAGTTTCAGGAGGTAAAGATTTATACAGAAACAGGAGATTGTGTTTATCTTCTGCAAATCATAGTGGGGATCGTGTCTAAATTCAGGCTCAAGGCGGCAGTTTGTGTTTCTTTATTTGGTTTTGTTTTTCTCTTCTTTCTTGAGTGGAAAAGCAATGGCAGCTATATGTATTCAAATCTTAGTCTCACCAAGTTTTCCCTTTAAATTTAGGGGGGATTTGGTCACGAAACTTCAGTCTTCCCAACAGTGTGATTTAAATAACTATTTTAGTATTAAACAATCACTAAATTTTCTGCAGACCTCTGCTGATTCTTCCACATATCCCATCCTATGAATTACAAGTACTTCTGTCTGGGCATTTTTCAAAGACTTCTGAAAACATAGGGCTGGATGGATCTTCAAGATATCGATGACCTGAGCTCTCTGTAAGCTATGATCAGTGGTGATTCTTGAGACACAAGAAGGCGTTTTTCATATCCCACCTACTTCTACAAACAGACAGAGAAAGAGTGGGGGAAACAGGATAAGAAAAATAATAGTTAGCTCAGACCTGGAAAATGACTGTTTGGTTTAGTCTAAAAATTTTCCCTCTCTGGGATTCCGCATCCTCCCCTGATAACCTGCTGCACTGCTCAGCGTGTTATCCACACACTCAGAAAGCCGTACAATTTAACCGAATACCCCTTGCTGTAAAGTAGCCAACTATCTCTTATTCTTTGTTAGTGAGCCTAAGGAGTGACTGATTGACATTTTAAAATAGAAAATAAACCCACCATTTACATTTTTGGAGACTTGTCACTTCCGTCATTACTTTTCTAAATGTAACGAAGGCAGTTCTTTCAACCTTGCCTCCCAGGTCATGTTTCCTAAATCTCCTATCGCTTTAGCGCTCTCCCTCTTTTTCTCCCCGCCACCTCTCTCCCCAGTTTTGCTCTTTTCAAACTGCAGAGTCCAGAAGTAGATACAGCAATCTGGCTCAAGTCTCACAAGTGCTAAATTGAGCCGAGCAATCACCCTCTATTTCCATATGTGCTTTTTGCAGACACATTCAGTCTGTGAGAGATGACAAGCCTTCATGCCATCCAGCTACTTATGCACTACATTCCTGTGCATTTATCTCATGGAGAACTGAAGTATTGCCACAAGTAACAAAGAGGAAAAATCATTTTTGATTTTAAAGTTAATTAAATAGCTGAGAGTTAGCAAATCTCCATGTGTCCCAACCCCAAGCAGGCTCAGCATCATTCCAGCTGTGTGCTATGGTAAGTGTAAGAAGGCAGTCCAGAGAAGTCTGTTTACTAGAGCATTACGATGGGTCAAAGAAAGTTCTTGGCAGGCTACATAAGCTCATGGGTCAGATGTTATGCAGTTCTGTTTTATGTCTCGTCTTTTATGTATGAATTCTTGGGAAGTTCTTCAATAACAAAACTTCTGTTGCTCTTCTACATGTTGTCCAATGTCTGAAAATCTACATACTGAAAATGTAGGTGTGTGCTTTTGTTTACAGATGCTTGAATTCACACATTTGCTATTGAAACTTACTGCCAGTAATTCCAATCCATTTAACAAATCTAACATTTCCACATGGCTTCCAAACTCCTGCACCTCAAGGTCCTTCAGGGCACACAGTTAAAATTGGATGGGAAGTCTGTAAATGATGCAGACAGATTCTGCATGTATCTATAAGGGTAAATCTTTAAACATTAGAAGATATGCAGAACACTAATGGATCAATGTATATTCTTTATATGAAGCTGAGAATGCAGGCAAGTCTATAAAGTTGTTTTTCTTTGTAAACCTCTCCATTTTTGCAGAACCCTGTAAAAAGCAACATCATAAATAGTGGTTGCTGATAGGATAAAACCACATTACCAAAGATTTAAACTGTGCAGGAGCAAGAATAACTTTCAAGTCAGTAATGGATTTTAATGAAATATTTTTAAAATATCCATATGCTTTTAAAGTTGTGAAAACTTTTTTTAATTTGCAAGAAAATGTGAGGTTTGCATTTTCAAACACAGAGCAGGTATATTAGGTTAGAACAATGCAACATAAGGCCAACTCCAGCAGTCCTTGCTGAGTTTGTACTCAGTCAAAGCTTCCATTGATCTCTAAATGAGTGTAAACTGGGCAATGACTTCAGGATATGCTTTACAGGTGGTGCTTCATCCACAGGCTTCAACCACAAACACACTTGTTAAGGTTATTATAGAATGAGTCTTTTGGTATGAATTCCCTTCGTTAAGGGCCCAACAGTGTCCCTAATAACATCGGTGGAAATTTTCCTACTGTCTTCAGAGAAAGCATTTTGGGGCATTCAATGGACATCACAAGCAAAAGCTATTGCTGTACAAATGGGTTAGAACTTGGGTGAGGATTTAAATGGAGTAAGAAATAGAATAGAATAGAATAGAATAGATTAGAATAGAATAGAATAGAATAGAAAAGAATAGGATAGACAGAAATAGATTAGAAAAGAAGAAAAAGAGATGCTCTTTGGACAACGTAAGAGCAGTTTATAATAATAATAAATGCATGGAGAGGGCCAAATTCACCGCTGTCATGAGCTGCTGTGACTCTCTTGATTTAAATGAATTTCTGTCCTTTTACTCCAACCTGACCAGATCTCCTGGCCAAATACATTTGAAAGCTTCCAGAATATCTAGTCACACAACTGAGGACTTGCTAGATTAACTGCTTGTACAAATTTGAGTGACCCAACTGCCACTCGTTCACCAATCACTCGGGCCTGCTGCCACCCTGGACCTGTGGCTGCTTTTTCAGTCATGCAGAACTGTGAAGGCTGCAAGTCAAATCCACTTTAGCTGAGCAAAGCGACTTGTATGCCATTTTTTGAATATATAGCTCTATAAATCTCAGTATGGCCTTTTGAACTGTATATTACTATAGAACTGTGGGAAACCCCTTTTGGGAGAGAAGTGGCACAGCTGATATTTATCACTACAAAGTCTATTGCAACACACTGTCTCTTTCCTTTGAAATAAAAGCTTTTGAATTACAGATGATCAAATATATTCACACCCCAAGCGAAACCAGAATATTTCTGGCTTTTTGCCAGTATTGGCTTGGGTGTGAAATATTTGACATTTTGCATTAATTTTTTACAGTAATAAAAGCACTTTCTCAGCTAAAATCTCCTTTGCCGTTCAGCAAGTGCCACTGGGCTTGCAGCTAGTTTAGATGCATACAAGTAAATCTATAGGTCCCACGCTGGAGAGAACAGCAGTCCTGGGCATTCTGCTACATGACTGCTTATAGATGCCACCATGGTACAATCATAGACCACATCTAGAATTTGTCAGATGAGCAACAAGCAATACTTTGGGATATATTGTAATAAAGGTAATTACATTAATCTATGCATGTGACCAGTGAAACAAGGCTGCTATACTGTATGTGTGCAATATGGCTGAGTTAGTGCTGATACAGGCATCTTACCTCAGCATTTCCAAAATCTCTAGCTCTGCAACCTGAACGTTGCGTTAACTTATCTTCCTCTTTCATGTATTGACATTTCTTTCCTTTGGGGAAGGAGGCACAAGATTTTAACAAACTGAGAAAGAAGATGTTAACCCTGTAAGAGGGATCAGTCGCAGAGTGAGTTCTGAGTTCATCTCTAACACCCGTGATCATTTCAGTATTGCTGCTGAGAGGAGTAAGTATTCCCCTCTCCGGGAAACGAGGAGTCACCCCATTAAGCTCCGCTCTTGTACAGTTAGAAGAACAGAGGCTGGCGAATCTGTGTGGAGCGCAGGGCAGAAGCTGACAGATTTCAGGCTGCTGAGCTGCCCAGCTCCTGTTGAGATGCAGTGAGGGAACAGATCGCATCGGCTCTGCAGGACCTTGGAGACATTCCGTTTCTCTTTTCTTCCTGAGAAAGTAGAGCTGTCAGTCCTACTTCCAATGCCTCAACCAAATTGTCTTACCTGTAATTCAATAGCAATAGAGAAGAAAAAGAAAAACTTCTCTTGCTGCTACAACAGTTGCTTCTAGAATTTGATTCATCTCCGAGCAGAAATCTGTCAGTTGGAACTTCACGGGACAGAAAGGATGCTGCCACTTGTGGGTCTTCATTTTTAAAAGGGGACATTTCTAGGTACAAGGTTTAGACTCTCGCTTCTGGCTCATTTGAAGACAGCCACCCTGGGCCTGATTTACAAAGGTATCAAGGCCCCTCATGACGCAGACAGGAATCCAAGACGCTTGAGTCATTTAAGCCTCTAAAGCCATGATCTGAACAGGAGTTTTGTGCTTGAACTGCTTAGAAATTTTTTTAATCCCTTCTGGACTTCTATCCTCTTCCCATAGGTACTTAAATGCCATTGTGAACCAGGAATGGTTTCAATCTTCAACTGCTCTCTTTCTTGAAAGGAGTAAATAACTGGGTTTTGCCTCTTTACACAGGAAAAATTGCACCATGTGACCCAGTCTTACAACCTCCCCAAATTATGGGAGCTGCCCTTATGGTCAGTGGACACTATGAACAGCAGGAGTGCAGTCCGCAAACATTTTGTGTTTGGAAGCTACTTAAGTTCCACCTAATCATGTTTTACAAATATATTTCTACCAAAAAAAAAAAGGGGGGGGCGACGATGGACGGACGGGACGACAGGAAATCCCTATACCTTAAAAGTGTGTAATTATATATGAAGGGATCTACATAGGCATCTGCTGGCGAGCAGACTTTCCTGCTCATTTATGATGTTAAGGGTTGGGATACATGACCTAGCGGGCAGGAAATTAGGCACACACACAAAAGTTTCCCTCTTTCTGCCTCACATAGAAACGGGATAAAGAGAACTTGGGAGCAAGGAGAGTGAGAGACAGAACGATCACAGTTGTTGCAGCTCTCCATCACACAGATTTTACCAGCTGCCACCTCCAGCCACAGATGTTTTGCATGGGGTGAGGATGCTATGGCAGAGCTCTGGCCCGTGTGAACACCCATGGGCATGCGATGCACAAATGAGAACAAAAGACACCGTGAAGCTCATATATGCTCCACGCTGCCTGAAATGCTGAGAGCCACTTTTAGGAGACAATTTACAGAAAAATAAAAAAGTTTACAAACTGGTTTACGAGACAGTTAAATGGTTCTTGAGGGGGGGTCTTTATAATTGAATTATAAGAACAAAAGAAATCTGAGGAGCAGGCAGAGGCCTTAAGGCCCAACATGCTTGACCTCATTTGGTTTAATTGCACTGCTGGCTCTCTCACTATAACCTTCACTTGGAGGAACAGTCTCTGGAAATCATTTAAACTCCTTGCTTCAGTTGCTTTTGTTAGTGATTTAGTCAATAATTTTATTACCTCTTTGGTAACATCGCTCTGAGTGCCCCAGTCTTTAATTAAAAGCCTCTTAGGTTTGAATCTTTTAGCAATATGAACATATCTATCCAAGATCTTTATCAGAACCTTCTATAAATTTTATAACTTCCTCCCAGTTATCTTGAAGATGCTGTTTTCCACTGTGAATCAACCCAGCTCCCTTCGCACTGTCAATCTGTCAGGAGCAGGGCGCAGAGCTGATGGCAAGCTGAGCTCTGCAGACCTTCTCAAGCAACAGTGTAATGCCAGTGGGAGGGTGGCCAGGGCTGCGGACGTCATTCGGCAGGGAGATCGAAGAAGCGTCTGCAACCAGGGCCAAACAGAGCCAACAGAGGTACTGCAGCACTGTTGAATCAGGAGTTGGTCCTACCCCTGCCACCCTGAATACTATAGCCTGGGGCTAACAGAGCACAGAGTTTGCCTTCCTGCGTGCTGCTAGTGGTTATAGCAACGTCGATGCCACAGTCTCCAAGAGTCTTCCCTCTCTTTGCACATAATCAGTGTCAAATTTTGAGCAAGCCCTTCCTGGAAGTCTTAGCTTCAAACTGACTCTTTTTATATCTGCCCTGCTTTAACTTTTTAGTTTTTAATATTTAGGTTATTTCGTTTTAAAATCAGGTCCTGTTTTTCAGGAGGGTTTCTGTTCAGCCAGTGATCTCCCAAAACCACAAATTCAGTGCAACATTTTCAACTCCAAGCGATCTGAAAGGAATGCTTGCGAAGCTGGAAACAGTCAATACCCCTCTGAACATGGCTGCGGTGTTCAGCTTTCTGGGAGAAGAGCAAGGGGTAATAATGAAATGGTCCCCATTAGAACACTAAAACTCGTAACCTGATTCCATCAGGGCTCAGTCTTCCTGTGGGAGGGCTGTGGAGGATGGCCTCCTTGGGAGCACATTTTGGAAACGTTTGGGTCTGATCCTTGCCTGTCTTGTGCTCTGAATCCTTGTGCAAAGTGAGTTCACTGTGCTCCCTAAGCAGATCTGCTCACCCCTACCTGTAAGGATGCAGTCAGGCAAAGTCACGAGCAGTGTTAAGTTGGTCCATCCTGATGGTCTCCAGTAAGGCTGCCAGGGAAGCTCAGGTAGCAGGAGAATATACTAGGAGGTAGCACTTTTTTCACCTGTTCAGAGTGCTTCCAGCCTCCTCCCAGCGCAGGATCACCCCAGGCAGAGCTGCAGAGGGGTTCATGAAGGCTGCAGCACTCAGCAGCAGGCTGCTTTGACCCCTCACTGCCTGCAGGGAACAGGAAAGCTCAGCAGCTCCCTGTGCAGGTTCTCCAAGGCGGGAGGAAGGCTGCCTGCACCTCCGTCCCCACGTCGGATTTGAGAACAATCTGCTTCCTAACATCAGAAGCTCAGCCAGCTCTCCCATAAAGAAACACCTGAGTATTAATGCCAGCTGTAACACTGTCCTCTAGCCCCTGGCTAAGTCACAACCTTTCTGCCTCAGTTTCCCTCTCTGCAAAATTAGGGTAATTGTGCTGGACACCCCAAGGGGGAGGGGGTTCAAAGAAATTAATAAGCTCTTGGTAAAGTGCTTTGAATATGAATACTGCTATGGATAGTAAGTGCTAACTATCAATTATTAAGTGGGAGTCAGGTTTCAGGAGCTTTATAACAGGGAAAGGTTAAGCAAGTATAATAGCAGAAGACATGTAATGAAGCTCAGTACTGCCCTGTAGCACTGGCTACAGAAAGCTAATATCCACAGTAAAAATTCCAGCTCTGCGGCCTATGCAGAGTATTTTGCTCCGCTGCTATAATGATGACACTTAGAATTAGACCGACATAACCTAGAGAGCTCTGGGGACTCATCATCTCTGAGATTTCACTTAATTATTGGCAAACTCTGTCATTTAGTATCCCGAGCAGGCTGCGCTATGTATAACCAACACATCTAATTTGATTTCATCTTGAATTGCTCCTATGAGTGGTCTTGAATGGAACCGCATCTGGTATCTTGGCAACGTCTCTTCTTCTCTTGGAGAGAGCTGTCCTTGAATCTATAAAATGGATCTCTTACGGTGGGGGGTGTGTGTGTGTGTGTGTGCATGTGTGCACGTGTTGGGGGGAATGAACCCTCTGAGAGCACACAAAGGGAAGCTTTGCTTACATGCATGTTTGGTGTGTTTAGGTTTTCAATTTTTTTTTTTTCCCAGATAAATTATATCCATGTATCTTTGTAAAATTGTTTTGACTCGGGGCAGTGGATTTAAGAAGCACTCAGGCTACTTCATCCTTAATTGGAGCTTTCAAGAAGGAATTGGTTCCTGGTCTGTATGGATAAAACACTATTGCTTTCCCCTCTTTGTAATACACAATTAGAGGGGAGGGTGGGGGGATCAAATGGACATTTCAAGGAGAAAAAAATAGTCATTATAGAAGTATAGTCAGAAACTGATTTTTCTGCATAACCTGATGAGGTTCAAAATCTTGGCATGTGGGATATAAGGATCACTCAGCTTCCCGCTAGCTCAGGATTTCTTCGTCCAGCCTGCTCTTCCCCCTGGCAGCTGATTTGTGGAGAAGAAAACTCATCCCAACTTCCATGTACAGCACAGAAATAGGAGACAATTCACAACCCGCTACCTTCTTCAGGGCTTTGGATCTTGTACTGGACATGGGGATAAGCCCAGGTAAATGAATGAGTGTTTCCACAACGAAGATGTGCTGTCCACTGTTTTTATGGGGAAACATAGGGGAAATGTGCAAATAGAGCATATACCTTCATGTGTAACGTTATTTCAGTAACTTCTCTGAGCTTCTATTAGTCCTTGATGAAATGTCATTTTCTGAATTATAGGAACTTCACCTGCCACTTAAAACTTGTCCTCCCCTTTTGCTGTAACAGACTTAAATCACTGGAGTTATTCCAGATACTGCAGTATCCTACTCGTCAATAGGACTCAGTCCTGCAAAGCCAAAAGCACAAGGACTTTTTTCTGTTTGTTTCCAGAGGTGGAGTATCTTATCACATTTGTAATATAATATATAGAATCCTCTCTCTTTGCATCATAAACTGAACATACTGAGGAGTCACATTTTGGAAGAAGTATGGCTCTTTCAGCTATGATAAACAGAGAGGTATGTCAGGGAAGCTCAGGATAAAAATGAAGTAACATCTCAGGTTTGGTTTTATGCTCTATAACTCAGAACTATCTGACACTTTTTTCAGTCTTCTGTTGGTCACCCCCAGGCTACCAAAATGAAGTTTTGGTGGGACTAGATTAGAATCCTGAGCATTAACAACTACTTGATAACTCAATTAACTACTTGCTTACTTGACAAACTGATATTCATAGAACTTTTTTTTTTTCATAGGAGGATCCAGTCTTTCTTTATTCCAAAGAAAGTTTTAGTTATTTCTTGCTTTAAAGACAAATCTTTTACCAGAATCTAGGATGGCACAAACTGTCTATGTGCAACAGATATTGTCTATTTACCCCTTTACCTTCCTCAGTTCTCTTAAGCAGAGTGAAACCACAGTAACGCATGCATTTGTGAATTTACTGTGTTTGAGTGGTCAACGTACATTCATCAGTTCTAATAAAATGTTCAGTGCTTCCTGGATGTACAGGATATGAATCAGTTAATGTGAAGAAGATGACCACATAGCATCATTGTTACTAAGCTATATTAGCATTCTGCTGCCTGTGGAGCAGCTGTGGCCGTGTGTTACTCTCTACATTTCAACAGACTGAGCCAAAGAGAGGTAGATGAATGCAATCTTCTGCTCAGGCACACAGGAGCTAATTATGAAAAGGTGTGATCTTTGATTGGTATTTTCTTCTGTAATCATATGCCTCACTTAGAAGAACTTTCCGACTGTTCCTCCCAATAGCAGTATGATTTTAAGTACAGAGTGATAATTGCTATTGTTATTTGCACTGCAGTTTTGGTCAGATGGAGGAACTTCGTATGACCTTCCAAATAAATGCAGAAAAAAACGATGCTAACATCATGATATTTTGGGTGATTAATCAGGAAAGCAATGTTTGGAAACAGGATGGGGTTTGTAGCGTTGCTGTGAGATCTTTAAGCGACCTGGCTGAAGTACAGCTCCTGCAGTCTGAGAGATACACTGCTTGTGTTGCTTCTCGTTCATGCGTTGATTCCACTACGTTTCAACAGAGTTGGACTAACTAGCAAAAAAAATGTTTATAAGCATCTATGAAAATAAGTGATGTCAGGATAAAACTAATCAGAACAAAGGGACTTATGCCTATTTTAAAGTATAAGTAGATCTGGCTTCAATTATTTTGAACACTTTAGCTCAACATGGGCCTTTCTCCAATTTAAAGTATAACCCACAATTTTTGGTTACTTTTAGATTCAAACCATTGTGCTGGCACTGTGTAATGGAACAAGATTTTTAAAAAATTCCAGGGCAGTCCTTTGATTTAAAAAAAATTGATGACTGCCAGACTAGGCAATCTCTCAAGATCTCTGCCAGCCTTATGGTTCTACGATTTGTCGTCGGTCTGGAAAAGTCTGTGCTTTCATTCCTATCCATGTAGTTGCACTGTCTTCATTTTACACAAAGGAGTGGTGCCACAGAGAAGCTGAAGTAGCTCGCCAAGAACCAAAAAAGGGATCAGTAATCAAGTCTGTGCAGAAATCAGACCTTGTTTCCCACCGTATAACCAAAGAACATGGCCTCCGACGGAACTGCTCGGCTGTCTGATCTACCCCACAGAGCTACATTCTCTACAGGTCTGGTGCCTGATCCTTCCAATCAAATGTCAAATCCACAAACAATTGTTTTCATGAATTTCTTTAACATTTCTTCACCCTCCTTCCTGTTTCTTCTTACTTCCATCTCTTCACATACCCACACCACCACCTGCATGCCTTCCCAGGCCCCCCTTGCTGCTCTGTTTTCCAGGTCAGTGTTCCCATCACTTCCTTCCCAACGGCTTTGGGGGTCACAGAAGGAGTGAACACATGTGTGGAGGTGGGGAGAAGAACCGGAGACAGGTTTGACTTATGAGAAGAGAGAATGGACTGAAGATGGGGACCCAGGCTGTGCCGGCCTTACCATAAACTGGAGCATAAACTGAAGTTTGTGAAAACTCTCATGGGGTAATTTAACAGAGAATTACCAGGAAATGCCAAGAAGGTTTCAAATTCCCTCCTTCCTGCCATCAGCAGGTATAACGTGCCAGGGCATATGACACACTCAGAGCCACGCGACTGCAGAGTTCCCTTCCTTATTTTCATCAAACCTGCAATGACCCCTCAGTATTTGGCTTCCAAAGAAAAGGAGGGTTATGCAGGCATGATGTCTGTCTGTTCCTGGTCCCAGTAATGTTTGAACTGGATAGCCAGTTTCAAGGAAAACTGCTTCAAAGCTATTAAGTTCCCACATGTTTCATGAAAGTGAGTGTCTGGACAGAACATGAAAGCTTTTGCCGTAAAAAGTCCCTATGCCTCATAACAAAGATCTGGAAGAAGACGTGTGGTTGCCCATCCGGCTCTGAGTTAGGCTCAAGTGTATCTACATTTTCCTCAGTGAATGATTTTTGAGTCTGAATCTGTTCTTGAAAACTGCTAGCAAGGGGATGCCTCAGCAGCCCCTGGCAAACCCAGAGCTGCTACCTAAGCCATTGCCTTCCTCTGCACGCTGCTGCCGCATCAGCTTGGTACGGAAGACAGTTTTAGAGGAACATAAATAAAGAAGCTTAAAAGGAAATAGAAAAAAGAAAGTACTTCTGAGTAACAATACCAGATATCAGCTCCGTATCCTGACATAACTGCTTCAAAACACAGCAGCTGTCTGTAGAGGCAGGCCCTTTCAAAATTTAAAAGACTATTTGGAGAAACCAGTCCCAATAGTCCCATAAGCACAGATCAAAACACGCCAGTGCTGGATGTTGCCAATTTGTTGCTGACAATGCTTTGTGTCACTACCCTCATTTAGGAACACGAGATGGAAAACACAGTCCTAATACCTACTTATCTCCAGTGGCCTCGGCTCCTTGTGTCATTTCATTTTTGGTATAAATCTACTCCACATGCCATATCCTTTTGTGAGAGGCAGGGACCTGGGGCTAAATGTATATAAATATCACCGAGCCACATCCCTTAGCCTTGAATCTGAGTGAGGGAGTATTACTCCATTTTGAAGTGCAGTGAGATAAGAGCACACAGCCAAATGCCATCTCCATTAACAGCCCTGCGAAAAGCATAATGGTGCACAGAGCACAAAGGCACTCCAGCCTGCAGTGCAGCAACCTCCGGCAGACGGGCAGTGCGGAAGACCGAAGCTTTGTAGCAGCTCAGCATGTTGCTAACCTGGACCATGGCTCCCAGCCCCAGGCCAGCCCCGGCCCCATTTGGGAAGCCAGCAGAGGGAGGGCACTCCTAAATAAGTGCCAGGAGAAGATGTCCCAGGCAGCCAGGGCGAAGCTGGGTTGGGATCTTGCTCTGGCGGCTTGCGGGTTCAAAGACTGGCCTGCTTGCAGAGGCATTCAATGAGAGAGGAAACCCTGACAGAAAATGAGCTTTCTGGGAAAAAGGTAGAGACATTCACTGGCACGTTGCTCTCCCAATATGTGTTTGGTTTGCCAGGGGAAAAAATGATAGTTTGCCACGTCCTCCAGCTCATGGCCGTGGCTCCAACTGCATTATTTCTCCCAGGTTTGCTGGCAGTGCCTGAGAGCCAGGGATTGTATTTCAATATTTATTAAAAAGAAAGAATACAGGGAAGGGTAAAAAATCTTGGTTTAATGGGAAGGGAGAAGGCAAATGAGGAATCTGCAGTCTTTGCTTTCCTTTTTTCCATTTCTGTCCAAATCGGTCGCTTACTGGTTGGTCTTACCCTCTCTCTGCCATCTGCCAGACCAGCTCATACTGTTCTTTCACTGGTACTACAACAGCGCAAAAGAGGTTTAAAAATCCATCAGCACTCACAGAAAGCATTCAGTAGTGCTGCGCACTCTCTGCTTGGACTGTGTTGTCCCTCATCAACAGCTTGTGTGCTAATTGCAAGCTCCACGGGCTGTAGCTGCCCCTAAATAATTAGGAAGCACCCAGGGGATTTAGTTCAGGCTTTCCCATTTCAGAGCTATCCTTTTCTCTGCTTTCAACATCATATTTTATTTACTTTATGGTGAATACTCTGTCCCTGGACCTTCCACCTTTCCAGGAAAATTACTTCAGGATTTTGCCAAACCTGCCGGGGTGCGGCAGCGGCTGGGCAGGGAGGAAGTCAGGCATTGCACCTTCTTCCCAGCACCCCTGGCTCTGAACTGCGCCAGCTCACAATAAATCTTCCTGCTAACTGCCTCCACACACACAAACGTCACTACAAAGATGTAAGAAAGAATTTGTTAAACATTTTGGGAAATAGGGTGCCATTTAGAAGTTAATCCCAAAGATGCAGGGAGGGTCAGAGCCGGCAGAAGGGTGTGGGAAAGAGGGTGGGAGACACGCACTTCCTTCTGAACCCAGCCCCGGTCGCGTGGGGGCCTGGCTCCATGTGTGGGACTGTGCTGCGGGATGGGGCTGCAGGTACGATCTCCATTCCGCCTTGATGATTTTACGCCTGCAAGAAGAGCTGAAAAACTTCCCTTCTCCTCACCCGTAAGAGAGAAGTGACAGGTATGAAACAAACCCCAGCTGGCTTTGGGGAAACAAAGGCACTAAAAATCAGCTCTACATATGCTCCTTTGGCTTCAGATTTCAGTTAAAATCACCTCTTTCTATCAATAGGTTTGGTTCTTGTTTAAGTGACAGCAATGTCTGTTTGGCCAGTAGCTCAGATTGTGGCTCAGCCTCACTGCACAGAGGCTTGTCCACCTATTGCTGGGTGGTTTACATTCTCAGGTTTTGAATTCTTGCAGGTCACTCAAAGAAATAAATCTGATTTAGTGACTTTAAAAAAATATTGCTTGTAAGAGACAGACAGACTGCAAACAAAGGGCTGGTTCCTGCTCCTGTTGAAGGTATGGAGTTGAGGCACCACAGTTCATTCCTGACTGCTTTAGGTTTTCCGGGACAAAGAACGAAGTAAGAGCCAGCTGTAAGGCCAAAAGCGAGCACTAACTTGCTATCAGACCCTCGTGATTACCTCTGAGGGGAGAAACGCAGCTTGTAAAAAAAATTATAAGAGGATAACTGCACCTTCTCTTTCATGAAAATGAGCAAATTCCAGAGTGTTTCTTCTTCTGCCTGCTATGTGATTTGCTTCAGCTTCATTTCACGTGCTGTCTCACACAATAGCCTCTGGGGATTCTCAAGGAAAAAAATTTAGCTGCCGCACCTTCTATGCCCAACTCCTGCCTTCCTGCAAGAAAATTATTTGCTGCTTTTCTACAAACCAGCTTCAGTTGTCACTGTAGTTAAGGTTATGTCAACACTTCTATTATAAACTCCTCTTGTCAGGAATTTACAAGTCGGCTGTAAAAATTCCCTTTGCGCTTAATTCTGGCATAGATGAAAAAGCCCCAGGAGCACATTAAAAAAAATCAACATTTACATATTAGATTTTAACACTTTCCAAGAAACAAAAATTTCAATGTTCATGAGACGCTGTATCATCAGACAAAGACCTGAACCAATGCCTCCAGTCAGCGTGTGAATCCTCTACTGAAATAAGTCACCTTGGAGCGCCCTGCACTCCAGTGCTGCAGATACGGAAACATCACTCTGAGTGCTACCACAGGAATAAGAACAAAAGTCCCCTGAAAAAACTCATCTGCTTACACTGCAATAATTAAAATGCAAGCCATCCTGTTTATTGAGGGATACATCCTGTTTCTCATACCAAGAAGCTGCGTTTAATATATGAAGTTTTCACAAGAGTTGAGGAAGGATTATTTTTATCTGTCTGAAATATTTATCTCACCTTCATCCTCATCTGAGCCCCTCATAATCACCAGCACATTTAGCTTTTCTGGTGCATTACTGTCGTTTATTTTCATTTCAGAAACAGAACAGTGATACGGAGAGAGGTTAAATGATTTGCCCAAGGTCGCAGAGGACAAGCCTCTGCTCTGGGAAAGGCACTCACGCCCATGCCTGGGATCCACCCTAGCAGATTCTCCATGCTCTCATGGCTTGCTGAGGAGTAACAGCAATTTATCGTCCTTAATACAGCTCTGAGCCTGCAGTTTCTTCTGTCTTCTCTGGGCTACTGCTTGGCAGGATTTAACAGTCACTAGCTTCAGCCTCCCCCTCCACTACCACCCTGGTTTTTTACGGGTTTGAGAGGAGCCTGAAAAGGTCTGGATTTGGCTCTGGGGAAGCCCAGAGAGCTCATGCTTGGGCTCCCCAAATCCTTTGTGTATCGGAAGTTTTGCTGCCTATGAATTGAAACAGGCCAGAATTTGCTGTGTAGGCAGAGGTGTGTGCTCTTGCATTTTGTCCAGTCCCATACTGAAACTGAGGAGTACATGGCACTAAGCTAAACTCTGTATGTCTTGAGGAAAAAAAAGGGGAAGGCCAGGAGAAGGAAAACTAAGATACAGAACAGCTATAAGTGTTGTCACGACAGTCTTAAGTTTCTTTTTAAATGCTACAGGAAATCAACAACTGAAAGAAATTATACATACTCCCGTCAGAACTAGTGCAGCTTCAATAAGACCACATTTTTAAAAAATATAATTCCAGCTCTGTAAACTCTTCCACATATTTAATGCATGCAAATATCTACACCCATGCCTATGACTTACCTTTGCGAAGTTAAACATTGCAAGCCACATTTTAAACAAAGACTCAGATCTCTATCTTTTACCTTCCTTTAACTGAACTAGTACATGCAGAAGGAACACTGCTGACTCTAGTGACAGCTAAGGAGGAGAAGCAGGAACCCTGTGACAATCCAGGTCCAGTTTTGAACACACAATAGTGTAAGTCTACAAAGAAAAGCACTGAATTCTGTGTAACAGAATCAGGCCCAAGAAGCGCAAAAGGAATTCACAAAGCAAGATTTTCTGTAATATGGTCCATTGGCTTTTGATAATAAAAACCACATTGTAAATGGCCAAGAAATTAATCTTTAAAAGGCAGCTGTAGCCCATGTGTATTAACTATTTTTTCAAAGACATTTCCTCTGGATTTTTGTTACCTTCTTTAATACATGTTTCCAGCCAGCAGAGATGTTATGCTCTGTGGGCAAAATATAATATGCATTTTAAAAACATTTATAAATATGTATACACCCTATGGATTCACACGGCACTGTAGGAGCTGTATTCTGGTCTGCCTTGAAATGAAGGCAGTCTTTAAAAAATAATTACAAATATACTAAGGTGTACATTCAAGACAATGCATGGGGATTTAGCCACATAAATTTCATTAGTGCTAATGAGAGGTGTGCAGCTAAAACCCTGCATATCAAGACATCATGCATAAAGAAAAGCCTGTCTAATGATGAATTTACTTATTAAACCAGAACAGCTCTGAAGGGCATGCATGTTTATCTATTTTTATTTATTCCTTTTCAAAAGAAATGAAATGCACACATGCACGCATGCACATGCACCGGCACACATGCATCTATATTCTGTATAACACAGAATTTCTAAATTTTGATATAATAATATATTGAAAAAAACAATTAAAATGATTCTTCAGCCGTTATTATTTTATGCAACAGGCAAGATTAAAATGTCCCTTGAGGTCTCAAACCAGAAACATGCAAATAATTTGACTATGCGGAATGGCACTTTTATGCTAGAATAAACAGGTGTGATACTAAAGGCCTTGGTGGTGTATTTTAGTAGAGTTGAGATTGTGACACGCAGTACTCAAAGCTGGGAAATTCTCAGTTCACCTACCTTGTTTCCTCAGCTCTCACTTTCGTCTTTATAAAACTTCCTTCCTTTTCTCAACGGTGGATCATGTAGAGGGCACACCATCTGTGCTAAGGGAAAGCCTTGGGTTTAGTGCATGTGTGCGGGTCAGAAACTAGGCATTTTTCATCAGTTTTGTTAATTTCTGGACATGAAAGAATGCATTTTATGCAATTGTTTATTTTCTTCTCTAGGTTACAACTGGGTTCCTTTGCTGAATAGCTACAGCATGCATTTGCTGCCAAGTTCAGGGTCCGAAGATGTTGCTCCAATGTATCATTTGAACACTTCGATGCCATCTACTAGATCATTGTGTTAGGGGCCAAGTTAGGGCCAGCAGGGTAAAGGCAATTTATAACCCACATAGTGACATCAATCTAACCTAGCAACCTCCCTAGCAACACTGCCAAAGCATCACAATGTGGCCCCTATAGCTCAGATGATATGAAGATAGTAGCATTGTTAGGGTGGGAGGTTGCCACTTTGGCCTAGCAACAAATAACAGCCTGACCTTGGGATCTATTGAAAGCTGAGAAGCCAAGCAGAACAGAGGGAGAACCACCAAATGAAAACCCACGGGTTCCTGCCTGTCTCTTTTATGTAACCTAAACAAATTCTTCAGTGAAAAATATGGCAATGCTTCCAGATACGCTGCATGCATCTATATTCAACATTGCTTTTCCGCATGGCTGGTTAAGAGCTGTACAGCTTTTATCTTGTGGTTTGGAAATCATAAAATCTGGGTGCAGAGAAAGGACAAATATAGAAATCAGTACAGCCAGTTCAGAGTGGTGACAAACAGGTTGCATGTTGCAATCAAAGCGCACTGATATGTGAGGGCTCACACACCCATGTATGGCACATGGTAATCCTGGAGCTGCAGAGATGCTGGGGTTTGGGCTCACTCAAGAAATCCAGCTGTAGCCGGCTTATATACAGCATTTTGCCACTGAAAATAACGAAATGGATATAAATCACATTCCCCTCTCCCTTCTCTTTCTTCTTGTTACCCATTCAATGAGCCCCCTATACGTGTCATTGTGCCAGTTCTCCACGTGCAGCTGCTGAAGCAAGGTGACATTCTCTCTTCCATATACACATCCAGCGTAGGGCATCCTCTAAAGACACTCTGGAGCTGTGAGTTGGACCTGATCTGCTTGATATTCCCAGTTTCTAACAATGATCCCATACTCCTGGTGTTTGCAACTAAATACCACTTACAGCATCTTGACAGTTAGTGACTCACAGACAACTGAGAGAAACGAATGGGAAGTATGGAAAAAGTGAGCGATGCATTTGTTTCTGTACAGGTGCCCTGAATCAGTGCATGGTGCTGGGGGTTACCTGACACTGAGCTTCCAGCTGCCATTCCATCTTAAGAAAATATATTACAGTATTAGCCCAGCAGTTCCTATGTGAATAATAACACTTGTAATTTCAAAGCTATCCTGTGCAGTGGCCGCTTCTAAGACCAACCAGTGGGGATAATTCACCTCCCCCTCCCTGTTTGGTGGCTTTAAGCTACCAGCTGGCCAGTGCAGAGAAGCTCAAATTGCAGCTGCCTTCACCCTCTTTAGCATGCAAGATAAACAGATGACTTCGGTTTGCAGCAAGAAAATATTGAATATGTATTTTAAAAAATGTAATTTATTTTGTTAAATGAAACATATTTGCACATATGTGTGGTTCTGCATGTGGGGGGATGTATACACACACATTTATATATAATTGCATATACTTAAAAGGGGATTTTTTAGGTTTTTAATGCCTTCCATTTTGTGCCTTGTTTCCCCCTTGTATAACACTTGGTATCACTTTCAGTTTATAACTTCTCTTGAGAGAGTAGCCACAAGCCACAAATAGTCAATTGTCTACTTGCAGCAGACTTTAACAAAGGGACTGATAGAGCTGAACTGGAAATGGTACGTCTATACTGCAGTCACTGCTACAGTAACCACAACCGTCATTTTGGTAACACAAAGTCGGGGCAATTTATCTTATAAAACCTCATTGCAAGTTTAATCACAGAATATAGCATCTGTCCATTAGCTCCATTTCTGTTTTCAGCCAAGACCATGACAAATTCAAAGACATTGTACGAAGTGCATTGAAAAATAGTGAGAACTGGGAGAAACCTGTCCTGTGTTAGTGCCACTTCATCCATTCCATACTTTTTCAAACTAAAACTGGCCAGCTGGATTGTTTTAATACCTTGAATGTCTCATAACAGCCCTTGTTGGAGATGTGAGCATCCGAATGGTGAAGCAGAAGGGCGCAGAGGTAACCAAAGCAGTATGCCTACCTCCCTACCTCCAGATCTGCTGAGATTCCCACAGACACGAAGAAAAATGAAATTTCAGCTTCCCAATGGGCTTTCCAGCCACTCTGCTCTGTCTCCTTCCGCTGCCATCCCTGCAGCACGGTCTCCTCAGAGGTTAACTTCCAGACTGTGAAAGAATGGGAGGAGAATGGGAACGTGGATGAATTCTTACAAACTGACCATATGACTTTCTCCATGTATTTCCTGCTAAGCTTCTTGGTAAACAGTGATAATCTCTCCCTAGCCCTAATGCTGGCCACAGCTTTCCCCTCAGGGAACTGCTCCACACCAGTAAGTGAGCCCTCTCTCCCCCCTTTCCACCCCATTTTCTTCCCCTTTTGAACCACTCCTCCAAAAGGAGGGAAGGGAGCGGGCTGTGGAAGGTACTCCTCCATGCAGGGCTGCCAGAGAATGAATGGTCACTACTAGCTGTGTGTCTTTTCCTTGGCACCATATTTTGCCAATCTGTGGAAAATAATGTGTGAAATACACTTGCAAAAAATAACCGAGAAGCAGCTCATTTCCTCCTCCTTTGTCATCACTCAGCACCTCTAAAACTCCAGCCTGAGCTCTCACCAACCCCAGCCACGGTGTTCGAAGACTCCAGCCCCATCTCTGACTGTCCTCTGCCCTCCTACTGCAAATTCAGCCCAGAGCAAGAGCCCAGTGTAATGAGTTACCCAGGGAAGATTCAACAGGACCCAACACTAGGAAAATGACTTGATTTATCTGCTTACAAAATTCAGTGTAGTTCACCATTTTTCCAGTTCTGAAACTGAGTAACTGAAGCAAATACCAGAGTCAGTCTCAGCTACTTAGAAACAAGACTCTTCCGCGAAGATTTCAAGAACCAGGCAATACGTTTAGATGATAGAGGTTAGGACTGCATTGCATGAATTTCTGTATGTGTGTAAATATAACATTTTTAATAGCTGTGATTTTTAAAAATTAGATCAGTGTTTAAAAATAAATACACCTTATTAAATACTTAAAATTCCTGTCCTTTCCTCTAGAGATCATGCATGATTAACAATGAGGCTGGGCCATTGCAATCAAAGGAAATGACTGATTCCGATCATCAGACCCCAATCTGAGCATCGGTGAGCTGGTGGGGCTTGGGGAGAGTAGAGCAAACTTAGGATATTTGGATCCGTGTTTTGTTCCCCCAGTTAAAGGGAGGATGACAGATGCAGAATCTGGGATCCAGTTTAGGCAGAGTTCCTCTGTATTCAATGCAAATTTAGGTGCCTCTTTGGTGTAAATCAGGGTAAACCTCATATACAAGCGCTTGGGAAAACACAGGCTCACCCGAACACATTCATTTTGCACAGGAGGGAAAAAGAAGTGGCCCTGCATTTGTGAGAGGAATGTAGCTATATGTAAGGATCTCCAGTGCCTGCGGTTAATGCCAAGGTCAGCCCCAGCTGACACCCGCGCCGGGGGCTGTGGGGGAAGGGATCGCTGTACTCTGCAGCGAAGCCACAAGATGTCAGGAGACTGCTGCGCTGGTGGTGCTGCGCTGGTGCTGCGCTGGTGGTGCTGCTGCACTGCTGCTGCTCGGCTGCGCTGGCAGGGCTCTCAGCATTGGGTCCTGGAGGCAGCCTGGAAGCTCCTGCCATCGTTTTTTAGGCTAGCTCGCTTCTTCCTTGTGTTATCCTGCCTCCTTCCCATGCCCCTCCGTTTCTTGATGAAAAGGTGTGAGCAAGAAAAGGAAGAATTCTCTCCCTTTTGATAGCTTTTCCCAAGTCCCTATTTTACAGCTTGCTATCTCCCTGGGCAGTATATCTACATGCAGCTTCCTCTGTTATATCGCACTTTATCTGGTTAATTGTGTTTGTATTCTCCACAGGGGCCTTGGCAGTTACGGCATACTACGAGGTCACTGACTCTCCTCCTTGTTTTCAGAAACCCACCTTACAGTCCCCCCAGCGTAAAACTGAAAACTAGTCGTATGTGAGAAAACAGCAGTTTGCAAGAACACTCATGATAAAAGGGTAAACAAGATCTTACACAGAACTGCGCTCGGGCTTGCATCCAAACACATTGTCTTGTATCTTGAATATAAAGGGATGTTTATAAGATGCATTTCATTCTCGCTGCGTGCACTCTCTAGTGAATGCTCTAATTGCCAGACACTAACAGTGTGCTATGCACAAATCCTGCAGGAACCTGCTGGTGGAATAAATCCTCTTCCCACACTTAAAGTACAGCCCTGTGCTAGTTTTTGCACGTCAAGCAGCCGTAGCGCAGCTGTGCATGTTTCAGAAGCAGCAATGGCTGTTCCACATGGTGGTATTTGGGGTGTACACGATTGCTGGGAAATTGCACCTTAAAATATTTTTTCAGATCCAGTCTGGTCCATAGCCAATATCTATCTGATGGATTGATGGAGCCCTGTCCAAGTGGCTCCCATTTTGTTGCTGCTGTCAGATCAAAACCAAAATGGTGACCCAAGGAGAGCTGCTGCATCCCTCTCCGTCTCACATTGACACACTGCCACTTACTTGCCTACGCTTGCAGAATGAAACTCTTATGGAGAGGTAATTTTTTCCAAGTGCAAAACTGGTGTAAGCAGAGGATATGTGTGTCCAAGATCTGCACATTGTGCAAACCGAACTGGGGATTTTGGGGCCCAGTTCTTTACTTCATTGTTATTTTCATGCCCTTGCTTTGGCTGTAAGCCTTCACTTGCCTGAATCAGTAACCCTGATCCCTCTCTGCATGCAGGTATAAACAGAAACACAAGCCACTGACCTGCAGGGAAGTCAGTCCCTTAATTTTCCATACTAGAATCTACCTATATGGAAAATGCTGCAAAAGCTCAATTGCTTTACACAATTTCAATTTTAAGATACTCTCTAGTATATGTTATATCTGATTTCCCAAATGGTTATACCACTTCACACCAGTATAACTCAGTGAGACCTGCTAACCTACATTACGTGACAGCACCAGGTGCCATGAAAGGATGAATGAGGGCCACTGAGTGCCTGGAAACTCTGCTGTGAAGCCAAATGTGCTGCGTATCACCATCTTTCAGGAAACCCGTTGTTCTGCTCCAGAGTCTGTGCAGCAAGAGATTGACTGTTTCTTCAACATTACATCACCTGTGTCATACAACTGCTTTTTGGGTTACTTTTTCAAAGGGTTGTCAAAAGTACATTTAGAAAACACTGCAGTTGTCTGCCACTATTATTAAAATGTGAAAAATAGTTTTCTGAGTCTCTTGGCTAGCAGCTGTGGTCCAGCAGGTGCTTCATCCTGTTCAGGATCTTATCTTGCTTCTGCATCCAAGTCCCTGAGCTTCTGGATACTGGACAGATGCAATGAAGCCTCTCTTTTGACATTAAGTGGCATCTGCACACCTAAGTCTTGGGGTGTCATGCTAAGATCTAAGAAAATCAGAAGACACTAGAGAAAAATTAAGAGTATTAACATCGTTGGGATGATACCTAATTTGCCAGAGCAACAACAAGAAATACAACACACAGACCAGCCTGTCTTGCTCCAGTTTCAAGAAGAGTCACTGCAAGGGATGTTGAGGCGGTGCGTAGAAATGGATGTGAGACACCGCGCATGCAAAGCACAGGTACTGGCATACAGGATATTTTCAGGCATCGAACCCTGCAACGTTCAGTTCGGTATTGACTGGAAATTTTCATTCCACAGATTTTGAGTTGCTATGTGAAATGACATGAAAGCCACCAAGTTTATGTTCACATCAAAAAAAATACAAGCACAGATGGCACCTTGTCGTTCTGGCAGCGTCAGCAGGTTGAATAAGGATTAAGCAGGTAAGAAGGGTGAAACACAGGCTCCGTGGCTGCCACTCGTAGAGCTCCCCTGCTAGAATTTATTTCAACAGTATTATGATTCTTTCTGAACACAGAAACTGAACTGTCCTGTCCCCTACACACTCGCCCTCTCTGTCAGGCCTGAAGCTCATTACTGGAGCAGCCAGGGATGCTTGCATTGTCACTCTGCATTTGGCGCCTTGTAACTAGAAAATTTGTTTTCAGCTCTGTCAACCTAGCGACCAGCTAGCAAGTCAGTTATAAAAATGAGTTCTTTTAGAAACAGTGTGGGGATTAAAGCAGGCAGGAACTTAATGAGTGATGAGCACTGAATGCAAGTGGGGAAGGAGGATATTTACAGGTATGATCCTATAACCCTGTAAATCAAGTTCTCTGTTCACCTTGCTACTGTAACTATGAATTCTGGGTTGAGCACTGGTGTGTAAGAAGGAGTACAAGCTCTGCAGGACAAGGCTGCAAATTCTGAGCTTCTGTGCAATGGCTCTTAGCCTGCAGTTGATATCATAATCAAAGAATCCTATTTTAATGAGGGACTAGAGCATGCAGATTCTTTTTCTTGTGTTATTCTATATTTTTGCAAATTAAAGGAACACGAGGGAAGCAAAAAATACAGCCCTCTGTCTGTTTCAGGGATAGTGCACGCTTGCTTTCTATACAGCTTGACTGTTTTGTCACAGCCACTTCATTTGTATGATTTGCCGTGTAGCCCATGGCTCATAACACAAAAACGGGTGGCATTGGTTTCATCATTGTGACACCAGATTGCTGAGGAAAATACTAATGTATTTGGCATTTTAGAGTAGGTGTACATCAGGAAATTATGGCACTTTGATTTTATCTTAACAGTGCACTTCCCAGAGCTATATGGAGAAAGGCTGCTAGATACCAGCTGACACTCTCTTGTATATTAAAGAGTTGTAAGAGAGTTAAAATAATGCCAACAAGAGTTGTTAGGTACACTTCTGGAGCATAATCTAATGTGAATTTGTTTTCTGTTATAAATGAAGCATTTTCTTCTGTAAATACTGACCCCCAGTTCACCAGCTATACAGTTTACATTCTGGGAGACATTTTAGCTTCTTCCGACAACAACTGCTTGGAGTTTGGTAAATTAATAGTTTTTTACAGAGCCAAGGAAGAAAGAGTAAGTCTTAATAATCCTAACAATTAACTAAATTCCTCTATTTCAACTAAGACCTTCCTTCCACTGGGCCAAGTCCTCAGCGTATTGTTCTGCACATCTCAGGCACTGCAGTACCTTGTCGTCAGGACTCTTCCTTGCTTGCAGAGCTCTTTAAAAATGGATTCCAGCTTGAAGCAAAATTTCTGGTGACTAGTAACTAAATGGTGATGGCACCTTGTCTGAATCGAAAACTGAGAGCTAGCTACTTGCAGGGCTGCAAGCAGGTAAAAAACGACATTAATTTCAGTTAAGGTTATTTCTACATCCAGGATAAGACAAGGGAAAGTGGCTGCAGACTTGGACAGCTGAACGAAACTTCCTTATAAATATCTGCAATTCTTTAAAAAAAAAATATTCTTATTACCCAGTAATATCTTGCTGTCATACATGACACTAAACATTTGAATAAGTGCATTTTCACACTGGGTAGAATGATTTAGCACTTTCTTACTTTCTATGAAAGTTTTTTAGCAAAACCAGCAGACTAAGGCTGAGTACTGGCATCATGGATCTTTTTAGAAATAAATGTTAAAAGAACCTGTGTTCTGTAAGTCCAACCCTTTCATAGGGAAACAAGGACAGCAATGTATAAGGACCGCTACATGGTGTGGTGTGGTTTTGTGCCTCACGTTGGCGGAAAAAACAAGTTGACAGCAGCACAATTTGCAAACCAATTACTGCTTCTGGAATTGATAGTCTTGCGCTGCTAACTGGGGGTCTAACGGAATCAGGTGTTTGACTGCAGCAGTGGCCAAACGAGGACAGACAGCAAATTAAGTGCTATCCTGAACAGCAAAGAAAATATTACATTTCTTGCTCTGAATTAGCAACACTGAAGACTTTATTTAGACTTCAAAGGTTTACACAGAGACCAAAGCAGTATGTTGCTCTGTGGTCAGCTTACATTTAAAAAAGTAACAATGCTAGATTGAAAAGAAAACAAAAAGTCACAGAATTTGCTCTTGCATGGAAAAGACCACAAACTCTGGGAGCATTTGCCACTGTGCCATGTGACCGACCTTCCCCTGCCTGTTGATGGTGGATTATCGTCAAAACTATTTGGACACACGCACATGACCTCACAAAAATGTGCACTAGCAAAAATATACTTTTTCTCAAGCCAAAAAGTGAAAAAAAAAATTCATAAAAGAGACCTAAACCTTGCTCTTGTGCTAATGATTGGATTAGGTAATGACTAATTAGATGAGGTCATCACTTTCTATGTCATATATGTACGGTATTTATGGAGAATTTGCTCATTCTAATTAACAGAGTAGAAACAGTTTCTTGACAAACTTCATTTTCCTGAAACTAAGAGCCTTGAATTTGTTCCACTTTTGATCTTTCTTCGGTGGCTATGTTTGCTTTACATTAAAATAACTTCTAACATTCCCATTAAGGATAATCCCTCCAGCAGCCACAGTATGACATTTCTATATTAATCTTTTAAGCATTTTAGAAAAGCAAGGTTTCATGTTTTAATAATCACAGTGTTTTTCTCCAAGGAGTTGTAAAAATTTATGGGGCCTTTCTATCCCATTTGACTTCTACATCTTTAGACTTTGGTGCTAATGGCCCATTCAGCCTGCTTACTCTTTGACTCCTTTTTTATTTCTTTTTCATCTTCTTACAAAAGAAAAATTGCTTCCGTGCCTTACGCTGTTGCAGATGCTATTCAAGTGGTAAGTCATTTCAATCTAACTAGCTGCAAAAAACCTCCAGTTTACCCTCATCTCGGAATCACTTGGGGGTCTCCACTGTAGACATGTGCATAGAAATCCTTTAATTCTTAATTAAGAACAAAATATACCCACTTGTTTAAAGCGGCAAAAGCAGCAACAACAATATACATACATGCATTTTTAACAGGTTATCAGCCCGTCTTAAAAAACACTTTCTGTGCTTTAATATTTTATCCCATTCTTGCTTTTTTAGCAGAAAAATAAAAGTAACAGATTAACTATTTATGTTTATTATAATTTTAAGATGGCCATAAAAGTGGCTCTCCAGTGCCGCTGGAAGCATTCTTGTCCCATACCATTCACACTTTGTTCTATGAAGAGCCAGGAAAGCCATTGCAACTAATAAAAATCCAGCCACGCAATCACAGTAACAAAACAAGCAAACGCCTCGTTCTGTCACCCAGACCGTTCTCACTGCTCATGGCTTCACTTTCTGACAGCCAACAAATCCCAGCCCTTTTGGACAAAGTAATTTCCAAAGTGAAGAGAAAACACTATGCCCACTTGAAGTCAAGATTGACTCTGTTGATTTCTGTTGCTGAAATCCCTGCGGAAGAGGAGATACAGCATCTCAGTTAGGCAAGTCTCAAAGCATTTGTGGTTAGAGAGAACAAAACCAATATGCTTTGTTCCAAGTCAAGTGGAAGACAGTGGGATCAATTTCTTATGAGATGCTTCACTCAAGAAACAGATCGACATGATTCGCACAAACAGCATTACTGCCAGAAATGGGGTCTTACCCCTTACTGAAGCCACCGCAAGTCAAGTCTCACCTGTAGAGAACAAAGGGTGTCGAAAAGTTTTGCAGTGTCTTACATAGCAACAATAATCTGTTTCTTGATACATTCTACTGTGGCTCCACAAAGAGGCTGGGACGGGGAAGATAAAGAACAGAGCAGTCAGCAGCACTTTGGAATAAGTTTGATAATGAAGAAGACAGGAGTTTCAGGGGCTGGGAACGCACACCAAGGAAACTGCAGCAACTGTAGAGGAGTGGAAAATGTAGTTTCTATTGCATATTCAGGACTCTAATCAGAGATAAGTGCCAAGAAGATCTGCAGCATCCAGAAATTGTCAGGGTTGTCTTGCCACAGCTTCCTCAGTGATCTTAGGATAAGACAAGTGTTTCATAACAGATTGAATGATAGCTAGAATGCACGTTTAAGAACAGACAAGGAAGAAGCAACCCTTTTTTGCACCAGGAGACCCTGTGCCCTATTTAAAAATAAAGTAAATAAGTGCATGGTGGCAACTTAATCACCACAGCCAGAGTCAGCACTGCCTCAATGCCCCCGGCAGCCAGCAGGCAGATGGGTCTTCCCCCACTACAGCCTCTGTGATTTACCACATGCACATAAAGCCTGAGTAACATGAGTGCCTTCTGTATGATTTATAGAGGCGTGGGTTGCTCATCTAAGCAGAGGAGTGGGATGCAGAAATGCTTGTGCTCTAACCAGTTTCTGACATGGACTCCTGCAGCCCAAGGCACGTCATCTTGTTTCTCAGCCTCTGGGCAAGTTCACAATTCCTAAAGCAAATCCTGAGCATTTTTAGATGTGCTGTTAAAGGTTCCAGAAGAATGGGGAGAGCTTGCAGAAGTACCCAGCTCTTCCAGCCCAGCTCCCCTTTCTTCTGTGTATCCAGCTCTCCTCTTATTCAGCCCCTAAGAGCGAGTACTGCCGAGGTGTTTCATATGAAGAAGGTGCAATGATTTTCTTCAGGAGCCATCCTTTTTGCCTCCTGCCTCTGGGAGAGCAAATGCAGCATATCTGTTGTGCTGGATGAAAAGGGCAGCAATGATGTTCATCTGTTTCACAACCACATACCTCTGGTCCTTCACTACTCCAGAATTTTCCTTTGGCCCTTGCTTGCCTGAGCAGCTGGAAGAAAGATTTGCCTCTTTGTTTCTCTATTTGTACAACTATGAGTGTAAAATTTACTACTCTGTATCCTTCTCTAGTGTTTGTAAAGCCAATGAAAAATGCAATGTCCTAAATGCTGCATTTTTGCTGACAAGTGAAAGATATTTCTCAGCAAATATTGTTGATGATATATATTGTTTTGCTCCCTACATCAAGTTCTGTCTTGCATGGACATTTTGGATAAGTAGACTATTACCTGGCAACATGTCACAATTTGCAAATGTTACACGAAGGAATGGGGCTATAGCATCACAATTTAGAACACTGAATTTATCATCAGAAGTTAAGCAAAGGTTGAAAATATTTTGCTCTGATGCAGCCTAGAGTGCTGCTACAGACCTCCTTAGCCTCTGAACACCACATGTGTGGTACTGGGTGGCCACTGTGGTGTCTTTGGTGTTTGATGATATTCGTAGTTCCCTGTCCCTGCACCATCCTGTCACCCATCATTGCTTAGAGCAGGCTGAAAGCTGCTGTAAACGACACCCTGGCCCAGGGGCAATAGAAGAGCACCAGGGACCAGCATCTGGGTTTCTAGTATGTTGCTTTTCACACGCATTGTTCTTAAGCTAAAATGGTGTGAGAACATTGCCAGAGATGTTGTGCCTCCAGAGAAACAAAAGGAAAAAAAGAATGCAAGTATTAAAAAGAGGAAGGAGAAGCAGAGGGTCTGCATTCCCATGGATAACCCCTAAACTGGTACTACATCTGGAAATCTGCAAGAAAGCACCACTCAGCCCTCAGTGCTGATACAGAAAACAATGAAACTAAATCACCCCAAACATTCATAACCAGTCTTCTTTCTGCTCCTGAAAAAAATCCCAGTCTCTCGTCCTTTGTCCTCTGAACTATAGTCACCTTGCATTACACGGTATGAAATGACTAGACAGGCTTCTCATTGTCATTGGCATTAATCACAGAAGATGAATATGAACTGACCAATGGTGTTTATAACCCTGTTTAACAATGTCAGGCACTGGGCTGGAGTCTCCTCTCCCTTCCACCCATATCATGCCAGTGGCTCCAGTGCAGTCATTTGGGGTTTACACCAGCACCAGTGAAATCAGACTCAAACAGAAAGGTACTTTTAGGACAGAAAAAACCAACAGCACTTTTAAAAAATAAAAAGAATTAAAACTATCAGAACTTTGCTTTGCTGCTCAGGTGCACTCAAAACCCACTTTCCACGGAAACAGCATAGCGTATGCTAGAGTAAGAAGGCTGGCCTTTGAGGCAAATCCCCTGACAGCATAAAGCAAAACATGTTTCACACCCATGTATTTTCACTAGCACTTGAAAAATCACAGTAAATACAGTCCACGTTGGTACCAAACAAGAAAATGTCTCTCTGGTGGTAAAACTTTTATCTTTGATCACCAGTGCCCTGCTGGCACCGGAACATATTTATTTTTTAGCATTCAGTGACCTTTGGTACCAGTAACTACAGAGGGCTGCCAAGCTGCCCGTGGGCTCTTCCATGCCAGTCTTTATCTGCTTTGTATACTGGGCAGTTTGGAAAATGAACTCTGCTTGTTTGTGAAGAGGTAGGTAGGATAGGCAGCAAACCCTATAGAGACTCTGCCCCGAGTCTGTGAGCATGTGCGTGCATGTTATGCCTGTGCCTCTCTGTGTGACACTGATTCTGAGGCCACTGATACTCAGTTAATACACACCTATGTATGTGTGCGTGTAATCAAGGGAACTGCAGGTTTTTCCTCTTATATAGTATAAAGTGATATTTTGCACGGCCATTGGCTTTAAAGGGCGGTCTTCAGCTGGGCTGCAACATACCCTAATATTCTGGTGTCCACTTTGTATGGAAATGAGCCTTTTTATTGTCCTTGTATCTTGTGATTAGCTTCTCTCCCACATTAATTAAAAACACTGCTGTGACCTGACCAAACCTGTAGTACTCCCTGGGTTTGTACTTCACCCTGGGCAGTGTCAGCTGTGGGGAGTCTGCATAGCCCAGTTGCTCTACGACAGTCCCATTTTTTTCAGCTAAGTTCCCAGCTGGAGAGGCACATGTCGCCCTGAGCTGGCTGTCCCTCCAACGACAGTGCACGGCTCACTTTCACCTAGATGTAACTCACCGAGAAAATGCCAAGTTGGAGAGGGAGGAGAAGGTGGCTTTTAGCTAGATGTCCACCAACTAAATCAAGCTAAAATTACCTATGCCCTTCACTTAAGTGCCACTGCTTGAGAAGCAATCTCATTACATGTGGTAAACACGTAAGCTTAAAAGCATTCAGCTAAAACCAATCCTTCTGCTATCCCCTGGTCACCAACTGGCAACAAAGCTCCACATCGACACCAATCTGGCAACCTGTAGAGTTTGCCCTCTATTACATTCTGCTTCTATAAGCACAGCTATTATTGGAACTGCTTACTTGACCATATTGTATGCTTTACCTCCATCTGACAATAACTCATTCTTTAAGCTTGCAACATTAATTACTTATGCATACTGTACACACTGCCACTCGAAGTACATACACACAAAGAAAGCAAAAAGATTTTATGTACAGCTGAATTTGGTGGGTTTTTTCCTATTATTTTTATCTAATGTGAGGACAAGAAGAGATTTTTAGGTTTCCTATAACTTGAAAGTCAACACCACAAATACTCAGAAATGTAGGATATTAACAAATAGTGGCTGGCTCTGTGCGTTATTACAGACAATATAAAATATAGCTACACAATAAGCAATAGAAGCAAAACTTCACATATATGTATTTATGGATGGATGGATCAATGTGTGTGTTTGTGTGCACACACATATACATACTTACATGCAAGCACAAAAAAGTAAAAGCAGAACTAAACAAACCTCACCAATCTACACGCATGCTGTTGATGATTAACACTTTCCTGTCTGTAACATTAGAAACATAAGACTGGAAGAGATCCTGGCACCTCAGAAATTCCCAGCCACTGCCAGCAACTTATCATACTTCTCCTGTACCCATGGATCAGCGTTTACAGAAATTAGTTGTAGTTTTCAGCTCTCTGCCCTTGTTGAAAAGCTAGTGTCTCTTACGATTACCCTGGGCACCCTGACAGACTAATACCTGTCCTAATACCTGTGATGAGATCCTACACAACAACAGACGTGATGGTCCAGCAGCGCCTTGTGTAATGTCAGCAGTGCCTTCCTATTGTTACTGGAAGAACCTTGTCTAGGATCACGCTTGTCATTTTTATTACTGCTTCATGTTTTGATGGTTCAGTCATCCACTGACAAACTAATGCATCCAGTTTTTTTCTTTTTTTTTTTTTTGTAGTCAATTTTCTTCCTTCAAGAGAATTTATTTTTCTTCATCCTTCTGCTTAGGGTTCTGTACAGTTAATACAGAGACAGGCACATCCACAGAACAGGTTGTCTTATCCTAAATTAAGAATCCAAAAGAGGCAGGATAGACATCCATTCTGGATGTATCTTCCTGTTTTCATTGGCTGCAGAAGAAGCCCTTATGGTCAGCTTCAAGAAAACGTCTAATTTTTGATGGCTAGTGGTGAAGTGCATCCCAAATGTATGTTGGTTTTGTACGGAATTGAATCCCACTTCCATTTCTCATTGCTTTCGCTGTCTTCCAGCTCACCAGCCATGATACTCTGATCCTGTTAATGACAGCGCCTCTTGATTGTTTCATCAGAAAATTTTTTTAGCATACTCCAGCTTAAATGACAATAGATCATTACAGTGGATATTAAACAAGTTCAGTCTTGAGTCACTAGTAATCTCTCTATCCCAATAGTAATCTATTGGCACCCCTCCTTCAGACAATTCCTTACACATTTTACTATTCTTGTACTAATCCTCATCTTCTCCATCTTAATTAATAACTTCCCATGTGGCATCATATCAAATGCTTGACTAAAATCCATATAGATTAGATCTACTACATTTCCCTTATCTTAGAAAATCAGTTATCTCAGCAAAGAAATAGCTCAGGATACTCATCAAAATCAGTGTTGTGGTTGCATTTTATCCTGTTTATCTTCTTTTTTGCTCTCTCTTTCTTTTTTTTTTTTTGTGTTAGTTATATTTTCCTTCAAAACTCTTCTGAAAGCCTGAATGGTCTCAAAGTCAATGAGCTCAGTGGCTACCTAGGTAACTTTTGAATAATTTAAAAAATAAAACTAGTATATCCACTATTTTCAAATCATGCAAGAAGAACCTCCAACTCAACAATTTATTTCAGATCCTTGCTATCAATCTGGTACTTGTTCCTAGGGGCACCAGTTCTTTTCTCGTTCCCTGTTCATTTACATGGCTGAAGAAATGCTTCTTTTTTGTTTTAATTTCCTTCTGACATCTCTTTCAGAGTTTTTTTCAGCAAATCTCACTTTATTTTTAACACACATAGGTAGTGGTTTTGTTCATCAGTTGTTTTCCTTACTTTTTATTGCTCTCCCATAGTCTAGTGAAATTATGCCATAGCACAGACTATATTAACCAACAGGGCAGACATAGTTAAATACAGATGTTTTGTACATAGGTACAGAGTGAACATATTAGCAATGAAATTCACAGGCCAACAGAAATCAAAGATCTTGTTATAATGGAAGCAATGTTTTTATCTGATTAGAGTCGCAAAACCCCTTGCATCAGCCCTGTGTAAAAAAAAATGCCGAGCAAAAAGCTTCAGCTTGTAGCAATAAAAATATTGTATGTTTCTTCTCTTCCAAGGAAATTAAAACTTTCTATCACTAAGAATACAGCGGAAGCAGAAGTGTACACAATAGTACCTTGTACAAGCACTAAATGACCAGACTGATTTTTCAAACTGTTACCTTCTGTTGGTTTTGGGTTTTTTTCAATTGGGTTTCTAACTCCATGATTTTGAACAGAACCCTTACAATGCAAAGCAAGGCAGAGCTGAGTGAATCTGTGACCAGCTGCAGCACAAAACTAGCTCCGAATTGGGGACCTTGTGGCTATTTTTGATACTAAGGATTCAGATTATATTTAGTTTCTGGTTTTCCTTGATTGAATATGAGTTTCCTAAAAGACTGTATTTTCCTTTTCAGCTGTGGAAAAACAATTTGTAGAATTTGTGCATTGACAAGTTTTGAATGAGTAAAAATAGGAATGCGTGTGAGAAATTAAGGTATCATTATACAAAGGGCAAAATGTAATGTTCTTTTTGTCCATCCGCCAACTGCAGTCAAAAGACCATAGATGGCAGTGGGGCAACCAACTAATCCAGCTAATTATAAAGGAGCTTTACCAAGGATAGTATATTCATACATCGAGCATGTGCAGCTAAGAGAGAAAAGATTTTCAAAACCCGTCTTAGCATAAAATTGGAGTCTCCTCCACGGACACTTCCAAGTCTGTTGGAAAAGACCTTCCAGACACATACGTCTGACTGCAAAGGGGTATTTCTATTGAGGGGACAGTAAAATAACTTTTTAATTTCATGAGCTATCACCAGCTGTTCTGTTACCACTCAAACACAGTTTCTTCAGAGGATGCTTGTTTCAGCTCCAATCTGATGTTCTGGTCCTCAGCATTTTTAGTGGTACTGTCAGGACTACCCCACTGGAGAGGCAATGACTGCAAAGCTCTGCAAAGAAATTGTCTCTCTTTTAAGGCTAAATCCTTATTTATTCTTGAGGAGCAGGCTGGTTAGCCCTCGCTTTCACTTTGCTTTCAGACATATACCCTACTCTGGCATTCTCTGCCCTGTGTGTTTTGCTTAGTTCCTTGAATTATAGTTTTTTGCTTTTGGCTTCAACTTTTCCGCCCAGCTTTACCCATCAGTTCACTACTGTAAACAACTGTTTTGCCTGCTAGATGGCACTGGACATCCACTAGCCCTGGGACTGAAGGCAGGTGGCACTGAAGAGCTGTAAGGGCACATGGCCACCCTTTGGTCGTTATTCTATTTACTTTCTGCAATGGCATTTTCTTTGCTCAGATTACTTCATTCCTCACCCACAGCACTGGTTTGCCACTATAATAATTCTACCCATGTTCTCTTTCTGCTTTAAGATGAGTATAACCTTACAATTAGCACTGCTACACAGGACTGGAGCTGCTTCTGAACCCATCAGCTGGTTGAAAATGACTAAAACCAAACTGAAGCCCTGAGATTCCTATGGATTTGAGTCTAAGTATTTTGCAAACAATAACTTAGCTTGGGGGGATCCAATTAATTAAACTTTTCTGCCTGAAAGCAGCATTACAGAGCTATTTGTGAGTAGGTACTAAGTGCCTAGGATACAAGGTACTAGGTACTAAGGTACTAGGATACAAGGATGGTGTGAAATCTGCTTGTTGTTTGGATTCTCTTCTGAATTCTTTGTATACTATTAGGACAAAAATCTGCTCATCATAGTTACCTTGGATGCGTTGTGTTCAATTTATTCATCAACACACTGAGGAGGAAGTCGAAGCTTTCGTTTGTGTCTGCAGAGCACCCGGCACAATCCACTGCTGGAAACAGAAGAGCCTCTTTCTTCAAAGCATCCACTGCCCCAAACCATCCTTCAGAATGTGCTCATTGTGCCACGGCATTTGTAACCAGTGCCACCGTTACCCTTCTAGTCCAGTCTTTCACCTGAGAATGCTGTGCTCTGCACCTCAGTAACGCACTTGCTTTTCTTATACACGGACACATGTTTCACCCAGTGCTAGACGTGCCCACAGTGGGTGTGATTTCTTGGAACTTGAGGTGTACACTCTGTTTGGATGGCAAGTTCCCTGGTTGTGGTTGCTTGGAGACATTATAGGTATCATGGTATCTGCCTTGCATGCCTGTAGATGTTTTCCAGGTAGGTGTGGTCATACTTCTACTTGGCTCATCAGATTCTCCACAGATGTCCACGGTTCTAGTGACAGCGCCAGGTCTAGCTTTCTCATTAATTCTTTTTCAACCTTATAATTATCATGTATATATGAAGCTGAACGCAGTGTTACATCCTACCATATCATTTCTAGGTGCCAGACACCTAATTTCTATCTTTTTTTGTCTCCTCTCCACTGAGAATGTGTCTCTCCATTTCCTTACGGATGCTCGGAACCGGTTGTCTCCAAACCTAGAGCAGATTCAAATACAAGTAAAGTTTTTTGCAGACTAAATCTTGTGGTGGGCTTTTAGGATGTTTCTCCCCTTCTTCTCAACCTTCTTCACTCCCTTCACTCTCAAAAGTTATCACCTGCCTTGCAAAGTTGGCAGGCAGACTGAAATGCTTGTGCTTCAAGCCATTCCTGTGCAACGCCTGGCACCTTTGTTCAAATGCAGGTTTGAACTAAGATGTTGGTCTGTGAACTGGCAGGGGCACACAGACTGTGCTGCTGCCTGTTTCTGGGGCGGCAAGCTTCAGTGGAAGGAAGGAAGGAAGATTAGGGCAGACGGTGGCATTGTTGAGGTCTTGAGATGCCACACAGAGATTGACAAAAGCAGGTCTTTCTAAACCCAAATGTCTAAACCTCCCTGAAAATAACTCCTGGATGCATTTTTCCCCTGTTTAGATAACATAGCACAAGGACTTCTGTGTATTTGCCTACCAATTCCTCTGGCACAGCATGAAGCAAATGGCTACCTACACCTCCCTGGCTATTTGCAAGTCCACTTAACTTTAAAATACAGCTAAGAGCAGCACCACCAATCTTAAATTAACTTTCCTGGTGGGGGAAGAGTCTTGAATTGATCCTTATCTACTTCACTGGGTCTTGTGCTGACAGTCAGGTTTGCTGTTCTCACCCCTGTTAAAGTGTTCTGCTCTTTATTGGGTGTACTGTGAACAAACCACCAGTCCAGACCTTTCTGATATGGCTGTTGTGATTTGTCTTATCTTTATTTGCTCCTCAAGCCACTTTGGTAGGGTTGAAGAAACCATCTCCTGCAAAAACTTTGAACTCTGGATGAGCAACTAGAAAATATCTTTATTATCAGGGAAGAAGAGCTTAGGCTGCAGCTGGGCTCCAGCTGAAGTGCACGCAAACTGCAGGGACCTGCACAGGAAGCGGTTGAGAGAGTCACTGGCATTGAGGCTATTAGGGAATTCTTAGAGATGTGTTAAATGGTAGGCTCAGCTTCACTAATGAATCACCTTGCTCCGGCTACAGAGTTCTGGTTATGGGTGGCTTCGAAGGCACAGAAGAAAAGAAAATGTCATTTCACATTTGCAGCAAATACAGCGATTCCTACATGGGATAGCGGAAGAGCTCCTGTGCATGATTACAATAAAAATGTTTATATGTATTGCTCCTGTTATTGCAGATTAATTAGCTACTGAAGGGAGAAAGTGCTACAAAGGTATAATTCAGATTTCTGCACAGTTGTACTTTGTGGCAATGGTCAGCAAAATTAAGATGATATCAGTTCACTTAACATTTTACGAAATAATAGCTTGAGCTTGCAGACTGTGCACATGCTTAGTGTAAGCATCTGAATAGCCCCCGCTTGCTCAGTGTGATTACTGATGTGCTTAAAGTTAAGCATGCATGAAAGTCTTTGCAGGACCAGGGATGCAAAACACAAATAACTTTTCCCCTCGATATACTTCCAATAGGTAAATAACTAAAAAAAAATATGCTCAAGACAAAACTTCAGATTTCTACAAAGGCCATCTCTTCATCTGGGTCTTGGATGGTGACAAATGCACTGTCAGTCTTTAAAAAATAGACAGGAGTGATAAAAAGCTAGTATGCAAATTGCATTACACATGAGGATGTTTTCTTAATTTGCGTATAAACCTCACTTCAGATTCCAACACATGTACAAGCTATAATCTATATAATTTCCCTTAACACGCACTTGAGACCTCACCAGTGATGGGAGAAATAATCTTAACAAATGCCTTTTTCATTGCTCAAAACCGGGGAGGGAGCAGCAGCGGTTGGGTTGCCGGGAGGCAGTGGTCGGGCTCCGGGCTGGGTTTCGGGGTGTGGGTGGCAGGGAAGGGGGGGCGGCTGGGGGTG
>NW_009649062.1:4297820-4298244 GCF_000708025.1 Charadrius vociferus
AGGAAATTGCTTATTACTAAACTAGCTGGCAAGGGAGCGGGAGCCGATGCTGTTCCACACTGGCACAGCACTTGCTTAGCTGCTGCTTTGCCTGCCTCTCCTTGTTCCGCTCTTTCTTCTTCTTCTTCCCCCTCTTTCTCTCCTCTCTCCCTCTCTCTCTCCTCTTCTTTTTTTCATTTTGGCTTCTATTCAAATGTGGGTCAGGGGTGAGCGGCTCCCAACGTCACAAGCTTGCAAGATGGCGCTGGGAGGAAGGCTGTGAGATGAGGAACAGGCTGGTATAAACCGAGAGGACAGGAGAGGGAGAGGAGGAGGAGGAGGAGAGGGGAAGGGGAAGAAAAGCTGCTGCTCCAGATGCAATAAGAAGGTAACGCGGAGCGGAGCGCGGGCGCGGGCGGGGGCGCGGGGCCGCGCGTCCCGCTGG
>NW_009649062.1:4299779-4346892 GCF_000708025.1 Charadrius vociferus
GGTCCAAACTTTGTGCGGCGAAATCCGCAGCCTTTGGAAAGTCGGGCTGCCTCGGCGGTCCGGGGGGCGAGCAGCTTCGCCTTCAGTGTGTGCGAGCGGGGCGGGTGTACACCTTTACATCGCCTGAATGAATGAGGTATGAAACCAAGTGTTCCAGCAGGCGGTTACCGACATCACCCTGGACATTACTTAGCTGTTAGAATAAATCTGAGAGCGCAGCCAGAAACCAGTTAAGAAGAGCATCAAAATTACGTTCTGCTAATAAACTGTCCTTTGACCAAAACTGGTTTAAATTTATTGCGGAATGCTGTTTATATTTGAATGGCTCCCATGTTTTCCCACAAATTAAAGGGGAAAACAATATGCAATAGTCACTTTCATTGGAAAATGTCAGAACTATGAGCAGATGTTTGCTGTGCTTGATAAATACAGTGTATAAACAACTAGTATTTCAAGATGACTTATTACTATTTTTTATGACTTAGAACTATTGTATATACAACAGCAGCTCTGGAGAGAAAGCTGTAAATGAGTCCTTAGGATTTCACAGCAAATCTACATGGACAAAATGACATATGGAAAGAAAATTGACTTATTTCCACAACTGCAAGTGGCCTCCTTTTTGCTCCTTTTCATTAGCAATCTAATCCTAAAAGCATTAGGAGCAATTATTTGCAGTGGTGCCTGACATTCTAGGTCTAATTATTTAAATCAGTTTAACTTTTGATGGTTGACCCATCAGGTCAAATCTGTGTGCCCTTTGTTATATTTATTTTAAATAAAAAAAAAAAAAGGAGGGGAGGGGGGTCTTCAAACTTGCCACCTGCTACTGACATATCATTTTAGCTCTGGAGGAGATCAGCATTAAGAATAAGCAACCTCTTACATTTGTTACTTTCCATTCTAACACGGGTAAGGAAACCCTGCATACGTGCCTTGTTCTTTTGTGGCGAAAATCCATTGCTTAATCACGGCAGACTTGCGTGGCCACAGGGGTGTAAGCAGGAGGAATGGGAGAATCCGAGGATATAGCAGGTTTTTCTTATGTCATGCTTCCTAATCTTCGTGAAATGCAGACGAGATGCATATACATAAAAGGGATGATTTTTCAGTGTTTGGGGGAAAAGCTTCTTCCAGGGACCTGGGAGAACTCTAAATCTTTAATGCATAAAGAAATAGTTCACGTTAGTATTCACATATGTTGCTGGGCGGAATGACTTATGGATGTGTAGATAGTAATAAGTATCGCAAGATGCTTGAAGCACTTGCTATCACGTGATACGCTGTAGTGTCAGTGCTGAATTGTTTGGCAGAAGCCAATGTGTGACAAGGGGTGGGGGGAGAGAAGAAGGAGAGAAAGAGAAGGTTAGAGGCCTTATTCCAGGAGGGTACATGTTCAATTTATTTTGATTAGTCGTTTAAAACAACTAGAACACAACCTAATATTAATCAGTTTGGCTGTGTAATGGATTGAAACTCCCTACAACAGCCACCGCATCCCAAAATTGGTGGTCACTGCATGAAATGTGAAGTTGCGAACAGCAAATCTCGCAACGAGAATTCTCATTTTCTAGTATCTTTACAGCCCATAGTAATGAAGAACTGTCAAACATAGACTGCATGTTGTGCATTCCTTTGACCTTGTATAGAAAATAGTCTGTGGCTGTTCTTTGAGCTCCTGCTACCTTCTTTGATGATAGATAGAGGGAAATAGGATAATGTTTGAAAACCGAGGTGTTTTTGCCTTCGTATCAGAACTCCTGTTTGTGCTGACTGAGGCGTTTAACCCTCTCATCCAGTCTGGTGAACATATCGTAGCTTGATAGGCAGAAGGTGTCGGCATGACGAGGTTGTCATGTTTTCTCTACAGAAAAACAAGTTTCCCATCCCTAACCAAATCTCACTGATACAGTGTACGAACAAAACTGCAGTTTCTGACAACATGTGGGGAAGAACGTTGCCAGAAGTGGCATTTCAGTGCAGCAAAAATGTGGTCTGGGAATGGGAGGAAACAGAATCACATTTGTGACATAGCCATTATATTGGCTGTATTGTGACAGGCAAAGCTCAATGGGAAGGGGGACCATTTCAGCATCAGCAGACATGCCTACCCTGCTGGGCTTGGAGAAAAATTAACAGGGCTCAGCTGTGGGATTGCAACAGCAGAGTGTCGACCCAACCATAAGCAGGAGAATATCTTTTAAAGAATAAAGATGACTTCTCCTTTGGTTTGGTGTGGATTGAACACCAGTGATTAAACCACTAGGGCTGCTTAAATTGGCCTTTATCTTGCTGTAGTATCAGGAGCAAGGACAATGCATTGCAATAGAGTTCAGTCTGCTGTGCTGTAGCTCATTGGCAAAGCAACTGCATCAGTTTGTTTAGGTTTTTTTAATCAGCTGTGACAGTGTGCTTACTCCTCTCAAAAGCAACAGAAACAACGTTAAAAAAAAAGTGTTTCTGAGAGTTGTATTTTCTTGTTCGGTTAGCATCTCCAGGTTCCAACAGGACACCAATTTTAAGTTGGGTTTCTTTCCTTGAAGTGTATGCGTATTACAAGCTAGCTGTCCAAACTTGTAAGTTACTCACGCTTTTTGTTTGTAATTCCTGGAAAGACAATTCACCCTCCGGTGCTGGCTCTCACAAAACAAGGAAGAAATGAAACCGTGAGGTCAATCCTGAATTTTAAGCTGATATAAAAGGGATTGTAAGGAGGAGACTACAACACTGCAATAGCTGTACCTGCTGTAAGTGACAGGTGGGAGAAATTTTGTTCTTTTTCATCTCTGTTTGGATGACGGCCCAGTGCTGGCCACAAACTGCAATCCAGGATTAATCCTCACATAGTGTTTTCTTTCTATATATCAGATTTCTCATTTTGTTAATAAGCACAGCCTAGCATGCACTTCAAGTCAGCTGTTCTGGAGTGGAAGCAGCAGGGTTTTGCATTATTGACATGATGGCTCTCGTGCTTTCCTAGAGCCCGTGTTGTTTGACCAGGGCAGGGCGGAGGGTGATCCTTGTAATCACAAATCCTACACAGGGATTGTAGTTACTGATTTTACTTAATGGAAAGGGGTGGGGAATCTAGTTTATCCAGGATTACATATGTACTATACTGCATTTTCTGATGTGCGCGCTGCAGATTTGAAGGGGCTGAAGAGTGATCTTTTAAACCAAAAACCTCCAGCAGGCGTTTGGAAATAGACCTATAGTGGGAAACTTCCTTCAGCGCTGGCTCTCTTGCTAATGTAGAAAAGACAAAACTGCTCAGCTCTCCTCCAGAAAGTGTCAGAAGACACACTTTGACACACACTGACAGCGAAGCTGGGAGAGGAAGGGTCCTAGTCTGCTGGCAGTAGGAAGAGTTCAGGGAGGTGCAAGGAGTCTCCTGCTCAAAACCGTCATCCGGGGCTGCTGTCCCAATAAAAATGGCCCTGAAAAGAGGGTGTACATCTTTCTGTTGCTAAATGTTCTGAGAGATCTATGCAGGAACATGAAACAACTCCCACTTGTTCTTCCAGCTTTAGATACTGGATGGAAAAACTTGCCAATGTTGTTTTCGCCCAGGTTCTGGATGGGAGGTAGAAAGCGTTCGATGTCAGTACGCTGGCCTGAGGCATTCGCTGCCCTTCAGTCTCTTGGGTAAAGGAAGAGGGGGTAGCTTTCAATAATATATCGGTTTGCCCAGTCCACTCCCTTCCGCCGCTGAACCAAACACTATGCAAGATGAAATCGTCTTCAAATCAGTCTTTTGCCATGAGTTTTAAGAGATACGCGACTGCCTGACTGGGGAAGAGGCCTCATATGGTAAACAACCTTGCTCTGCTCTTCATGCTGGGCTAGTCCCATTCATTCCTGGACTGGTTTAAGATGACAGGGGTGTACAGCAGATTCCTTCCCCTAAATGTGTGCTCACTTCCCGTTGTATAAAGAACCATTCAGTGTGTGGATTCAGTTTTCCAGGAGTCACATAAAGACACTGCCATGTAGGACTCCACTTACTGCATTTCCATCTGCTGTCAAGATGCCACCAGCCAGTTTGACAGTTTGGAAATCTTTTCTCTTGCCCGATAAAGAACAGAATAGAGTCATTTGCATTGCCAATTTTAACTGAGAATTGCAATCAGCCGACAAGAAACCTTATTTTAAAGCTTGCTTGTTTGTCTATGTGGTAGTTACTCTCCAGTGGAAAGACTGGATCTCACTGGTTTGTACCTCTTAGAACATGTTGATGTGCAACTAAAAATAACTTTAAAGTAAATTTGGTATTATTTTCTGTTAAGCGGGAGGACAGGGTTTAACACATGCAAGCTATGATTTAACATGCAAATCAGAAACAAAATTAATTTACTATGTTACTGTTTCTGAGAAATTTATCAAGCAGCTTCTTATGTAGCACTAAATTCAATGAAATGCTAAACCTGAGTATTTTGAAGTGTTCAATAAAAATATTTGGAAAATACTTTCTTATCAAAATACTTTCTGATGACCTCCTGAGCTCCCTTTCTATGTGACTTACTCTGTTATTCTTATTCAGCTCCATTTTAAATGCAAAGCAAAGGAAATGTTCTTTGAGCAAAAGAGAATTGATTATTTTCTAGTTATACTGCTCTTTTCTGAGTTTAGAACTAGTAGAGACTGGTCTTTAACACCTAGTTTTAATTTGGAGGGAAGTAAGTTTTCCTGCCTTCCCGCTCCTCTCCAAACTCAATTGCTTTCTCTAGTCTGAAAGAACTAGTTATCGAACTAGAACTGAAAAAACCATCCTCTCTGTCCCTTTACAAGAGGCTCCTGATGCAAAAGGTTAGTTAACTGCCCAGGATTGGATGAAACAATAAAGTAGTGGCTTTCTCTGTTTAGGGACTGACTTTCCTCCAAACTTCACTAGCAAACACATACAATTGAAGACTGATTTTTTTTAAACAAGACCTATTTTAAAAAAAGGTTTGAAACTATACCAGTGTATACTGAGACTTGAATTTGTGCTGGTCTTATTTAATGTTGTTTCCCCTACCCCTGGAAGGGTTAGGTGCTTTGTTATTCATAGTTTCTGTTTACCCTCATAAAGTATTCAGAATGGTCCTCCTGGAACTTTTTGCACATCTTGAGTCCTTGCAAAAGGCTCTTTGTTCATTTTCTAGGCAGTTCAAATGCTCTTTGATAATGTAATATTAGTGACATGATTATGCCCAGTCTTCAAAGAAAAATGTGGATGTCATTCTAGGCAGGAAAAATATCTACCGAAGTCGTAGATGGCAGGGAATCCACTAAAAAAAATAATTGTGCATGCACATCTATGGAATTTACGTAGCCAGAACTGTAGTACCAAAATGCTCAATAAAAGGAATTTTGGCACGAGAGTGAGAGTTGTGTTGTAATTCTTCAGATGTCAGCAGACCGATGTTTGGCTGAGCGTGTTTTAAAAGTAACGTAATTTACAACTCGAAAAGTTTTACCCAGAAAACTTGGTTGTAAGTACATACTGCTATGAATTGGTACAGCGGTTGAATGTATGCACGCATTTAATTCTTCCGGATGAGCTTGTGGTTTAGGGAACTCTGGGTTCAGTTTCTATTGCTGATTTAAATTTTCCATGCTATGGTGATGAAGGAAGTTAAGCAACTTACGTTTTCTTCATCTTTAAAGTATGGAGAATACAATGTCCTTGGTTTATCTTGTATATTTATCTTATAAATGCTCATCATATTTAAACGTTTGCACAATGGGACCCTGACCTTAGCAGGGGCTTGTAAATGCTGTCATCATACACATAACTCTAATAAAGCTTCAAAATAGTAAAGTTGCCAAAGTACTAATGCTATAGTATTATGCAGAACCCATGGTGGGGGAGTAAGAATAGAGAAGAGTGCTCCCCAGTCCTTCAGAAATGTTACATTTCGTAGTCTCCACTGTAGTTTATCAAACAAAGTTTCCAAAATTGTAGTGAAAATTGAAACATGCCAGCTATAAAAATTATTCACTTTTTGCTACAGCATTGAAAATATTAGCAAGACAAAAATCCCCTGCAGTGAACGCTGTTTGGGTTTTTTTGGAAGGTCTGATTTGCACTGCCAGTCTCTTCCTGGGATAAATAAATGCCACTAAATAATCCCTTTCAGGATGCGCAGACCAGCGGCTTGTATTTTTTTCTCTTTCCTCCCTGGGTTGCATGGTGCAGTGCCAGCGCATGACACAACAGTCTTGGAAATTCTTGGAAAAGTACTTCCGTTTGCTCTAGGTAAAAATTGTGTTGGCAGCAAAACTGACTCTGCTGTTTACAAGCTGGCAGCATTCTTAACTGAACTCCAAGAAAAGTAGTCTAATGTATGCGGTTCTGCGTACCCATCCAAGATGCAGAGGTGTTTGAGACTGTTGGTCTGTTATTATGGGTGGTACCTCTGGAGAAGGAATGTCTTGAGTATTTCCCCAAGCGCGGACCTCTTTTTAGTAGTTGTAGTCAGCTGGCTTATCCCAGTTGTACTGGGTCTCCCAGTTTCGGGTTGCTACTTGTAAGTGATGAGTTTAATTGCCATAGTGATATTCCTTAGCTCCTGAGTGAGGGAAAAAGTGACCTGAGCGTGGAGAGAGGACTATAAGCCATTATCTTAATGACAATCTCTATTTTGGTGGCTAAAACAAAGAGTTGAGTATGAGAATTTGTTTGCCACCAATTTGTTGTTTGATTCTGGAAAAATGTTTTAATCTGTCTGTACCTCTTTAGCTCTGCCTGTGTAAGGGCATGGTATTTTGAAGATGGGCTGAATTTCCATTAGCATTTAATGAACAGTAAAGAACAGTAGTAACTGCTGTTGTCTAATACTTCACTCTCTTAATGGTGCAAAAAGATTTCAAGCTGAATGCTGTACTAATAATTCAGTGTCTTGTAAGCGGAACCAAATGCAGAGAAAACTACTACATTTGATAGTGCTGTAGTACTGGAAATCATGCTGTTATTTAAGAGCTGCATGGAGGTATAACTAACAACAGAGGACAGTCATGGAAGGATAATATATTTTAAGGGTCCTGCTGGAACAGCGATCATTGGAGTATGGAATTAAGATATTTGCCTATCCAGCAAAGAGATCCTTTCCACGCAAGGATCTCAAAATGCTTTCATAATTAGTAATCTGTGACTTACAGCTGTGTCTCTGGCATCTTCATGTAACCTTTTTTGAGATGTTTATGTGACTTTCTGAAAGCTGCACTAGGGTTCTTCCCTAACAGAACAGAAGCCATGGCCATAGCCAGACAAACCAGCTTCAATTCCCAGTAGACGCAAACGACTGTTTAGGCACCCCAGTTTCTCTCTTTCACTTGTAATAAATAAACAAAATCTCCCTCTCCCTTCCAAATCTTGAGAGGTTCATATGAAATGGGACCTGGGCTACATGACGCCAGCTGTACCGTTTTGAAAGACTTATCAGTAGTTTTCTACCTAATACCCAGAGAATCTAATACCATATGCCAGAGGCTTGGGATGTTCCCCATCCGTGAACTGGTTGGACGAGAAAGGGGAAAAGGAGTCCAGGTGAGTCCAAGCAAGTTTCCATGTGCGTCTACTCTACCATTATTCAGAATATTTGCCTATTTGTCCTTGCTTCCTCCATGGTTACACATGGACCCGTGCTACCTCTGTTTGTCTAAAACAGTTCAGGTTGTACTCCCACCAAAAAGCAAAAAAACCCAAACCCCAAAGCAGCTCCCCTAAGCCTTCTTGGAGCAAAAGCAAAGCACATCCCCTTTTGAGGTGGAGGGGAAGCTGCTTCATTACAATGGCTTTGACCATCAAAAGTGGTGAGTGGGAGGGTATCTGACAGCATTAGCTCTGCAGATTGACTGGCTGGGGTCACGTTTTTGTAAGTGAGAAGGTAGCAGCTGTCCTTTGTGGCATGCAGGACGCAGCATTTCAGGGGAACTTGCATATTTTTTTTCCATAGGAACTGCTCCATGCTGTGCCATGTTGCTGTCCTACCCCTCCCTCTTCTGTGCCTGGGGAGGGGGGAAGGGGCTGGGTGCCCATCAGGAATGCTTACGCTGGCACAGGGAAAGCAAGTCTGCCCTACTCAACTTACACATTACTGGAGACTAATCAGTCAAATTTGTTGCTTTAATTTCGTTTTCAGTTCCCAGTTTTTTAAATCTTCCGGGAAGAAAGGATGGCAGCATCTCGAGTGAAGTCAGTGTAATGCCAGGGTGTGGGTTTTCCATAATTCAGTGCCTGTCTTACTATTTTTTAACAAAATGCTTGAAAATAAAGAAGTGGAGAGGTAGTATGCACCCAGTGGTTTTGCAATAAAAGATAAAAATGAACAGTGCAAACTCGTTGCTGGTCAGATCACAGTCTTTAGAGGAATCTGTCCCTAATAGATGTCATTGTAAGGGTAATGCTGCACTTGGCACCAAAAATTAGATTTAATGCCATAAATGGAGATAAAGCACATTGCAGCTGACAATATACTTCCAGACCATGTCCCTGGCTAAAGAGCTTGCAATGCAAGGCACAAATAGGTGCAGTATAGATAACTGACTGGGGGGGGGCAGATTCTGCAAATGCTTACTCAGGCACTTTGCTTGAACTCGGTGTGACTGCTGGAGTAAGAGCTTTCACAATCCAGCCTGAGTGAGGCCGGAGCCTTATAGCTGTTGGGTAAAACAGAACTGCTTGGGGGTTTTATTTATTTTTCAAGTGCCTGGTGAGGCAGGCTTTAAGTAAAAGCCCACTTCCGACCCTGACTTGTATGCCTGTTTATTTGCTGTAATTGCAAAACTCCTGTGGATACACTAGCGATGCCTTTGTGAAGTTTCCCTAGCAAAAATTCAACTGGATTTTAAAAGCACATGCTTCTGTCCAAACACTTAGCTATAAAGTTCAGTCCTGCCAGCCTGGTGTGCTCAGAACACTTCAGAAAAGGTCACAGGGCCACATCGAATACTCTAGGTCCAATTTCCCAGGCTGATTTGTTGCCTGAACTCTTTGAAGGGAGTGGAGCACCTGCAACTCCCCTTCTGGGGATTCCCTTAAAATGTGGGGAAGCCTCCAACAGGTGTGTGGAGCTGGCATGGCCTTGGCCCAAGGTGGGGAGAGGTGTGCCTGGGACACGTCTGAACCTGCACTTGGGCTGGAGCACGGAATCAAAGAGGCTGTAAGTGGTGGCTGTTCTCAGCTCCTCTCATTCCTCTGAGCGCAGGGAAGGGATGCTAACCTTTGCCAGGCAGAGTTCCGTAAGCTATTCTCCGTGTTTCTGCAGCCTGTTAGGAAGCAGGCAGTGGGTAAGGGAGTTGCAGCTGCTTGTCCCCCCCTCTGAGAGGCAGCGGGTTGGCTGCCGGGGCAGATGCTGACTAATTGTATCAGGAAAGAAGTGGGAGGCGATAGAGCTGATTCAGATCCCTGCTTTAAAAATCCTGAGTCTGGCTGAGTGGATGCCTGATTCATGTATTTTCTTCTCAGATTCATTTGCTTTGAGGTCACAGTTCAGAGGCTCAAGAGAAAACAGGCAACGCATTACGAGTCTCGCTGGATGTGTGTCACATGCTCGCTGCCTAGGTGCTCTCCCTGTAAAAGGCTGTGACAAAGTGAAGTCCCAGGCAGACCGCGGTACCACTGTGTCAAAGAAGGCTCTGGCTGGGATGTCTGCTTGGGTAGGGGTTTCAATCTTTCTTTTTCTTAGGAGGCAGTTCGTTGGCTGACATTAAGAAGTTATTCCTTCTGGTGGGTCATTGGGTCTTCTTCGTAAGACCTTTCTGGCTTATTTGAAAAACTTAATGTTTAAGGGATAAACGAAGCATTTCTTTTGCTTTCGTTGAAAAGAGTGTAAGCACTTCAGCTGAGTAGGAAAGAAAAGCATGATTATTCATATGAAATCAGCCTCTACAGTGAATGACTGAACAAAACCAGTCCAACTGGAGAACTACCTCAGTTCTACTGAGGGCAACAGACTTTTTAATTCTCTTCATCCCCAGAAGTCTCACAGAAAAATATGTTTTCTCCCTCCTGCTTCTTGTCAGAGGATTTGGCAGAAAGAAATCTACCTCCTTCCCAATCTAGCTTTTAGAATGTATTTGCTCTTTAAGAACAAGTCAGCACAGTAATCCTGTTTCATGTTAACCACTGTGATATATGGTGTTAACTTTTTAGCCCTATAGTGTCAGGAAATGGGATTTAAGATTTTTTTCCTTGAGTATAGAAGAGTTTAGGAGCAGGATTTAAAAAAAATAATAATCCTTACAATCCTCTCTCTGAGTCTATTTCCATAGACTAATCTTTCAATTCATCTCATTTGTCTATTATGCAGTTTGGTGTATGATTTTAACCATGATAGTCTTTAAATGCAAGTTGACACTTCAGACCCCTGTGCTGGCTTCAACTCTTAGTCCATAATGTCTGCTTATTTCGATTTATGCTTTGGTTATCTAACCTGTTGGATTCTTTGTTTCCTTCAGAATCCTCAGTTGTGCACATACTTGCTTTTTCCAACCATTGCTACATACTTGCTGTATCACTGTAATCTCTTCATTCTCTGGGCTGTACCTATTCCTATCTCTTGTTTCTGTCTCCTTCCGCACAAACTTTGCACCATGTTTTGGGCTGTCCTTCATAAATGTAACAGTAATTTCATCACTATAAGCTGTTCAGGAACTTCACAGAGTCACCAAATAGGGTTACATCCATGCAAGTGTCGGTGTAGCATCTGTTTGTGCATAAAGACTCTCTTCAGAATAAGATCGGTGTTTCAAAACTCTCGGCAAACATCCTTCCTATTATAATACTTGAAGGCCACTTGGCACAAATCTTTTGTTTTTTCCTGACTTGTAGAAACTGATATCCCAGTAAATAAGAAAGTATCATTGGAGATGCTTTTAGGGACAGGGAAAATGAGGAACATCTACTGTGCCTTGCAGGCAAGTCTTCTGGCTGTTCTGCTGATGATGTCCTTCCACTTCCCTTAGTATACTTCTTAATGTTCGATTAATTCTTCTGGAGCAGAAGAGTCATATGATAAAGTTCTAAGGAATATTCCAAAAGAGACAAACTTGAATGTGTTGCTGCTTTGTCTTGCTAGATACCAGTGGTTAGACTGAAGCCTCTGGTTGTACAATTCCCACTTGTTCTTAACCTCAGACCTCCGCCTATGTCAAAGTCTTGCTTTCCAGAACGGCATGCCCTTATGTCTAGGGAAAACTTGTGACTGATGGAAGGTTTGATACCAAATGCTCTCAAATCCTATTGAAATCAGTAGGTTGAGGGTCCTCATTGCTAAGATCAGGCCCAACGGCTAAGATGCAATTTGCAGATCAGATCCCTCCTGCAGTCGAGTCACAGAGCCTTGGAGAGCAGCAGTAGATAGTCTTGTTCCTGCCATGGACAGTCTTGAGCTTTCTCATTAAATTGATCATTATTTAGTATACATACATACATGCACTCTTTCTCTAATTTCAATATATGTGAATAATACCAGACATGAGTATTCCCGTGTGGAATAACTGAAGTCAGTTACACTTGGCGTTTAGCTACAACAGGGAAAAATGGGGTTTGGTACTCAGTGCTGAATAGCAGAGGCCAACTCATCAAGTTTTTCCATTGCAAAAATGCTATGTCTGAATTTCTTAAATAGTGTGTGTCTATAATAGGCCCAGAGACACGACAGCACATGTGAAGCACGTGAAGGGGAAGACACAGGACATGAATTTTTCTGCAGGTTTTAACAAGGCCAGAATCTTCTGTGCCCTCTCTGCTCTGCCACATGGAACAAAAGCCCCAGGGAGTTTGTTTCTAAATTCATCTGAGAGCTGCCAGCATAAAATGAAAGCCCCAAGGGTTTCTCCAGTCACTGAAGGGGCATCTGCAGCCTATAAATGTGAAAATGCAACTGAGCTGCACTTTGAAAGTAAGAGGACAGTGGCCTGGCACAGTCACTGGGGAGTCACTGGACAGTCAAGACTGACACAATATGCAACTCATGAACTTGTGCTTAAACAAGTAATTTGTTTAACCAGTATGTGACTTACTACATGCTGGTGGCTGTTGGGCCCCACATCCTGAATGTTCCTCTACCACCTTCCCCATGTCTGTGCGTAAGTCAGTTCCCCTTTGGGAGCAGAAGAACACTTGATGTGGCACAAAGCCTGCTGGAAAATCCCAAAGTCATGCTTTATTTCAGACCTGGGCATGTGGGATGCCTGGCTTTAACAAGTAACATGAGTTTTCCTCTGCTGTCTTTTAAGAGGGACTGCCTGGAGGCAAGGGTCTGTGTGGCCTGTGTGAGGAGCAGCGTAAGTCTGCTCCCCTTTTTGGCTCCACCATACAGATATGCAAGCCTTAGAAGTGAGTGATGTTTTTGCCTTCCCTGGAGGTCTCAGCATGCAGCGCGCCCTGAGCGAGCAGGGCAGAAAGCGCTGCAGAAGGGAGCTGGAGGGCAGCGTGGGCAATGCAGGGGTTCTTGCTCCAGCCCTTGGCTGTCTGAATCCCCAGCAGGCAGAGCTGCTGCGTGGCCACCGTCACAGACAGTTGCACCTGATGCGTGGGAGTTACGTGGCACCTTGTGGATGTAGTTTCCCATTGATTTTTGGTGGAATTGATTTATAGAGCTATTTAATGGAATTGATTCTTTTTACAACTTTTTTCCCCTCTTAAAGACCAATTGTTTTTCTTGAGTGATGGCTACCAGTTTGTGTTTATGTACTAATACGCTCATGCACCCGCAGTCCCAACTGTGTTCTTTCTACTCGCACTGCAAAAGAAAATCTCAATCTCAAATGCCATCTTAAATTTTAATATTATATTTGATGTATGACCTGGAATAAATTAAACGAGCTAGAACTTGCAAGATGAAATCCTAGTGGTGGGTATAACCACAAAGCAGTGTTCTATTAAGCCAAGGACTGTTGAGAATGTCTGTTGTGGTTGTGTCTGGGTTACGAGTGGCTCCCTTTGGTTTAGTGTAGGTGGATATTTTTATTCTGCCTGGCTCACGAACAAGGGGATGAAAATTCAGAATTTACCTATGAGAAGTGTAAGACTCTGCCGAGTTTTCCTTTACAAGCCCATAGGTAGGAACCACATTTTTATCCTAAAACCAATATTTTTATTGTACTTAATGTCTTTCTTTGATTGTCACTCCAAAGTGTCTTGCCTTAAGAAAATAAGATATTCTTTACCTAGAGGAATACTATGAGAAACTGTGAATATCATAATTCTCTGTTATATTGTTTTGCACTTTGCAGGTCAGTTCTGTCAGTAAGTTTAACTTGTAAATTTGTGTTGTGGTTTTAGGCTTCTTTCTTTTTTCCTTCCTTTCTGTCTGTCCTCTTTCAAGAAGCACCAAAATAAATCTGGGCAGGACCCTAGCTCTGGGTGGGACTCCTGATCAGGTACTATGCCACCCAAATTTCCAGATCAGAGAGACTTAAACATATGTGCTGAGGGCTTAGGATCTGGCTAACAACTGCCTGTGAGGATACAATGAAATAAATAATCTCTGAAATAGGCTGCACCCGAGTCATACAAGGTATTAGTAATCCAGAAGAACCTCCTTGAACGGCAATGTGAAACAAACAGGACATCAGCCATCACAGTTGTTCTCTGCGATCCCTGTGTGAAATTCAGCTAAGCGATTTGGCAGCTGTATGTAGTACAAACTGGAGCTTCCAAGTGGTGGTCTGATGTAGCCCTAAGCATAGTACATTTAGGTAATCTAGTTATCACCAGAGAGGTGACAGAGGTAGAGTCAGTACTAGTCAACATCCTATTTGAATAGAAAAACTCTCAACTTCATGACTGCTTATCAAAACTTCCACCCTCGGCCAGCTCTAATCTGTAGCCATCTAAAAACTGTTGAGAATCCAGCAGGGCCCCCTACTGTGCATTTAACTTATACTGTGAGTTTAACAGGATGGCCAAGAATAATATCATTAGTATGCTGAATGTGCAACTGCTGAAGAAGTGGTTGTACATGTGAACAAAGCTTAGCAGGAAAACTGTATATGGTACGTGCATGATGCAGAGCAGATAATAGCAGTTTATCTGGTTGTCTTGTATCTACAACTCTAAATTCCACATACCATTAATTTTGGAAAAGGACTCCAAATGTAAGCAAATTGCTCTGACCCAGATTTTAAACTGGTAAAGGAACTTGAATTCACATGCAAGACAATATGGGCCCTTTTGCAAAACATGTGGCTTGCTTAGAGAGGCTTCCAACAACAATCAGCCTTCACCATGCGTCCCAGAAGACAGCGAAGACTTTATTCAACATCTTAGTAATCCTAAATGGCAGTCTTTGAGAGGGAAAACTATGTCATTACTTTGTAAATTAAACCTGCAGCAGTTGAATTATACTGTAGTTTTACGGAGGTGTTTTATATACCACAGCCACATTGCAAAGTAGCTTTTGGTTGCTTGGAATTATACTAGTGATTTGTAGTCTGTCTCTGACAGATGTGTATGTGTCTCTCTCTAACCATCACATGCCCTAAGCAATTATGCAGAGTTAACAAAACCTAGAGAAGGCAACTGCGCTTATCTGTCTTGCCCCATGCCAAGTCTTTGCCTTCTAGTCTCTGCTGGGAAATAGTAGAAATTCCAGGCATTCTTTGGAAGGGAGAGGGTTAAGTTTAAAGAAAAGGGTATCTTGTCTTTCACCACTACTGGGGTGGAAAGATTTTAACTATGCCTGCTCCCTAGAGGTGCTTCATTATGGGTGTGATGATATGGCCTTGGCATGTCCTTGTGGGATAGGTTGGACATTAAGGATCTGTACTGCCAAGGTTCTTCCTCGTCATATGGACAGATTCTGGCATCGTGATTCTCAGGACATCAGAAAAAGTATTTACATGAGAACATGAGATTTCATAGCTGATGTTATGTACATTGGTCTATAGCAAAGTCTTTATATTAAAACATTGTTTGGCTTAGGGACTGCAGAGCCCTGAGGCTGTCACTGGGTACTGTACAAGGCACAATCTCTTCCCTGAAGAATGTCACAGTCTAAACAGACAGTATTAGGCAAAAGGTGAGAAAAGAAGCAGAAACATGAAGGGATGCATTATTCAGCCAAGGTGGTGCGACAGATGGAGAGAACTAGGAGGAGAACCTAAATTCCTTCAGTTCCAGTTTACTTTGCTACCAGAACAGACTACTGTTATTATAGCACTCTTTTTTGCATCCTTACTCTTCCAAATAAATTAACTTTCCTTGCCTCAAGGACTGACACAGTTCCTGTACAGTCTTATGGTGTATTTTAGCTACTCCAGAGAACTGGAACAACAAGCACACAAACAAGTTACTGCACACTGACTGATCATTGCTTACTCTTTGTATGTGAGGCTTCAGCTCACGGCAGTGAAAGGTAACCAGATAAAACAGCTTTGTGCCCAGGACAAAGCCAGCCACACAAGTAGAAGTTGCTTCTGGATTTGCACAGCTACACGTCAGTCTTGCTAGTTCTGGAGATGCCTACCTTCTGTTTCGGTCTCGGTTCCTGGTGCTGTGCACAAACGGGCGCAAGGCTGGTGCCACATCAGTCTGCCCTAGTTCCATTTTGGGCATGCACGTGCATCTTACCTGGACTGGGTCTGAGCTGTGGCCAGCTCTCCCATTAAGTCATAATGATGTAAGTTGTTCTTGACTGTGTACTTAAAAAGAGCAACATCTAAGTCCAACCAGACTACGTCTGACCTCTGGCCACCTACTCTCAGAACACAGAGTGGACTCCATTTTTATGAGTTTCCTTGAGACAAAGTAGCAGTTAGAGGAAACACATGCAACTTCTTACTGCCCTGTATTCTGCCCTGGCTCCATAGGATGCTTTTATCAGAAAGCTCCTGTGGTTGCCCACTCTAATCTTGGTAGTGTCTTAAATTCCTTGCCAGACTCCTACCTTACTAAGAGTTTGAGGCATTGCATTTCTGTAGTGCTTGGACTCAGAAAGCTACGAGATAGAAACAAATATTCCTGCTCCAGAAGATGGTAAACAGGACCAAACAGTTCCTTACTCTTTGTGTGTTGCCTTGGTAAATTTAGAGACTTCTGTGTATTAAATGATGCAATAGCAAATTCCTTACAAAAAATAAAATGCCTGTAATCAGATAATGGTTGCTCTGGTGCTAGCGGTAACATGGCATTGAATATCTCTTGGTTTGGCTTCCACAGTTCAGGGGTGAGGGGAACTGGAATGGTGTTTACTGAGCCAATAAACTTCTCACTAAACATAATTCATGGGCTCTAGCTGGCTAATAACCAGGACTTCAATGCTCTAACAGTTGGCCCCATACATTTTAAAACAAAGCTTTATTTGAAGTGAAAACTTTAAGAAAAATAAACTTCAGGATTTAGTGGCCTCTAATATTATCCGCCTCCACAGGGCATGAGATACCTCATAACTAGAGAGTGCATTTTAAAGTATTTCTATTGCAGTCTCTTTGACCAATGCTAAAAGACTGCTCCAGAGATTGCCTCAGCATCATTTTTTGTTTGTTGTTTTCAAACTTACAGGAATCCATACACTTTTCTAAAAATAGAACTGTGAGGGGATTTTTTCCCCCCTTTTTATGTTTAAAAGGAGTTTCTGCTGACCATTTGAATGCTCTAGGCAGTCAGCATTTCTTCAGCTATAGGAATAAAGTGAAGAGCTGAAAAAAGGCTGACTCTCTTTAGGATGGCATTTAAAAATTATTTCCATAACCTTTCTCAGAGTCCTAGTTTTTCTCTGGAGAGGAGAGATCTTCATCTGAACAGGTTTATTTAAACACTTAGTAGATTATGAAGCAGGATTTCCCTTCCTCTCCTCATGAATGAAGACCTGTGCTTCTGCAGGTTCACTCCAGGAGTGCTCCTCCTCAGAGCACTACAGAACTTAAGATTTGGATTGGTTTCAGATCCACATAATTTCCCTGTGTGTAGAAGAGTATTCTTGTGTTCTATGTTTGTTTAGTTTCTCATGAATGAAATTTAAATTCTTAAAGAATCCCTATCAGTTCTTAGAAGGGTGTGGATGAGTGGTGGTTCTGCTCTCCGGTGCACGTGTAATTTGTACTGTGAGCAAAGTAGTTCATTTTTAAGGATTGGGAATCAGTTAATTTACATTTCTGCTAATGGTTTTACCTTCTCTGGGACACCTTGGGACTTTGTGCTTCAGCTTCTTCCTTGGAAGGATGAAGAAACAACGCCTGCCTGCCTCCTGTCAGATGCTTTGAAGTCTGTAGATGAAAGATATCATATGAATGCAAAGTACTTGCCAGTTAATGTCAGCAAGTCATTCTGCTTGTACCTTGATGGAAAAAGCTTTATTGTAGGCTTACAATGGATGGATCTGCATATGCACCAGTAGTTCTTTCCCTTTTACTTAAGTCTTTTGGAGAATTATATTGACTACCTCTCAGAGAGATAGAGGGAGGTTAAATAACAAGCAATAAAAGATTATCAGAGGAATTTTTTGTCATGCGATACCTTAAAGATAATACTTAGTAATATTTTGAAAAGGAAAGAAAATAACAACTATGCACCCAGTCACAAGCAGTTCCTGCTAAATACTGTCTCATTCTCTGTCTTTCAGGGATTATTTTCCAAGGCAGAGCTAAGCCTAGTTCCATCAATGCATGGAGAAGTTCTATTATTATACACTGATTTGATAAGATAATATAATTAGTGTCTTGGTCCATTGATGCAGACCTCTACTGTACAAAAACAACATTAGGTTATTAAATCAATTCTCGTATTTTTTACAGTAATAAGTTAAAACAGCATTATTTAGATACCGCTTGTCTAAACTTAGAGAAGTCGTTCAACTGCATCTGTGTTTGCTTATCCACATTCTTCTTCTGCTTTTAAAAACCAGCACAAATTCACTAGGTAGGTGTAGGCTTTGGATTTCCTGGCTTTTATTGTTTGGTGTGGCAAGGTCTTCCCTGGCAGTTATTTGTGTCTTGTCTGTGTGGCTCTGCCTCCCTTGCAGCAGATGGGCAGTAAGGAAATGAGGGCTCCAGTGGATAAATGCAGCAGCAGCTGCTTTCAAGAAGGTACCCATGAAGCAGGTCACAAGTGAGATAGTGTCTGGGCAGCTAATCTGGATGGATATTTACTACTAATTTCTGCTCACACACAGGTTGGGAGACTTGGAATTGAAGGCTAAACTGGCACAGAGCCAAAAGTCAACAGAGAGAAGGATTTTTAGGTAGAAAGGCAGGTCTAAGTTTCCCCAGGTTACAGTTGTCTTAGGGTGCTTGGGAGCCTTCTGGCTCCAGAGAAGGAAGAAAGAGGCCTTGCCAAATGTCCGTGTCAAGTATAAACGCCATCCCAAGCCCCTGGTTCATAGGCTGATACAAGTATTTACTAATCCGCCAGAAGTGGGTTGACTTACTGAAAGATTGCAGAGAATTGGTTTTGTAGGTAAGCTTTGATGTGTTTGGGGTTTTTTTAGCTCTAGAGGCACAGATCCTATAGGACAATGACTAATTTAGCCTGATGCTGAGGGACCATTTTGTCTAGTGAGATCTGTTTCTTTTTTATAATATTGCATTAACTTGGGCTGCAGACCACAGTTCTGCTCTCCCCCCTGGTTTTGTAACACATTTACTTGCAGGGGAACATGTTGCTTCTTGCATGCACGAGGACTTCCAGGGAGAGAGCTGATCCCTGCTAAGCTTTGTTCCCAAATTCTGCAGTGGAACACAGGGCTCTTAGAACGCACAGGGCCATGTTGTGCTGCTGTCTGTTCCTGGCGTGCTGCTGGCATGACTGTGCAGGGCCAGATGTAGAGGGGAGGCTATTTAACGGGGCCGTGTGTTATTGGAAGTTGCCATCTAACATTCCTCGCTTTCCCCAGTGTGTTCTCCCCCTGCCAGGGTGGAATGCAGTAATTGCCATACCAGAAAGAAGCCATGATCTGTCTGTCTAGTCTGCCACCCTTTCTCCAAAAGAGGCAAACACCAGATGCTTGAGGGAAAGGTACAAGAACTCCTAAACCAAACAACTATGAAATAACTTGCCCACAGAGGAAGTTAGTGGTTGACTTATATCCTAAGGCAAGAGGGTTTGTAGCCTTTACAGTAGTGTTCAGTGTAGCTGGGTATTCTCCATCATACACAACATACTTGCACTTAAGCCATTCTTGCTGACTCCCTGACTCTTTGAATTGGGGAACCAAAAAACCCCACAGGTCGGCTGCACCACTGCGCGCTGTGTTTGAGTGGTCCCCAGTCTCAAACTTTTGGAGGGACAGGGACAGCAAGGTGTGATATTGCTCTGTAGTGTATCACTGATATTGTTGCCTGTAGACCAGCGATCACTCTAGGCAGCTCTCATTCCCATCTCCTGTTTATTTTGTTTGATTGTGTATTTAGTTTTAATCGTCTGCTGGCTTTTCTCCATTGCCTGTTGTCAGCAGCCCCTGTCTCTTGTGCTAAAGGCATAAACTGTGTTTGTCTGCGTGCTTTCTCTGTCGTGCTCCATTTTGCATGCCTCTATCCTCTGCTCTCAGTCCCTTCTACCTCTACCTATACAGAAGTCTTTCTATACTGTACACAGCTTCGTGCTGAGTCTCGTGTCTTAACTGTGCATTAGGTCTGATAAATATACTAGGTGTTCATGATCTTCCAGTAGCTCTTCCTGGAGAGGATCCTGAAAGACTGTCTTCCAGGCAATATTGCCAAATGACAGGATTTAACCTGTTCAGTAAAGATCTGAGCTCTTCCCTACTCCTCCCTTCTAAACACAAGAGCAGGAGGGTTGGCTCCATTGGTGCTCAATCAAGGCCACCAGTAATGGACCACTGAACCTCTATTGAGAGTCAAGATAAGTAGTTTATCTAGTTCCCTCCCTCCTGGTGTTCTCCAGTGGCTAAATCTTTCATCACAAGCTGCACATATGAACAGCACGTCCTGCTGCATAGAACCGTGCTGGTAACTGCTGTGAAATAGCCTCCAGCAACTGAAAGCAAGAGGGAGAGAGGCCTGGCTAGGAATGACAAAGACCTCAAGCGATAGCTTCATTCTCTGGTGCTGATGTAGAAGTCAATATTATGCAGGACCTGTGTTCACCTTGGGGACGAGGAAGGGGAGAGTGCTTTTTTAATTATGTATTGCTAATTCTTTCCCAACCAGCCAGCCTGGGATTTCCTTGCGTTCTGAGGCAATGCTTTCATCTGTCTCCTCTTTAACGATCTTGACTTGCTTGAGAAGTTGGTTTTCCTTCTTGTGGAAGATTGCAATGGAAGGAGCCAGAGTGCTGTTTACTTAATACCTCTAACAAAAATTCTTTATCCTTTTTTTCCTTCCTCCTACTCAAAAAGGGGTGGCATGGAAAGCAGCATGTATTCTGTGGGGAGAGATCTTTTGGGTTCAGTCTATTTAGTAGCCACAGTTACCAGACCACTCTCACTTCAAGCAGTTGGTCAGCCTCCTTCATGTTAGCTGGACTTCGATAGTCTATGGTTCTGATTTGCCACAAGCTCTCCCAGCAATCCCAGGTAAACTGAAGCAGAGAGGTTAATTCTCTGTTCCTAAACAGCAGCTAGCAATTTACCATTACTTGCCATTTTTCCTCTGTGAAATGATTTTTGCTGAGCCCTTTTGATGAAAAAATGTTGTGTCCATACAGCTACCTGAGTTGTGGTGTTGTACGGCCCTCGCTGAAGCTGTAAGAGGTCTGTACTGCTTAGGTAAGCTCGAAAAAACCAGCACAACAATCTCGCTTCTAAAACTTGAGAACTATCCTGTCTGGTAGGTGGTCAGATTAGTAGCTGGTGGAAATGGTGGAGGCCAAATCTAGATCCAGGTCCATAAGCAGACTGTTGCACAGATGTGGCTGGCTCTGGTGTCTGTCTTTTCTGTATGTGAAGTAATGCCATGAATGCTTCTTATGTGCTGTTGTTTTTCCCATTTTGTATGGTATCAATGTCCTTTTTCCTTCTGATATTTTCATTCTTAAACAACACAGATGCTCTGGTAGGTTGAAACAAAAGGCAAATGCAGAGCCAGAGGTAGCGGGGTTTTTTAATGCAGCTTGATATTTGTAGACATGGATACTTAGAAAAATTGAATTTCTAATTTTAGTTAGCTTATTTTTAAGTGGGGGGGAAATGAACATTCTTTAGCATGGAAGTGGGTAGACTTCCTATGCCACATTCAACTCCAGCATAGCATGTAACATCATCGTTTGGTCAACCCACTAATCCCTGCATGGGCACTCTTAGAATTAAAATGCTCTTAATTCAGTAAAATGAGATAAAACAAATTTAAGTCCCTTTTAATACTGAATGAGTATGTCTGTATGGAAATATAATGCGGTTTAGCTAATTCTCTTTAAATTCACAACTTTAGTTAATCTGAATTAAGTTTCCCAAGTCGTGCGTGTAAAGACCTCTTCATTTAGAAAAAGCTGCTCTTGTTGAAAGAGCAATGGACTCAGCCCTGTCCTGAGGCATTCTGGCACGCAGCTAGGTTTTTCTGAGAGAGAGTTTCTGGGCATTAGCAAATTGTCTACCACATCCTTTTCTTCTCCTCCCAGAATGCCTCTGTGCCACCTTCTAATATTGAGGTTTCTGAGCCATTACTCTGAGTACTTGCTTTGGTTTTATTTGCTGTGCAGCTGAGGAAACAATATTTCAGCAACTTACATAATTTCAGAACAAGGAAAGTCAAACTCATCCTAAATCCAGCCCTGAACATACCCTTTGGTTTGAAAGACCTGTCCAGTGGACATCGCTGCCCAGGCCAGATACGGAGCAGGAAGCAGAATGTGGGATCTCTCTACAATAGCAAAGTTTTAGGCAATAAAACCCAACTTGTATTGCATTTAGATGGGAAAGCCAAACCATTGGCACAACTACGTTTCTGGGTCAGAACTTGAGCTCAGAGATTTGCTTCTGGAAATACATGCTTTTCTGCTTGGAAATCATCTTGTGGTCATGTTGCACTTTTCTTATGAAAGGAGAAACCGGTCACGTGGGTCAAGTATAACCATTTAGGACAAACACGGCTTAATTAAACTTGCTGCTTGCCACGTGCAAGGAGTGCTGGACCATGTGAACTTTGATTGCAAGTTTCACCCAGTTCTGTCTATTGGACTCTATTTCTGACTCTTGCCCTAATGGGAAATTGTTCATAGAATTGTTGTGTTGTCTCATGGGCTGCTGGTTTTGCCAAAAGATCAGCTGGAGAGTTCAGTTGGCATCCTCTACAATTTTTCAATTGGAGTTTCCAGTACGTTGATCATGTGTGTTATGAATAATGGGTAGGAGATAACTGAGCAAAAATTATTTTATTTCACTCTGAGTTGGAATACAGAGGCAGACAAACATAGGGGAGGTGGTTTTCTATGGATCAGTTGATGAATTCATGTTCCTTCCACCTGGCAAAGTCATGCCTGACATGCTGAAGTCTCCAGAAGCCGTGAAAGTGTCACGCACTGTGCGTGTGTACTATAAATAAACTTTTAAAAACATAATTTAAAAACACCTCTGGCAAAGCACATGCTTAACTGAAACTCGCCTGGTGAAGGTTGACTCAGGGGTGTAGGAAGGAGATGGGGAAAGAGCAAGTGGGAGGAAATAAATGGTCCGTGCTGTCAGAGAAAATTTTCAGGCTGTCCAAGCTCTTGGCATGTCAGCTTTGGGAGATCCCTAGTGACTTTCTGGATATTTGCCCTTGGCATGCATATGTGTGTGTGAACTGAGAATTCAAGTATTAACAAAGCTGCATGAGCAGGTTTAGTCAACCTACTAGAAAAGGATCATATGTCTTGGAATTGTGGTTGATTCTCCCATTCTAGGAATCCACATAGCTCCTACTGACAGTCTCCAATCAATTAGACTGAATAATTTCAACAAGTCCTCTTAATGATTTTTCATGTGTTCAATCTGTAATTTAGATAGTTGTGTCCCTTTATTTTAAATGGACAATGCTTTTGATCTGCACAGAAATAGAGGCTGTTCGGCGAGATGGAGCTCTCTTAGGGTATATTTCCCTGATAGTATCTGTTTAGGTACATAATCTGCACTGCTGCTGTCTCAAAGCAGGGCTGGCTTACTTGCTTGTTTTTTAAAGATGTATGAAAACATGATGCATCTTCAAGCAGGAAAAATAAGGCTTCTATACCAAGGCCTCGTTAGATTGGCTCCTGAGGGGTTAAACGCATTGACCAGTTCTGAGGAAGCCTGTTCCAAGGAAGCATTGACTGGAATAAGGTTTTGCTGCAGACACATGCTGATGTGCTTGCAGCAAAGATTGCAGGCTTATCAGTAAAGATAAACACACAAGAGCTTCCAAATGGTGTGTTTCTGCCACTTGTTTGGGATCCTTTTTCAGAGACCAAGAGAAAATACAAGATCTTCTCCAAGACAGATGCTGCTTTTTGGGCAGCCAGCAGACTTTGTGGAAACAGAGAGCATGTATTACTGTGTGTTTTGGAACAGGTACAGGAGATATTAGTTTACCTGATTCAAAATAGTACTTGAGACCTTGCAGTATCATGTGGGGTTGGCTCTTTCCACTCAATCATCAGTCTTTTGCCAAGTGTCCAAATGCTGGATGGACAATGCTGGGTTTTGTTGTCCTCGCTTAACTACTTGCCATAGCTAATTTCTGCATGTGGCTTTCTGCTGCCATGCAATCTCCAGGCTTTGCTACCCATTTGTTTGCCATTTCCCACAAATACTTTGAATGTTATTTTATTTTAAACCTGGTGCTGAGAGGAGGGGAATGGAGATGAAGTTTCTTTAAAAGAATGGAATAAAAATGCACAGGATCAGGTACAGAGTTTCTGGGCACAGAACAGGCTTCTTGAGTTGCCTGCAAAAACAGTCACAATGATAGCATTAGGTATAATTATGGTATAGTCTTAGAAATAATACATTTTTCTTTATTTCCGTCTCTTCCTGCTTGTATTGCCAAACACTGCAAAGCAGGAGATGCAGAAATCAAGCACCTGGCTTCTTGAGGGCAAATTTCAAAAGTCTGCATTGAAAAATGCAGAGATTATTCCAGATGGGTGAGGACTGGCACTTTTTTTCTGTCGAGGAAAGTCTGTGCCATTCTGAAATCTCAGCCTGGGTCCCTCTGTTTTGCCACCGAGCCTGATTGACACCTACATGTGTGTGGCCCTTTCATACAGGGGTGGACTTAAGTTTGAAAATCCGGACATTTTTGGACTGTGACAACAGTTGGTATGGTGTTTCAATCTGTATTTCTTTTTCTTTTTTAATTATGTAGATTATTTTAAAAGGGAGTGTAGCAACTTATTGCAAATATCAGAGAGGAGAACAGTTTATAGAAACAACTTAAAAATGTCTCAGTGGAGTGAGTCTTTGAATGTGGAAGGAGGGACTTGTACAATTTCAAAAAATTCTCTTAAACTTGCAATGTGATAGATAAAGCTAGTTCTGAGAACATGAAAATGTGGGCTCCATGTGCTAAAGCTATTTGAAAAGAGGTGTGAGTGAAGGGGCTGAGGTTGGTGTGAACGTCAGACTTCCTGCCTTCTGCACTTTCTGTGTCGCAGCTGTAGCACGTTCAGAGTGTGGCACTTCTTTTAAAAGGGACTCTGAACTAGCCCAGCCTTTCAGAAAAAGACTAGCTGCAGCCAGAAATTCTGGCCCATCACAGGATGACAAGAGGAAGAGCTTTGTTACGAGCTCGTGTTTGATCTTAGCTACTTTTTTTTCTGCTCTCAGTAGCATGCTAATGATACCTGTGGGAGGTGAAAAATGGGTGAATTCCTGCTAGGGTGCGGACAAGTTCGCAGTTTAGTTCTTGTCCTCTTCTTCCCCTCTGGTAAAAATTTTGGGGGCTGTCCCAGATACATAAAAAGGAACTTTTTCCTAGAATAATTTTCTGTCTTACATCTGCTGAGGACTCTGAATCAGAAAGGCAGTAAGCAGTTGACTCAGTTTGTTTTGTCTCCTCTCCCCCTTTCTTATGTTTAAAATTATAAGTATTTATGGGAAATGACTGGCTTGAAAGTCTAGGACAAGTCTGAGCTGCCCATAAGCCATTCCTTTGCTACAGTTCAGTTTTGCCTTGTTTATTTTAAAGTTTAAAGCTGAAATGCCAAGTGCATCCTGAATTCCCATTCTGTTTCAAATGCCAGTTTCACATTTTTTACATGCGATTCTCTACGTATTACCCCACTCTCGGTATCAGTCAATCCAGCAAGGGTGGCTAAGCTGCACCCTGGGTCAGAAGAACAGGGTGACGGTGAAGCGGAAGGGTTCCAAACCTGGAGGCAAATGTGCCCCAGTTTCTGCTGCTGCCCAGGGAGAGGGTCTGCAAGTCTGTGATAAGCAATGGAAAGAGACCAAAAGGCATGGGTGGGCCCCCAAGGCGGCGATCTGGATGCCAAAATATCTTGCTCCAGCTTTGCAAGGAGCAGCGTGCAAGTGCTTCAGAGGGAGGGCTAGCTGTGGTTTGTGGTTTAGGGAGTTGACACAAATAGTCTCTGGACCCCTTTTTATGGGCCTGCAAAGCAGTGTTCTGCCCGGGAAACGGGAGCCTGTCCTTGCTGTAATCCTTTCTTGCTTAGCAGCTTTGAGGCTGTGCTCAGAGCAAGCAGTCATGGCTGTCTGTCAGAAAGGCTCCTAGCTAAAGAAGTAGGGTTTAGCATCCTACATAGTTTGTGCTATGTTAGAGTTAGATTAGGATGGACACGTCTGTAATTAAACACTTGGGTTGGGGTTGCTGTTTTTAAACTACTGTTGTAAACCAGCAGTAAGTACTGTGGCAGGCAACCTGTGACCATGTTTCTGTGCCCAAGAACTGCATGGGCTAGGCTATTTTTTCCTTCTTTCAATATGTGAACTGTGTAACTTTTTTGTGGACAGAAAATACAGAACAGCATGTTGACCTTCATCGCTGATCAAACTTCAGTTGCACCTAGATATAACTGATAGCAGGTCTTACCTGGATTTACTTTCTCTCAATGCACGTAGCTGGTCACATGGAGAGGAAGTGAAATACTTCAGTAATATATATATAGCGCCCAAATGCCTGGATGGAATAAGAAGAAACAAAGTGTGTCAGAGGGGAATATGCACTGCAAATCTTTCAAATTCAGTAACAAAACATTTCCATAGTTCAAATATTTCATTCTGCATAAAAGGTTGATGCTGAACCTGATTAAAGTCATCCAGATGGAGCGATTGCTACCTAGAACTAAAATACTAGTATGCCTCTTGACCTGTACTGTGCTCCTTGTACCTGGCAAAGCACTGGTTACACTAATCTCCCGGTCTGCTTCCCTTCCAATTGAGAGTTCTTCTACAGGGATGACCAGAGGGAATCTTAGTGATACTACAAAGAAGCCTGTTTGCTTAAAGAGGGCATACGTACATCTTTTAACAATCTGGTTGTGTACCTCCTTTGTGGGAGGATCCCTGACCTTATACAGAGAGGGACAAGTGCTAATTAACTTAATTCAGGGAACAGGAGGTGGTATGACCTTTTCCAAAGTGATTCTTTTGGGCTAGAGTTTACAGAGAGGTATTTGCTAGGACTGCTGCCTGGGTTTGCTATAAAAACATTATTCATAGAGAGGTGTAAAATTCCCTGGTGTGGCCAGGGGAAGAAATTAACCTCCCATGCCTCTGGTTTGGGTTCATGGTTCCTTGCCTAAAAATTCTTGGCACTTTGGCCAGATTTATGTTACTTAGTATCAAAACACAGTTATGTTTTCTGTCTTATCTTTTAGCACTGAACACAGTAAGTAGATCCAAGTTATTAGACCATTGTTTTTGCCACTACTCACTGTATGTTGTGAACATCCCATCTTTTATTGGCACCCCAGGAGGAAATTAATTTCTGGGGCATTTTTTTTTTTTTAGCTATCAAGATGTTTTCTGTCCTGCGCATCCTCCAAATTTCTCCCTCTTTTGCCAAAGAAGTGGTAAGGATGTTCAATGCCATCTCTTTGTTGTACTCCCTACAAGCAGCTCAGGAACACAAATAAAATCACACTGAATGTGCCTATGCCATTTGATTTTTGTTCTTGCTACCAGCACTAAGCAGTCAGTCCCAGTTGCCCCAGTATAGACAAAATCGGAGGCAGCTACAGCACTGCCTTAGCAGGAACTGCAGAAAGCAAAGCTTCTGGAGACGTGCCTGAAGGTGAGCAGGACAGAGGGCCATCGGTCTGACTCTGTTGAGGAACCGCAACACAGCCCCCACAAAGGAGCAAAGTCACTGAAGACTCCCTGGCTGGCCATGTGTCAGGCTCACAAAGCATCAAGGAAGCCCTGGCTGCCGAGAAGTGGGCAGAAAGCTGGCCATGGGGTCTTAGAGCTTGAAAGAGGTAAGAAGGCAGCTGATGAGACTGAAGTTTCCTCAGGGAAAGAAAAATCTTTGGTCCCTGCTCCCTGTTGTTTTCTAATGTTTTTTAAAAACACCCAACAAAGCAACTCTTCCTCATTCACCCCCACTACTCACAACAAAAAAACCCACAGGTTTGCTGGACCCTAAGAGAGACAAATGTAAGCGCCTCTTTGGAAAACAGTCCTGAGGCTTGCAGCCACCTGCTGTTCCCGAGGAGGCTGCGAGAGCCTCCTCCCCGGGGTGCAGCGGCTCCAGGGCTCCGGAGGACAGGCTGTAATGTTGCCCCTCTCCCTGCACCAACACAGCTGCCCAGAGCCCGGGCAGGGCCTTGGACCTCTCTCAATCCAGTCGGTAGCCGTAGCCATGTTTTGTGCTGCTCGTGCTCGGGAGATGACTGCTCAGGAAAACAGAAGCAGCATCGTTACCATGTGGCGTTTTCTGCCATACTCATTCAAAGGACAAAGGATGGCTCCATGTCTGAAGTGTTGCCAGGCTGATCTGCTCTATGAACGTTGTGGAGCAAACAGCTGCCACATCCTCATCCATCGCCAGCAGAGCAGGAAGTTGTTTGGTAATGTAACTAGGTAAGGGGTATTTATTAAGATGAGAATGAAGTGAAAATCCCTATTTCCCAGTTGGTTTGACCCCTGTTTACAAAGATCCAGTAATGCACGTATGTAGAAGAAAGATCTACATGAGTGAAAATGTGCCCGGCTAATATTAAAAGGTACACTGTGGAATTTTGCCTAAGGAAAAAATGTAATTTTAATTGAAAGCTGCTGTAACTTGATAGGGAATATCCACAACAGTCTCGAGGATCTACTTTAAAATATAGTTAAACACAGAGCCAACTCCCACCACTCTGTCTCTTAGAGCTACATGCCCTCTTTGATCCATCCGTGGTGCTTATGATTCCTAAGAGACACGCATACTGCCAGTAGTCAGAGCTCATTAATATTTATATGATACCTTCCATCTGAAGATGTGCGCTTTGCAATTATTAATTAAAACAATTTCACAAAACCCTAAAATTTAGCTCCATTTTATAGCTTACAAAACTGAGACCCAGAAAGTTTGTGTGTCTTTGCATGAGACAGAATGTGATTAGGAATGTGGAAGCTTCCAGGCATGGACTCCTATTATGCCATATTTCTTTATCTTTCCTTCACCATTACCTTTTGAAAAGGCAGCACAGGTTTCCTTTGGCAATAAGATGCACTATGAGCCTGTACTACCCATGCAGTACGGAGAAGGTGAGTGAAGGGAACCTAATCTTTCATTGTGATTCTTCGCACAGCATTTGCTTACTTTTTAGAAAGCCTCTTTAAAAATACAACCTGGAAACAGCTTGTCAGCCCCCTGCAGAAAAGACCCTGGACGAATCTTTGCTTGAACACGTTAAACCCTTCCCTAGCATGCTGTATTTTACTTCCCATGTAAGAGCAGACAGAAGGGACGGTGGGTTACAACCCACGCCAGATGCGGGCTCTCTCCTCTCAGTCCTTCCTGGTGCACATGCAATGAAGGAGCTTGGCTCACTGTGAGACTGATAACGGGAGGGAGGGCTTGCCATGCGATTAGACCAGTTCACTGTAAACACCTAAGTTGCACAAGTGGCTCAAACTTTGATCTTTTTGTTGTGGAAAAGAAATCTGAGACTGTGAAACCTGCCCTCAGTCACAAACAAGGAGGTGGACATTACTCAAACCCAACTGTGGAAATGTAAATACAGATAAATGTGATCAAAAAGGAAAAAGCGCTTCTCTCGTCCCCATCCCTTGTTCCCTGGCATAGAGAGTCTGCTTTTACCAGGGGCTCCAATTCCGACTTGCCTAGCTCTGTTTGTGAGTGCAGGCCCCAGTCCCACACCTGAAACGCCCAAATCCAAATGCTCCCAAGTGCTGTCTGGGATAAGGTTTAAGCCACAGGTGCAATTAAGCTTTTAAGTGGTAAGCCTATTTGGTTAGGGGCACACCTAGAGCCTGCAACAAGCTGAGAGAAAAACGATCAGTCTTTCAAACTGACAGGTGGTTCCTGAAATACTGCTGGAAGGGTTAGGAAGAAGCTACAACATTCGTAATTCTCCTGGTATTTATTGTAACAGCTCTCTGAACAAGTTCTCTGTGGATGCATCTGGCTGCCCTAGTGAGGTGGGACTTGATTTTAATTACAAATCTGGTAATGGATTATCAAAATGATGGTGCTGGTAAGGCCTTGGGCACGCTTTTCTTAGTCCTCTTGTCTTTTCCCCACACCCCCTCCTTCCCAAATCTCCCTGAGCAAACACTGGAGCAAAAGGAGAAGTTTCACAAGAGCGTGGGCTGTTAGCCTGTGGTCTCTTTTCCTATTGGCATCTGGAGCTTTGATTAGATTTTTAGAAGGAAAATGTCATAGCAAGTTGTCCAGTAAAATGCTGGTGGATATTCATAGGCATTCAATGAGTGTATGAAAAATGCTTGATGTGAGACTTCAGCGACTTCTCGACATTCTGATTTCTTTGCACGGTGTCATAGCTTTGCTTTTATAACCATTAGGACAACATCAGAGACCTTTGCTTTGCATAGCCTTGAGTTCTTGGGCAAGGATTTAAAAGTGGAACATTAAGACTTAAGACGTGTTAGTGAACACATCCTCATGACTCTCTACCTTAGCTACCACACGCTCAAAGGCCGTGAGCCTTACCTACACTACACCTCTCAAACGCCTTCAACAATATAGCATTTTATCCCAGTCTAGACAAAGTCTTAAGGGTTACCTCGTCTAACCAACTAATCGCTCCTTTTAGTGGGAAAACTGCTTTCCTTCAGGATTGTTTCATTGCCTGCTTTTTCTTCCTTGCTGTCTCTTTTCTCCTCCTTCCCTCTGCATACCTTCCCTGCAGCAACTCCTGTTCCATCTGCTGTAATGTAAGCATTAACTATTTAATTGCTGATTAGGAAAATCTCGTCATGTGGGCTTTGGAACAACATTGGAGTGGGAATAGAGGAGTGGGAGGCAGAAGAAGATGTGCAAGTTCACAGTTCTCTATCGCAGGCTGACCTGGGAGGGTATTAGTCATTCTTGACGCCATGAGGGTGTTTAACGTCTCTTCAATCTAATGGGTAGAACAGTTGAATGGGATTTGGATGTAACCGAGTCCTAGTCATCTTTTGCTGCTGAACTTGCTATTTGACCTTGAGCGAGCTAGGCCTGGCCTTTCATCCCTTAAGTGGATAGAGGACAAATACTGTAGCTACGTGCTTTAAGATTATTGGATGCAGAAAACATATTAATGCAAAGGACTAGTTGCTTCTCCTGTATAATAAAATACGGTGGGGTTTTGGAATTTTTTCGTTATGTTTCTGCACCAAGTTGCAGAGTGAATTGAGAAGCTGGAGGAGATCTGCAGTTCTCCAAGCAGTGAAAGCCCTTTTAGCTCTGTGTTTCCAGGCAGCCATATGGGGTCTTTTACCCAACTGACTTAGTTCCTTGTGTGACGCAAATTCAGCCGGTGGCCCCCTTCTCTCCCCCTGGCATCAGTTATTCTAAGCATTCTCACGTTATCAGCATTTCAGCTCCTCTTTGCACTTGCAGTACCTAGTTGCCACACTCAGATGTAGTCTGTAATGTGACACTTGTGAAAATTCAGCAGGCTCATGGGGTGACTGTGGGTGATGGAGGAAAGGTGTGCAGGTGGACTCTGCAACCCACGTAGCTGGTCTCTGCCCCAAGGACTTCTCGTGGCTAGTGATAATTGCCAGTTTCTCACTTGGTTTTGCAGGACCCTGGAAGTTCAGTTGGAAAATGGGAATTGGACCTTTTCCTTTCTATCATGAAAAAGGACTGAAGTATTTTGATAATTGGAGAACAAATGAAATTGCCATTGTAAAAGACAAGAAAACGGTATACTTAGCAATTAGCAAGGGAAAGCATTTTAGTCAGACTGAAACTATCTTCTTATTTATATGGGGAGTTCATTGTTAGCAGATGTTTAATTTCTGTAAGCAATTAATATTTGGAAAGCTTAACAATTATTTATATACATGTAAAAAACCCTTGAATTTTACTTCAGTCAGGGAGTAAGCACTTGCACAATGTCTCCTCAAAGACCCCACAAAGACCAGAACTGGCATTCTTGATACTTTCAAAGAACAGATGGGCCTACGTGTAGGAAAGCACAGAGGAGAGGGTAAGTGTATGTGTGGGCAGGGAATGGAAATAAAGGAAAAGATACCTTTGAGGAAAGGGACAAAAATGCCAATATACTTCTCCTACTGTCTGCCTTCACTGCAAACAACCCCTACCTCCTCTCCCGAATCGCCACCTCAGAAAAACCCCAATTTGATTTAGAAAACATTCTTGCAGATCACGTGGCAGCTGGCAGAGGCTGCTAGCCCTTCTGCCAAAGACAGCTTAGACTCCTGAAACAAAGCAAACTGGGTTGAAATTGTAGGCATTAAAAAAATAAAGCAGCTGCCTCCCTGACATCCTGGGTTGGACTCTGATTTCAGTTTGACTTCTGCTAGATCTTGGGTAATGTCATTGCTACGGTGTAACTGAAATGAGAACTGGGTCTGCTAATCTTGACATTGGGGCACCCACTGGTAATCCATTTGTTATCTCTGTTGCATTTGTGGGAGCACACCCACCCACTCCCTTTAGGCTGCAGTAATTTATTTGGCCTATTTTATGTCTGATGGTCACTTGAAACTGTACCTCTTGCCTGTCAGCAGCTGTAGTTGTTTTGCTAAGTGACTATCTAAAGTGAGACTTCCTTGTGCAAATGTGTATTTTAGACATCGTCACCACAAATCCAGTGGTTCTCCTCTGTCCCTACCCCTCCCATCCCCTTCAGCTGTTTAGATTTCAGGACACATGGCTTAAATGAACGTATGCTTGGAGTTTGCAAAATGGCTTGGATGACAGGAGAAATCGGATCACACAATGAGAGTTCAGAACCCAGCCACCAATTGGTACAACAGGAGTCTGCAACTCCCTTACGCTCATTATTGCCTTCGTATAACATCTAGCAATGTGTGTTTCTCACGTCCCCCTCTGAAAAATGGTAATGCAATTGAAATGAGCAGGCGGAGGAATGTCCCCACCTCCCTTTGAGCGGCTGGGTTGTCAGCCTTTGCTTTCTGTGGTACCCCCAAGGGCTGCGGGTATCGGGGTGGAGAAGGGCCTGCACACCTTATTGTGCCTTCTTGCTTACGCTGGAGAATCTCCAGCTTATCCTGCCAGTGCAGTAACTGCATGTGGAGGAGGGGGAGAGGTTGTGTTGCAACCTCTGAGAAAATTAGTTGTCTCTATTTTATCTTTTGCAGCTGCAGCACTTTTTTTTCCACCCCTCATCACCTTCAAAACCAGTTTTCTAAGCAGATTAGATGGGTAGCAGAGACAGCTATGCAATCAGGCAAAAATGTGCACTCAAGCCTTCATTTCGTGCAGTGGCCAGAGCAGTAAGTGTCTGCCACCTGGATATTTTTTTTTCTTCATTCTCTCCCTTCCCTGTTATTCTGCTGCGCTGTGGTCTGGTGCTGTTGCAGACTGAAATGAAATGCTTATTCTAGTCCTTAATTATATCAAAAATAGGGAGGGGAAGGAAGTTGGGTTCCATGCTAATACTCATTAACATGAAACATAAAGCATGCTCCCTGGCTGGCATGCTTCACCATGCAAAGTGACATTTGCTCCCTGAGAGCGTGTTGAAGGGTAATCTGGGGATTACCCTCAGGTCCTCTAATACCAATCCTCCCCTGACCGGTCTGGAAAACCAGTGTCTTAAGTTTACTGCTCTTCTGAATTCAGTGTGCTCTTCTGAATTCATTGTACTCTCCTGGACTGCCACTGCATGCGAATTTGGTCTCTTGCTGCCCCATATCTTTCAGTGCTCCCTATCAGCCTTGTTGCATGCTAGGAATCTGACAGTAATGGTATTCACCTGCTTTGGGATATCATGAGAATTCTTAAGCGTTGGTATTGGTTTCATGTCTGGTCTCTTATAGGACAACAAGCTGAATTTAGGATTAAGCTCTTCAGACAAGTTTGGAAACCTTATGGCTTGTTCAGTGTGGGTGGAAAATGGGGATAGGTTAGTGGGCTGAGTGGCAGACCTGGGGAAAAGAGAGTTGAGCAAGCTTTGGCTTTCTTCCAAGAGAGGAAACAGAGCAAAGTGTCCCAGGAGCCATTTGTTTCTGCTCTGGAGGAGAGGAAGGAACCCAGAGCAAGGCGATCCAGAAATGCTTTTTACTCTGAGTCCAGAGAAACACGGTGGATAAGAGAAGGAGGCAGAGAACTTGTACAATAAAACTAGAAAAGAGAAGTTGAGAATTGAGGTTTAGGGGAAGAAGAGAGAAGGAGAGAAAATAAACCCTTTATTTCCCATATAAGGCATGGAGAAGGAAAGAAAAGAGAAACTAACCTGAAGACTTTTGTGTGCTGTATGGGGTAAGAAAGAAGTTACTAGAAGCCCAGACAAACAAAGTTATATTTGAAATATTGATAGAAAACTGTGCTTTAACATGTTGGCACGATGCACTTGATTATCATCTGCTGATCCCTCAAAAGTAAAGAATTACTTTGAGAAAAGGAAAAAATTGCAAACAAAATAGATGATCTTACTGGCATAAAGGGGGTGAAAAAGTGGGTGGAAGGCTGGTTGGATGTGTCAACCACAAAAGCGGTGAGATACGATCATAGAGAATTCAGGTTTTAAAACACAAGGAAATCATGCAGAGACATTTTTCACACTGACTTGTAAACAGCGTCTTTGGGTGTGCAGCATTGCCAAATTTACCCTTGTTACAGGGGCAACTTACAGTTAAGTTCCCACCAAAGCCATACGCCATCTGTTTGAATTACTTGGAGGAAAGGTTCGTCTCCTTATTCCCTTTCTATTAGATGTGACAGATTAATGTCTTTGAGGGCAGATCGCTGTTAGGCTAAATCTTTCTCTGGTTATGATTCCTTATAACTATAAAACAGTCACAAGGTTATGGGGTTTAAAAAGAGAGGTTTATTGCAGTTTCCAACACTGGAACTACAGGCTAAGTGTCTCTCCTTTTTCTTTTTTTCTGAAGTAAATCAAAACCATACAGGCACATGCACTCTACCTTCTCCCAGATACACAGACCTACGGGTAAGAATACACGTTACAAGAGAAGCATTATAGAGCCGACAGGAAAACTAACCAAATAGCTTTCTGTGAATACATACTAATCCTCCCACCGAATCCTCTCCATTTGTTGTTTTAAGAGCTGTTTGTTGAGCATGAGTTGGTGGTACCCCTAATGGTTGGGGTAGAACTCGGAGCCTTCACCAGCTCCACCAGCACTTGTTTCTATCCAGCTATTGTAAAAGCCGTGTCCGTGCCTTGGCTAGAAGCAGCAAGGGATCGGCCATCCAGACATCTGTTGCAAAGCCTCTAGTTCAATACTTGTCAGACTCTAAACTAGTCGTTTTGCTCGGTTGATGAACTTAATCCTACAGTCCTTGGGTCACAGCAGGAGCTGTGTAGGAGGCAGAGGGGTGCTGATATTGCTATAATTTAAGTTCCCTGCTGGGGAAATTTCTGCAAGAATGAGCTTCGTTCACTGTATTATTTTTTAAGACAGTTTGTAAGAATGTTGCAGTGGCCAGTAGGAGACTGATTTGAGTTTTTCTTTGGACTGGCTTTTTCAGGGAAAAATAGAGTTTCTTTAAAATAGACTTTTTTTTTTTTTTTCTAGAAAAGCCCAATTCTGGATTTCTGATCACCTTTAAAATTAATAAACTAGCTTTTTACCAGAAATATTACATTAACCTGTCTACATTACCTGAATGGGAATACCTCTTTGCTTTGCTTTTCTTTAACTGGTCTGAAAGGCTTCACTCAGAATTGGTTGAAAACATTGTGTTTGATTCCAGGCAGTCCTCGACTGCTCAGAGAGCTGTTGGCTGACGTACCCGTTCTCTTCTGCTGGACTCCAAGGGCCTTGGCCTTCCCGTATGGCACTACAGCTCTTCTGGAGACCGTGCTGAGCCATGGGGCACCTCGGTGTGTGCTATGGGAACTGCCTTGCAGCCAGGGAGTCTGACCCAGAAGCGAGACCAGGGTTATCAGGCTGCCAAACTGCAGTGTCTGAGTCAATGCAATGTTGTGGGAATAAAATCAGTTCAATAGTGTACTGACTCAGAACAAAATTTCTCAGGTCAGGTCACCAAACCAAAATGAACCAACTGTGGTTTCAGTAATGTAAAAATATTCCATTTCAAATGACACAAAATGCACTGGTGTTCGCAAATAGGTTTCTTTTTTCTTTTTTTCTTTTTTTTTTTTTTTAAACTTGTGAACTTCCGTTCTATAGAGAGTCTCTAATTTCATGTTTTTTTCCCTGAATTGGGATGAGAGCAAATGTTGAAATACTGGAATTTCTTCCTGTCGGGGGAGAAGGCAGCTGATGAGTGTGAGCAACCAGTTTCAGGGTTAGGACAGCTGACTCTGAAAACCTGTACACTGGAGCAGAGCAGGTGACGGTGGGGCAGATAGGTGATGGAGGGGATCACCCAGGCAGAAGGAGGGAAGTAGGAGACAGAAATGAGAAGCAGCAATGAGGGCTAGAACAGAAGAGTAAGGAAAGGAGAGCAGAAGTTTCTACTGGGCTCCCTGGGCTGTAGGAACAGCTACATTTTTGTGCTGTGTTATGCTATTGACTGTGCCTAGCTCAGCACCTTCTGCGTTGCTGAGTGACCGGCAGACGTGCAAGCTGGTGCCGCACTGAGCGCTCCTGTCAGGGTGAGCTGGAAGCACTTCACAGAGAGGGCAAGAGCCGGGTGAGGTGGAGCTGGAAGTTCACACCAGTGCACAACTAGGCAGTGCTGCGTGGTTTCGCTTCTGCTCGCTGAGCAGTTGAGTCCTTCCATGCTAACCTAACGGGGTTGAATGCAGGGACCAAAAGATGAGCGTTTCTCAGTTCCCATTCGGGCTCTGAGCAGGGCGCTGCAGCCCTTGCAAGCCAGAGAATCTCCCTGCCACCAAGCCTTTTTCTGCAACGTAGAAAGAACAGGAATACTCTTTTCTGGTTTGACTGGGAAGGAGCACTAGTGACTGTTCCTAACACACTGCAGAATGTTTATTATGCTGATGCTTTTATTATTTAACAAGTTTCTTAACTTTTTTTTTTAAATCTACCAAATTGATACACTCCATCCATCAGCAATGCCCTCCAGGAATAAGTAGCTAATTAGAGAGAAGGACTTGTGAAAAGACAAACCCGAGTTATGCACAGAACAGGTTTCTCCAGTATTTATTGCCTACGTTACTGGCCAAGCTTCCTTGTAAGTAATAGTCAAATAATCGGCCTGGGTCCTTTTGTGAATGGTTTGAGTCTGTGTGGTCCTCCTTTGTTAGAGCAGCTCATGGTTTCTGAAAGCTTCTGCACCCCCTGTTCTGAACAGCAGAGCCTGGTGGCACCAGCTGCTTCTGCCTGGAACAAACATTTGCATGTGACATTAAAAAAAAAAAAGCCAATTTCAAAATGTATTTGCTTTTCCTTATCCCCTCATTTTTCAGCCCTTCTTAAAACTCTGGAAATATTTAAAAGATGAATATATTTAGCTTTGCTACAAGCATCTTTTAAACAAGTAAAGCTTGAAGAGGAAAGAGAAATCTTTCCTTCAGAAATAAAACAGCAGCCAGTGTTTGGAAATATTTTAACAATAGACCATATGGGAGTCCCAAACTATTAAGCTTTATTATTCAGAAGGCGGAAAATGTGGTTTGATATTCAATTGATATACAGCATAAATGAGAGCCGCAAACTCGGCTCCCTTGAGCTGGGATTCAGATGTTCTCTTGAATATAATAACTAACACTTTGGCCTAGTTCCACAGAATGCATCCAGCCTGCTGATCACAAGCCAAGAAACCATAGGCTTTTTCTTCCCCCCTCCCCTCCCTGCCGTCCCCCCCCTTTTCCAAAGTACTTTCCTCTCCTGCCAGCATGAGCTTTTGGCCTGAATATAAATCTCCTGATATTAGATGTGTATAGAAAATGGGGAAGATGCTAATAGTGCACAGCAGTAGAGCTGTGTGTGTGTGCATGTGTTTGTTTTCTTTCTGCTTTAATGATAAGGTTTTCCCTTCGTGATGCACCGTCAGGGGATTACGCTGGTCATCCTAGGTGGGAGCTTCTTTGTTCCTGTTTTCCTGTTTCACTGTTTGTTTCTTAGTGCTGTGGGAGCAGGTGAACATCTCCTGGGGTTACTGTGAAGTGGTGCCAGAGACCACGAGAGTGTGGAATTTGTTGGAGAGAGAGACTGGAAGTGGTTTCAGTGTCTTTTTTTTTTTTCCTTGCCTTATTTGACTTGCATGTATTTATAATTGCCCTTTCCCCTTTCTGTCTTGTCTCTCTTAACTTTCTTTCCTATGGGGAAAAGAACCCGTAAAGGTTGGTTATAAAATATTATATACATGGACTAAGATTGCCTATATGCAAAGGGAGACTGATGGTTACACAGATACTGTGATCAAGTAATGGCAAGCTGGATCACCTGCTGTTTTTTGACCCAAGATCCCTGATTCACTCTGTGTATGGGATGGACCAGCTTTGTCAGTGTGAATGTGGGAGGTGTGGTGTGAATAAGGAGTCGCAGGGACACAAGAAACGGTCTTGTGGGTCTGGCAATTGCATGCTGCCCCAAAATACTGAGTTCTGTGCTGTCTGTCAGAGAGCTCCTTTGAGATGCCAGTACCGTCCTTGGAAGTGACTAAACTATATCCACTGAAACTTTCTGCCCCATGCCCCTCACCAGAACTCTACGACCTGGGCACAGACCTCAGGCGTGGAAAATCATGCAGATGGTGATGTTTAACAGTCAGATATATCAGATCAAGTCATACTCCAACAGCCTAGAAGCAACCTTAACAGAGTATGTTTTGTTTCTGTTCCCTCCCTATAACATGTGCAACATGAGGTGGCTTTCTATATATTGTAAGTGTTCAAGATTTTTCTGAGAGTTTTGTGCTGCAGGACTTGATAAGTGTCTATAAGTAACTGTCCCCTCGGTTTTGTGACAAAGATCCTCAGCTATGTTGGGTGCTATCTTTTCTAGCCTCTCAGAATCTGAAATCAACCGAAGAACCTTCTCTGTGGTCTGTGATTTCCCCTGAGGAGGCTAGCAGACTCCAGCATTAAGCTATCTGGCATTTTTCTCTAGAAGTGTGGTGAGCCCAAGGGAAAGACTTCTACTTTACGTGTAAGTCCAAGAATGCCCGTAGTATAGAACACTGTAGAGAATATAAATTATGCACTCTGAATGTGAAGTTCAGTTTTGGCTTCTGTCTTTCTTCCATTTCTCTTTTCAGTTGTTCGTGATAGCTGAAATTTTCCATGTTTTTGTCTCAACCCCCACACAATTTTTTTTCCTTTGGGGAAAACTGGAGCAAAATCAATTTTAGTGCAATTTTTCAAGCCTCTTTGACTTGTACCTACATCTGTTTGGTGTGGGGGAGTGGAATTTTATCATAAAACGTTTGATTTATTTAATGTATTCAATAAGCATCCAAGATGTGCCAGGTACTTTCTCAGCCCTTTTTGGATGAGAAATCTTGCAAGCTAAGAACTTAATAAACAAAGAAGCTACAGAACTCAAAATTTCCCTGCTGTTAAGGTCTCCATATATCTAAGGAATAAACCAAGTTTGAACAAAGCAGATCCAGAAACTTGTGAAGTACAAAATGTCACATGCAGTACTGATGAGATCTAACATTAGAGGAACAAATATTTTTTTACGTATTTCTTGATCCTGTTATCTGCACAGCTTACAACAAACTTGGCTGAGATATGTCCGTGCAGCAGCTCTACTTTCATTGCAACTACGAGTCTCTTTTTATTGATGAAGCTATTGCTATGATTGTATGACGCTGTGCTAGGGGTTCATCTAAACAGGGTCATTGATTCAGACCAAGGTAAGTTACAAATCTGAGTGGAAGAGCTATTCCCAATTAACTTCATCATCCTAACAAAGAAGCGATTGGGAATAGTTAATAAGGAATAGCTGTTCTGGAATAATCCATTTTTAAGACAAACCCTTACTCTTTCTATAATTGCATTCTAGGAAGCTATTCTGTACTGAATCAGCATGGGATAGAGTGCCTAGAAGACGTTCAGACCAAGCACAGCTAGCGGTGAGTGGGGCAATATACACCGGGATGCCCTATTGCGACTATTACAAGTGAGCAGAAGCATAGCAAAATTGCTGCCTTCTAGAGATGCCCAGACAACCGAAGTATTATATCAAAATCACAGTACAAAGGCCTCTTTTTTTTTTTTTTTTTTTTTTTTTTTTTTTTAGCAGCAGAGATGAAGTATGAGCTGCCCGTTACTGTCTGAGCATTAACCCTGTATTATGGACAGAATGCATGTTTCAACTCGTAACTTATTACAATTTGATTAAATGTTGGGGTGTGAAAAGGACTTGTGTGCTTTTTATCAATATGTATGTTTACATTATTATGTGGGGAGCAATCAATTTATCAAACCCATCCGATTATTCAATAGTGGCGAAAGACAATCGGTCGGAGGAAAACTTGTATTGTTTCTAAGGTGGACAGAAAATTAAAAGAAATTTGCACAATCTTTTTCTAAGGAGAACCTACGCTAAGAAACTAATCAAATAAAGGAATAGCCAATGACTTATAATGCCATGAAAATTTTCCTGCAGCATAAAATATTGTGCTTGATCTTGCCAGGGAGGATGGCCTAGAGTAGAGATGGTGCTCTTGTGCTTTAATGTGTTGTAGTTGTGATATAGTTGCAGTTAATTCATAATTCTCCTGACTTTTGGAATTCGTCCCTTCCCTTAAAAGGGGTGGTGGCAGCCTGGAGTGGAGAAGCTCCAACTGCAGCCCTTTGGATGTTAATCCACCCTGACTTTCTTAAGCCTCCTACTTAAATCATTATCTTAATGAATCACCATTGCGGCTATCTTCAGTGCTACACAGGAACATGCAAATTTGAAACAGCCTGGGGCAAAGATCTTTTTGTCTGCAAAGCGTTCTGATACTTGCATTTAGATGTTGCCATGATAGGTACGTGGATACTACTTTCTGCCTAACCCTGTGGAGAGATCATGGGGTATAGTGTATCACCAGTGGATGCCTGTTAGGCGGCTCTCAGGGCTTGCGCCTGAGAGGAGATGGGTGTGATTCTGCTCCTGACTGTAGGAAGCAGCTTTAGTTCAAGCGGTTGAAGCCAGATGGCTGTGCGGGTTTGTCATTCGTCTAACTGCCCGTTGGCTACGCTTTTCTCCAGTTGTGAAATGACAAGGAGTTCAGGGAGTGAGGATGGGGGTTCCCCCTCAGTCTACAGTTGCCATTGTGACTTAGGGACAAGTTTCTTCACCTCTTCACTTGACTTTTTTCATGGCACAAGAAATATGCCATGCAAATGTTAACGTATCCACTAAATTTTCTCCCAAGGTAGGTATCGAGAAGTTTGACACAGCAGGAAAATGACCAGCTTTCTAGAAAATCTTAAGAACATTGGTCTGAGGAAAAACTGAACATAGTGAAGCGACTACAAAGTATCTCCAAGACTTTCAGCATTGTGTTGTTCAAATTTTTCCTTGAAGAGTCAACTTGGCTAGGCATTGAGCTCTGCCCACTTTCATCTCCCAGATGATCACTTGAGAAATGTTTACTTGTGGACGACGGGTATGAAGAGAGCGCCATGTATAGCTGTTCCAGATGGCAAATCTTTGTGGTTACTTGCAATATGCATTGAAAGATTTGATTCCTTTATTCATTAAACCAAGAGCTGAGGAAGCTGTTTCATGCAAATGTCCTAGATGATAAGTAGTCTTCTCAAGCTGCAAAGTAAATTCTCCCATTGTCCTCTTTATGTGGCCTAGAAGAAGAGCCCATTCCCTTACTACGGGTAACTTTTCCTCACCAGTAATAGTTCTGCTTCCGGAACAATGGCAGGATAAATGCAGGGGATACCAGGTGTACAAAGATTCTCTAGTTTCATCTGGGAGAGGACCAGATTAACAGAACTGAGCTGAAATGCATTTTCTACTATAACATTATCAATTGTCCAGTCCTGCTGAGAGAGCTATGCCCACAAGCAGCCAGAACATCTAACTCAAGGAGGGCATCCTCATTCTTCTCAGCTAAATCTTCTCTAAAACCAGTTCAGCTGGAACTAGATGTTTTTAGACAAAGAAGAAATGCATTTTCTTGGCTCATGCTAAAGCTAAGTAACAGGTTCTCAATTGGTTACCAAAGAAAGGGGATGTGACCAAGCAGTACATGCTGATGTTTTGCAGCTCAAGGCCTGAACAGGAGTCCAGTGTGCAGCAGGAGACACTAACTGATTCCTTACCTGTTTGTGCACGCCTTCCTGGACAGCAGCAAGTAACTAGCCCTGTGACTCAAATTTTTTTTCCTGCCTGGCATAGCTCTGAACAGATTGCCACTTTCTTGTAATAGTGTTTAAGACACTTTTTGTAAACTGTGTTACAATGATAATTTTTCTGCTCATCATGAGCAGACTGCTGTGTTTTCCATATTCAGGCTCTTAGCTGGTTCTGATCCCTCGTTGGATGGCAGCATTTTATAATACAGGGGGTAAAATATCTGGGGAAGCCATCTGTTAGATTCAGCACTTCAAGAACAGTCAGACTAGGGATTTCAGAAGAAATACCAGAAGTGATTTATATATGTGTGTGTATAAATATGCGGGGTGTGTGTATATATTGTGTGTATATTTCAAAAGAGAGAATTGAGGTGACTAACATTTGAGGCTGAATGCAAATCTTAAACGCAACTTTTTCTCATTCCAGTCTTGGAAAGTAATGGTGATGGGTGTGGGCAGGTCTCCGGCTGATTTTTCTGAATTGTCTTTATGTCAGAGCTCCAGCAAGGGATTTGGTGGAGTTTCTCATCTTATTGAGTAAAAGTGATGTTCTATCCCATATGAGTTTCCTTAGGAAGCAGAAGGAAAGGGACTCTTCTCCCCAGGACTGAACACACCCAGTGTTATTTTTGCAGGCACTGTATGCAAAATGTTCAGAAAATGAGATATCCAGAAGGAAGGTTTAGATTTCAGTATGCCGAACTGGCTTACGTTATTCGCCGAGCTTTTGCATGCCATCTTATGCTCGTGGGTAGTAGTAGTTTTGTTGATGTACAAAGGTTCTTATTTCTATAGTTTGCTCATTCAAATTCAGAGGTTTGTAACTATGAAAGTAAAATGTGTCTGTGCTGTTGATTTGGTAAGCTGTCTTGGGCTACTTTTGTTAAACATATATTCACAGGAGTCTCTGTTTGCTCAAATTACCTGCTCAGTTTTCTGGTCAGGTGTGCTGAGATGCAGTGTTTCAGCTCCTAACTTTGTTTCATGTTATCTTTCTTATGGTGCATTACAACTGCTTCCCAGAAAATATGAAATTGGGTTCAAACAAACTTCTCTGATGTCTGCCAGCATTTGCTAATTTGGCAGTATGTGAGCTGCTACTAAGAAGCACAGAGAAACTGCAGCTGAGCACTGTGGCTGCCAGTGCTGTTACGAACAAGTGATGCACAAAGCATTACCCAGGTAGATTTATTTTAATCTGCAAACATATCTGTCTTTAATTTTAAAAGCTTTTGGAATCATGGTAGTTCAGCTAAGGGAGGGGAGATAAGCCAACCAATTACATGGAGCAGCTATATTTGGAGAAGTGTGTCTCCTGGGATTAGCAGGGGCTCGTGAGGCAGGGTAGCGAATTGTGCCTCACAGTGATGAGTCTGACTGATCCTTCAGGACAGTCACTCGTTATATGGGGACGCCTGGAAAATTTCTTAAGACTGGGATATTTGCTGGTATAGGCTTGAGAAAGTTTTCTTGGTTGGTCGGTATAGATTTTAATGCAACAGTACTTCTCCTGACTTGTTGGGGAGAACCATGTACTTTCTGCTTCTCTGGCTTGTGGGACATGCTCTTGGGAAGACTTTGCAGGGGGAAATGGCAGGGATTTGAAAGCTGTGAGTTTGACTACCTTGAATTGGGTAAAAAAAAAAATTGAGAGATCTGTGGCAGCAGTTGGGAGATGAAAAATTTCACCTGTTGCCTCAGCAGACTACTTAAGAGCACTATCTGAAGTCAGTCCCCAAAAAGTTCTTGCAGAGAGACTAATGGCCAACTGGGAGGAAATGCTACACTCCCTCAAGAATCAACAAACTCTCTGGATGTTTACCCAAGCTGGTAAACCAAACAGAAACCATCAGTATGCTGCTATGTAAATCAACGCTGTGCCAGTATCTTAAACGCTATGCAGTTCTGATTACCACCTCTTGAAGGTAGTGGAGGGCGAGGGAAGGTCCAGAGGAGACCACCAAAGATGGGTGTCAAGTCAGTCAATGGGATTGCTGTCTTTGCCATAGAGAAGAGATGACTTATTACAGAAATTGCAGATGTTTTATGCTGTCACGAATGGGGTGGGGAAGGGGAGTGGGGAGTGATTCTTCATGGTTCTTGTGCTAACTAAATTGATTCAAAGCAGGCAAAGAGGAGTCTCTGTCAAGCAGGAGTTACCATGTGAAACGCATTGCCAAAGGGTGTTATGGATAGCAGAAATCTAAACAGATTGAAAAATCGATGAAGGACAGATAAATTCTTGTTAAAAGTGATGGCCTGGATGCAACCTCTGGATCAGGAGATCTTTAACAACTGCACAGGGTATAAGAAGGGAAAAGACTGCCTGTACTTTATTTCACTGCTTTTCCTCCCCACACCCACCCCCTGTGCAGCTTTTCTTTTTCTTTTTTTCTTTTTTTTTTTTTTTGTGGCCCTATTCTGGCTACTCCTGATAAAAAGAAAGAGAGCTGGACCTTTGCTCTTATAATATGGCTATTTTTATAGTTCAAAACTAGAAAGGAAACTAGCTACAGTGCAGGGAACTAGTTTTGCCTTGCAACCCACAAGTAATGTACAACACACTTAAATGAGGAGTATTAGGAGCCAAATGCCTCCTAATACCTTGAAAATGTGTGTGTTATAAAAAGCCTCTGTAGCCTGCTTTCTTTATTAAAATTCTGCCTTAACAAAAAGCTGAGCTTGTTAATGAAGCTGGAAGTCACTACACTGTTTCTAGCTATTTTCCTCACTTTCTGTGTTTGGTGCTGCAGTCAGTCAGGTTGCCTGATAATGCTCGTAATGAGCTGGCTTAGGCATTTTAACTCGAGTAGTGGTGACACCTTGGGCTGGAAGCTGAGGATCGCTGCCCTCTGCAGAACAGACTGGGGAGCATGACAGGGAGGGAAGAAGCAGCAAGTTGGGGAGGAGGCTGAAGAGGAGGCAAGACACTAAAATCTCTTGTATATGCAGAAAAGCGGGGAAGTCTAATACAGAGCAGGGCTTATAGTTGTGACTGCAGTGGCAACAGTCAGTTGGTGTTTGGGAGGTGAAAAAATCAGTTTTACATTTTGCTAGACAATTGTACTGTAATACAGCAGTGCCTTCTGGCAGGGAAAGCAATGTAATGTAAAGCAATACAGCGTGGAAGAGCAGTTGGAAAGCTGTCAGAAGCTGAGTAGCTTGGAATGCTTCCACGTGAACCTGGGAGCAAGCAAGCTCGCTGCAGCGTGGCATTCCCTGCCCTGAGGAGGAGCATGGACTGCAGCACGAGCATGAAAAACGCACCTTACAAACAACACAGCTCAGCTCTCTGGAGGAGGGCTACAAGAGGCTTTTCTAGGCAAAACAGTGAGGGTTTTTTTTTCTTCTCTTGGGTTCTTTCTCTTCCAGCTCACAGAACCCTTCTGAGTTCACAAGCCAGGCAGCCCTGGGGCAGGGGAGTTTGTACCTGTCAGCTGTCATTGCCTGGCACACCTGAGTACTCGAGGGCACAAGGCTGCCAAAGAGGTAGCAAAAGGCTGGAGCTCTCTAAAACACAGGCTGCAGGAAAGCTGCTGGGTCTGATCTGATTGGGCAACCAAGGAAGTAATGACTTTTTTTATTATTATTATTTTTAACCGTTTGTATTTCCAGAGGGCTTTGGTGCATGGCATTGGCTTTTATTTCAGTTTCTAGATGTTGGATACTTACTAGTCTTACTTGTGGTTTTTAACCCTTCTCTCTCTCCCTGCCCCCAGCATTTTCCTCCCCTTCAAATCCTCTGCCTCGCTCTATGTACTGCTACTATAAATCGCTTGGGATGATGGTCCTGCTTCTTACTTAGAGCCTCTGGATGCTATTAACAAGTAATTGCTAGAAAAGCTTGTTTAAACATCAAGACCCTACATTATTTTTTTTAAATTGCCCTTTGACATGGCTGAAACGTTACCGAAAGATTACTTTCCTTTAATACTGGACAAGGAACTTCACTAAGTAAGGGAAATAGTTTTCTTACTGGCCGGGAAATAGTTTTCTAGTAAGGGAAGTAATAGTAAGGGAAGTAATAGTAAGGGAAATAGTTTTCTTACTGGCCTACTTCTGAGGTACCAAGTCATCATCCTTTTAAAGAAGGGATGTGTAGTTGTACTTTCCCTGCTTGCTTCTCCCCCGACACCAGCAAAACAACTGATGTTTATAGCAAGGAGCAAAGGGGTTTTATTGGCTTTATCCCTTCAACACATCCAGACTTTTCAAACACGTGTAAGAATGTAACAATGCATTGGGCATGTTTATTATCTAGCTATAACTTGAAGTCCGCCAATACTGGTCAATTATCCAGGGTGATTCTCTCTGTGTCCAAGCTACGTATATGAGGGTTGTCCGGCGAGATGTAGGACCAGGACACCGTGTCTAATAGTGTCCACTAAACTTTTTCTGTTGTAATCACATCAGTTTGATTACTGGATAGTTAACCTGCGGTCACGGATGAGCTTGAACGGGATCCTCCACCATTCAGAAACCAGTAGCTACACGCATGATGCACCTCTCCAGGTTAAGACTGTTGTTAGATTGGCTGAAGTGCAACAGGTCTTGCTCAAAATGTAACCTAGGTGTGTTCTGTCAGTGGCAATACAAGTCACCGTTAGCCTCCTACCAACCTTTGGATAATCGGGTGAAACTTGCATTTATTTTACATACTGAAAACTGTTAGGCAGACCTCCTCACATTATGAGTGTCTCCTGACTTTAAGAACAAATGGTTCATTTTGCATTGACCTTCACACAGCCACAGGGACGCAGCACACGTATTGACTTTTTATTCCTTTGTACTCTTTCATGTAAGTGTACACACTTTATTGCAAGAAAGCAGCATGTGAGCTCATAGCTGTGGCTCATCGCTTAATGACGTGTCTGCTTTAAAGAGGTGACATGGACCTTTGGTGGAGGCTGTAGAAGCAGTAGCTAGGTTGCCCAGGTCTGAGCCCCAGCAGGCAAAAGGAGAGACTTAACTTCAGGTTTCCTAAGCTTGACAGGCAGCCAGGTCTGTGCTAACAATTAAGGTGTGAATTTTATAAATGGAAGTGCTACCTTGGGAAGCAATAAACAAATAAGGAACTTAATGCAGAAATGGTTTGAGAAATGTCATGGATTGTGAAGAGAAACAAGAATTTGGAAGTAGCGTGGGAGGGTTTCATGAATACCTGTTTCTTCTGCGCTTTTCACATAACATCGTGTCTGATCAAGTGAAGGTTTGTCTTCTGTTCCTCTGCCATCTTCCTGATAGCAAATTAAGCTTTATCTTTTTACATTTGGCACATATATTAAGATTTTTAGGGGAAAAAAGATTTCTCTCTCGTATAAATTACTAAACCAAATGTGGACAGCCACAATCACAGCCTCTTAGTACGTATGCCACAGAAAGGGAAGCAGAATGCACATTGCAGGAAATTGATGTGTACCTCTTGCTTTCATGGTGTGC
>NW_009649062.1:4346931-4359496 GCF_000708025.1 Charadrius vociferus
TTAGTAGTCTTTATGTAAGGAATTTGCGGGATATTGAGCACAAGTCAAGTGCATCGTAGATGTAGTGGCTAAAAGCTACTGAATTGAACAGTCTATTTAATAACTAGCAAGAAATACTTGCTTGAAATTACAATGGCTGCCTTAAACAGTTTTCATAGATCTTAGTGAATTTAGGTCTGTCTTTATTGTGGCAATACTTATCCTCTGCCAAAGGTTTAAAGGAAGACAGAACGCTCAACTGCAGAAAGTCTGTCCCTAAGCATGAGGAGCAAGAGTTTGTAAGAAAGGCCTGTGATAGAGGTAGCTGCTTTTGCAGGGAGACCTCGAGGCTGTTTTTGTGGCCATAATTTAATTATTTATATTTTTTTAAGTTTATTTAATGCAGTAAAGGATTTCAGTTGAGAAAACAATCAAAAGTTAAGAAACTTAGGATGCTTGTTTTCCTTTTCTAAGCTGGTGAGTAAGAACTACATATAATGGGAGGCACGTATCTGGTAGCTCGAGGCAAGTATCTGGTAGCTCTAGATTTTTAAGGACAAGGCAATGAGAATTCAGTTTTAAATCATCAGCTACAGCTCACTTCTCTTATAAAGAGTTTGTTTTACATGTTAAACATACTTGGACTTCAATGTCTAGTATGCTTGATAAGAAAATGAAGTCAGAAAATTCTCAATGGATGGTTACTTTTTGACTTTTCAGGCAGTATGATTCAAATGAGAAAAATAAAATGTCTAATAAAACTCACTGGCTGTTTATTAAAATAATAAAAGGAGGAAAAATGTCAGCTGGATAAATACCTGTAAAATAGAATAAATGTTTCAACTGGAGATAGTGCAGCTCTCTGGCTAGCAAAAAATAATACCAAATTGAGAGCAGACTATATTCAGTTGCAAATCAATATGGCTTAGTAGTTACCAGCCAGTGATCGTCCTTTATGAAAATAACTAGAGTGTAAATGTAAAACAAGATTAAAATTGGTAGCTTCAAATTAGTTTGATTTAAATCCACCCTTCCTCTATCATTGGATGCTATCTGAATAAAAAATTAAGTAAAAGCACATTTAGCTGCTGGCATGGCATTGCCACGGCTTTTCCTGTATTTGCTATGCTGTGATACACAGATAAAGGAAACTCCATCTGTGTGTTCATATATTGTCACTAATGTAACACTTGGTCCTTTTTTTTTCCTCCCCGTCCTCTGTCTCTCATCTCCAATACCCTCCCCCAAAATTTAAATGGGCAAGTGAATTTTTCATTTGCCAGGTTTTACATAGTTTTCAAGGTACGTGAGCTGCCTCTGAAGATAAGTGCACCTGCCTTCCTATTTTCCTGTCTTCTGTGTGTTTGATACAACCTGAAAGAGAGCCCTAAAGAGGTTTTTCTTATTTTACTCCTGGTCACATGTTTGGTACTTTAACTTCCGAAAATTGAAATTAATTATGACCTTAGAGGCAGACAGTCCAACAGTGCAATAGCTTGTAATTCATTTGAATTCTGAAATTTCACTGGTTAAAATTGTGTAAAACTCTCCAATAATTTGTTATATATTATTTTAAGAAAAAAAGCCTTAATTATGAGTCTGGTTCCTCAATAAAAAAGGATACCTATCTGCTTATTCATTACTGTGCACTAGATCACTAATTTTCTTCTTAATGACAGTAGGATTTTTGCCATTCTCCCCTGTAAAACTTCTTCAATTATGTAATGAATGCATTTGGTTTAAGGGGATGCTGTCTAGGATTCTATGTCCCAAGACAGGCATGTCACGAAATAGCTGTAGGTTGGTGAAGAACCTCTGTTGAATTAAATGCTTGCAAGTACTGACGAGAGTGGGAGTTGAACATTTGGATGGAGGCCTGTACAGGGGCTCATGGACAAGAAATTCAGACTTTGAGTCTTCAGAGAAAACACATGGGCTGTTATCTCCCTGTGGGAACACACAGCTCCATCTGGGTATATGTAGACGTTGCTCGTAAGAAGACCTGGTTTTCCCAAAGTCTGAAAATGTTGTTTGTGGAAGAATGAAGCGAATGATTGCACTCCTATACTGCATGTGGAGAGTTTCATTAATGGCTTTTTAAACAATGGTTTCTGCGTTAGATGTGTCACAGTATGAAGGTTTCTGGAAGTGCACATTCACAGTTACAAAATACAGCTGGGCCTGCATTGTCTGCTGGGGACACGGACCTGCTCTTGTGATTATTGTTTTTTTTAGTTGCTCAAGAAAGATGTGACAGTGTATATTCTAAGATCTCATGACAAATGTGTGAGTTAAGTGCTCTTACCAGGCTAACTGGCCAGGAAGTCACTAACACCACAGCTGGCAAAGAATAAAGAAAACATAAAGATGCTAAATCTTGGTTATGGGAAACTGCTTAACATTTAAACGCTTGGTGTCTGAGAACATAGGGTGGCATTTGTAACAGATGTTTGCCTGATAATCAAAGACCCAGTGTAATAAATAGTTGGTTAAAGAGTAATTCACCTGGTGGTTAATGCTGATTTTTATGGCTATGGACTTGAGACCTCTTGAAAATGAGAAATGCCAGTAGTAAGAAGTGTATGTGTTTCTAGGGGTGGATGGATTTTGAGGTTCTGCTCATTTGAGAACGAAGTATCATGGAATGGCCTTATTCTGGATTCGTTTGAACAGAGATGGCCAGCGAGATGAACAGATGACTGGGATGTAGAGTATGTGAGAATTTCCCTTTGCTTCCAACCTGTGCTGGACTGATGAGTTGCGTTCATTGAACCCACTGTATCACCCAGCCCTCAAGGGGTTATAAAGCAGAGGTGGACTGAAAAAGTTCTACCTCTGCCACTTCAGAAGAATGTTTAGCTTGGCACTGCCGTCATCCCTGACGGCTGCTCACGATGCCTAGGGCCATCTACCATATGGATGAGCAGACAAACCTGATATATGCTCAAACCTGGAAATCTGAATTAATTAACCAGCAGAGTAACTTATGGATGTGGTAAATTCCTCATAAATTAGACTTTGCACGCACCAGTCTTGATGAATTCTTGCTTGTGCACACTCTCTCCTAAAAGTTGTTGCCTGAATGCAAGGATCACTTGCTGGAAAATGACCGCACTTGTGCTGTTAATGAGGAATAAGAATGGAGGATCCGACAGGGCCCTGTGGTCCTCTACCTCTGAGCCCATGCATGCTGGTCAGCAGCTTCTCACATCTGTCAGTGCTCCAGCTCCCTGATAAGTACTACAAGATGCTTTTCATGAGATGAGTGGCATGGAGACAGTTCTTATTCATGCTGAAGAACACCTTTCTGTAGTGATGCAGAGCTATAGCTCAACCAAGTAGCTCTTCTCTTTTTATTATCTGTGCCACTCATGAAGATATGACACAGAAAATGCTGTTAATGCATTTGCTGCCCTAAAAAAATTTCTTGTTGGCTCTTTCAGCTGCTTAGGCCAGTAGCTAGTATCCTCGAAGGCTTAGTGAAGAATTAGGTTGAAATTGCCAAGGGGTGTCTCTTCTCGCACTGACTTAGGGATGTATGAGCCTTACTCTCCTTTGTCCTTCCCTCATCCTGCACTAGCCATATCTGCACCGTCAGCATTTTCTGCTTGGGAATGGCTGAGTGGACTTTGCTCTGTTAGCTGTGTGTCTTTTTTTATTTGAAGGAGATCTTCAGAGTGTCTATTTGGCATAAATCAGTTGAGAATTTGCTGGTAATAAGCACAGGGGAGGGAAAGAAAAGCCCTTCATTCACCATCTCTTGACAGCGCCTTGTTCCTGCTCTTGGAGGAAGTCTTTTGCTTGTCGCTGACTTGATTCAGCCCTCAGAGCACAAATGCTGCAAAGCTGCAGCCGCAGGGTTGCTGTCTGTCTCCAGAAAGCCATGTGGCAAGGGACCCTGCACGCTATGGAGAGCAGCTCCCCCCTGTCCAAGGAGTTACAGGATACCGCTGGGGGTAGCTACAGCTGGCCTGCACTGGTACTAATATAATCCCACAGGACTGTGTCCATGAGACACAAGTGTGACATGTGAGGTATTTAAGGAGACACACCTGTTCTAGGCACAGCCCTGGGTACTGCATGCCTTGGAAATGGAAGGTTTTGGTGGAGCAAGAAAGACTCCCGTTTCATCCACAGGAGGGCTTTTTGCTTTCATCTTTCTCCCTGGTTTCACGTTATTTTATAATTCCCTAATATTATGCAACCCTGTGGCCTGTTAGTGTCGGGCTGTTTCAAAGGCCAGGCTAGTGTTTGCATTTGAACTTTTTTTACCTTAGTGTGTGATTCCAGAGTGATTAGCAGGAGAGAACAGCTTCTGGGCTGAGTGATGGTTTGGGTGTAACTGCTCCCAAGAAAGGGCAGAGAATTCGGAGAATGTCATCTATGTGCGGGGTTGGGTTTTTTAGTCCTTTAGATAATTTCGATTTTATGTTGTGTTTACCTGTATTTTTATTATAAGGCCTCTGTCTTGCAATTTAGAGCAGTAAATCACATAAAAGCAATATCATCTTACCAATTTTTTTACAAAAATATTTTGTCCCTTTCGTTTGAAATCTGAATGTCTTTCCCTTTCTAATTCCCATCTGCCGCTCACCCCCCAAAAAATGTTGTGAAATGGCTACTTTCCATACAGAAGAAGCAGCAAGCAAATGCAAAATCTCATGGTCCTGTAGTATAAAGAAATTAACTTGCTTAGATTTTTATCTCTCTTTTAAGGTAATCTGACACTTGCTTGGCAGAAAATAATTTTTTTGCCATTGAAACGGGAATGTATTAAGATGGAGGAAAAAATGCAGAGTCTGTCATATGACTAGATTCCATCCATCTGTCTTGTCTTTCAAGTAGAATTGAAATTTTCTCTCAAACTTCTTTTTTGTGTACTTTTTTTTTTTATGTTAATGTGGAATCTCCTAGTTTGCCTTGGTCTCACTCCACATGCCCATTCTTTCTATGGATTCCTGCTCCTGGTGAGGTTTTAAGTGCTTGTTGGTTTGGGACAGCTACTGGGATTGGATTGGGGCCAAGACGTTTTTTATGTACCTGATAGATTGTTGTGTGAAGATAGTAGCAACTGGACAGTCTTTGCCTCTCGTCTTTATTTTAAAGAGAATTTGTCAATAAATATACAGTATGCCAATTGTCTGTAAAACTAATAATGGCTGGTGGAAATGAGAGGGTGAGAGGCATGTTTTACTCTAGGACCTGGTTAGTTTGGGCAGTTAGGTATTTAGGGGGAAGGTGGTTATTATTCCCTTCCATAACAGCTCTTACTTCTGAGTGGGGTGGACTGGAATAACAAGACCCTGAGGGGACAACAGATTCTCCTTCTCAGCAATGTAATGTTGTTGGCAGGGGAGAGGATCCTGGGAATGGAGACTCCTTGGCTCCAGCTTCACCTGGCCCATGGGGTGGGTTCACTGTGAGCAGGTCATTGACCCTTTTGGCAACGGGATATAAATCTGAATCTTGTTAATCCTAACCTGAAAGATGGCTGCGGTGTGGCACGAGCTTCCTCAGCTGCATGGGTGAGCAGAGGTGCTGACCAAAACCCACGGTCCTCTTTAGTCCCTGTATGCTGGCATTCATAGTTTGACAATCCCCAAAGCCTCAAATCGTTTTCCTTCCTTGTGGGCAGACACGTTTTTGTACATATGAATGTGAAAATACCTTTGATTATGACACTAAGGAGCAGAATATCTCATTGTAAGGGAAGCATCACTCTCGTCTAGCTGTGGTGCCTCCCAGGCTACCTTTGTATCTCTGAACACCACTGCATTTTACTGCACAGACACAGACTGAGGTAGACACGGCCTCACTGTCCTTGCTAGCTGATAACGGTGGGCTCTCTCCCACCCCTGTGCCAACTGGATTCTCCCAGAGTTAATTGATTTCTAACCAAAAACTGAAGAGATTTATTCTGGGAGCCTTCCACGGGGGGTGGTTTGGTTTAGTGGAGTCTTTTGTTCCGTAACTGCACCCTGCAAAACGTCCCGGCTGAGTTTTTTCCAAATACTGGCATCTCTAGGGAAGGGGTTATAAATTGCTAATTTAAAGCCTGCAACAGGATAATTAACTAACCAGTTTGATCTAAATGGCTTAATGGGGCTTTACTAGTCCCTTTGAACTTAAAGTAGCACTAAAAAGTAAACTGTAAATACCTTCAAGGAAAGTACTGGCATGCTTGAATGTGGGGCTGCTTGGTTGTAAGGAGCAAGCCTGCTCGACTTGCCAGGAATCCAGTGGCCCGTGTGACAGCAAACATGGCAAGGGGGTGAGGGGACCAACCAGGTACCCCTTGGGGAAGGCTCTGAAACCACTCTAGTTCTTCAGGAAGCACATAAACTCTGACATATCAAGCTTCCAAACCTGCCCTGCCTGCTTTGGAAAATTTAAATCACAACCTCAGTTTAAATGCAACTGTAATGAATTTCATCAGGATTGAAGAAAGAAAGGGGGAGAAAAAAAAAAAAAGCCAAACCCTGAGGGGGAGGCAGCCACTAGAGTCCACCCTAATTTTCTTGGAGTTGTATTTGCATTAAGGTCTTACGGCAAGTCCAGGCAGAAACGCTTATTATACTTTGTTTCAGAAGACCTTGTTACCCATTGAATCTGCTGAGACAACGTACTACAGCCCTGCAGCAGATTCCAGTTTCTGATGCATTTTGGGGGCTTTTGGGAGAACCTCTGAACTTCCCTTCTTGCTGGGCTGATACAAAATTCCAAGGGAGGAAGTCAACAACTATTAAGCATCTAAAAATTAAGATCATTACAAAGTGGAAGCATCTTGTGTAGTTAGGCATTGATCTCATTTCTGACTATGCACACTGGGGTGTCGGAGAGGAGAATTTCAGGCCCAAAGGCAGGCAGGAGTATTCCCTTCTGTCCCTCCCTCTATGGGAGAGAAGCTCCTCCTGGCCTGAGTGCTGCTCTGCTCCATCTTCTCATTGCACATGCACCACGCAGTGCTGCAATCATTTGCAAGAACTTTTTCTTCATTATTCCTCTGTCTCATCCTCCTTCACCTATTGCCAGCAGCCTTCCTGGGTACTGCAGGATATTTTGGAGTTTGAAGCACAATCCTCAGTTACTACTCTGACCTCCGACACATGGGATTTGGCTTTCCAAACAGCTTTGCTGATGAGTGTTCCTGGTTCTTGGCTGTGCTTTCCTGCCTGCTGTGTTGCACTACCCCTGAAGACCATGAGGCTGTAAGGCTGAGCCAGATCAGGGCTGATGCAGGAAGAGGGCAAGACCTAACTAACCTTATCGGTGGTGGCCCTGACTTGGATGCGTTAAAACAGATCATGATGCCTCATTGTCTGTAATGATGGATCTATTTCTCTGTGGTTTGGGTTTTTTTGTTTGTTTGTTGTTTTTTTTTTTCTTCCAGCTGGGAAAGTAATGTACCACTCGCAATGTTAATGCTGGCTTTAAAAAACAAAACCAAACAAAACATAAAAGCACTGAAGTCTGTTGTAGAGGGCAATCATGCAGAAGTGCTACCTCTTATGTTAAAAAATATATCTGACAGAGGATTCAGTCCTGCACTCTAATTGTTCGGATGTCTATGGGCCTATTGTATACAAAGATCAAAATGCTCTACTGTGGCCTTTAGAAGAAGAGGTAATAACATGGCACTTCTTTGCTACTACGTGTTGTCTGAAGAAGTTGGCACCGTGGCACTACCTGCTAGCTGTGTGTGGGTGGAAGTACAGTGCAGGATTAATTTGGGGTTGATTGTGTTGGCAAGGATCTGTCAGCAGAGAGGCCCAGCTGCCTGTGCTACGCTGTAGCTGTTAATCCTTCACTTTTATGAGTGCTAACCTAGATCACATATTTAAAAAAAAATAACAAATGCATGCACTATTAGAGAGAGATACTTGCAAGCAGAAGAGCTCTGTACACATGCAGTGTTGATGGCTGGAGACTCCCTTCAAGGAACGCCAGAACACCTTAGCGTGCCAGCTTTGATATCTTGCCATCTGACTGGGAAATGCAAATACTCAATCTTAATCCATCATTCCCACATGCTGACATGTATCCAAGGGGAACTTCTGTGAATGTTGTTATTCCCATATAATTTCAGCTGCTTCTTTGCTTCCCAACACTACTCTATCATGTGTCCAACTCGGTGCAGTGTCTTACAGGCCTTCTGTGCCAGATCTTTTCCATCTTTTTCTCTCATAGGAAGGCAAAAGGGCGTTGGTGTGTATGTGCAGCAGGGGAACAAACCCTGTGTTTGGAGGGGGTGTTTTGTTGTTTTTTTTTTTTATGAGGCCTTTCTCTCTCTAATCCCTCTCTGCCCCCAACAAACATTTCTGCAGAATTTTAGATTTCTCACAAAGTCCTTTAAATAATATGATCAATTAAAACCCAAATGAACAAAAAGCTTTTTCACACTTCCCAGAAAAATAAAAATTAAAGAAAAAAGGGGATTGTAATAATCATCCATTCTTTCACATGAGAGAGAGTCAGAGTTGGGGCTCCTTTCTGAAACTGTGCTTTATGTATCTTCTAATAACTGTACTTTTGTGTTTTACAATGAAAGTTTTATACAAATAATAACTAAAAATACATATGAAGAAAGCTAGCATGACTAAGAATTTCTACTGTGCCATTCATCCCACTGAAAGACCCAAACTCATTGGTCATTTTTTGGCACCTCGGTAAATTTCAGCACAGTTGTTAGTCCTGTCTGGAGCTTTTCAGATCTCTCAGTGACCCAGTCTCTTCTTGGGGGAAGAAGCAGTATTTGCAAGATGGCAAAGCAGAATTTATTTTCTCAGAATTTTCACTATTTGTTATGAATAGCTGTCTTAAACAAAACAACAAACAGAATAATCCTCCTTCTGATACACCTTTTGTTTTGAAAGCCACCAAACCTGACATGTATATTTGATTTGTTGGCTCAAGAATAGCAGGGAAAACGTGAGCAGTAAACCATGGCCCAGCACTCTCAATGGCTACTGCTAGAGAAAGAACAAATGATGTGTAAGCGTGCTTTCCTGACCTTTCGTTGGTTTTTAGAAACATGAAAAATATAATCAGCACTTTTTTCCTGGCTATTGCAAATAATAGAAGGTTGTGTGAAAATTAGAACATAATGAAGACAAATTTTAGTGTTGTCTGCTGCAGGTCTTGGGTGTGTTTGCTGAATTGCCTCCTGCTTAGAGAGCAGCTGGAAAATCCAAGCCCTTTCCCAACATGTTAAAACCAACTTTTTCAAAGGATGTAGTAGTTGTGCCAAAGCACCTTGCCTATTTGTAAGCAAATGCATACTATTGGGACTATTTCTGCCTAAGCCAGCATTCTCACATGCAGCTGGCTGTATTAAATCAATTTGATGAATTACTGTATACTTTTAATTTTTCTACAGGCAGGTCCCTGCTATTTCTTGCCTGCACAAGATTAAACAGGCTTTTACATTACATACTGTGTTATAAGACTTTAATTGTCTGGAATGGGTCTCTGTGTGCAATGACTGGTCCTGGAAGGGTCTTGGGATTTGGAATTATTGTCAGGCTTCTTACACTGAGGTAGCAGAGAAAGAAGGTGTGTGAAAGCCATGTTAGCATCCACGATGGAGGATCTCTTATGATAAGAAGGATGCCACTTACGCTACTTATTCAGGTTCTTTACAGGAGTTGACTCATTTGGTTCTGGATTTTGGGGTAGTTTTCCTTCTGTTAAAACATATTCTTTGAGTGAGGTGCCTGCCAAGAAAATGTTGAGAGAAGGGAATAGATTAACCCTTGATGGGTCAGAGAAAGCTCGATGACATCAGAACATCCCTATGGCTGATGAGCATATCTCTTCTCAAGTTCGTGAGCCTCAGGTTGTGTGTGGTTTGGAGCACCTGCACTGTGGCATAACAGTGCTACAATTTATTCAGCCCTTCTCTGTGGCAGAACTGTGTGTAGCAGAATAATGCGCAGCCAAGGGCCGGGGACTGAAATCAGCTAGATACGAGATACAGGTGTTTGGGAATGCACAATGCCAAGACAGAGAGGTTTTAGTCAAAACATATCCTCACTAAACATACATTTTGCATCCTCTGAGAGTCTCCTGATGCTGTTATATTAGTGGGCTCTGCTGGAAGTGGTAAGGATATAAGAATTTTATTTTTTCCTTCCAGTCCAAGGTGTAGTATCAGTGTTTGTTGTGGCTGTTAGCAGTAGTTTGTACATGTATTACTCCTTTGGCCAGATTCTGTTCCTATTTATGTAGTTATAAAACTGCTGAGTTGTTTCATCTGTGTGACGGAGGTTTCGGGCTCTCTGGCTGTTTTGGTTTTTCTGTTTGGTTCTGTTTGGTTTTTTGTTTTTTCTTTAATCACTTTCCTTGCTGAGAGGGGAGAGCTCTAAGGGAAGTGATTCAGCAAACTTTTAAAATGGCCTTTTAGTGTGGTGGTGGTGTCTTTTTTTTAACTCTTGCCCAAGCTTTAAAATATGTGAATTGTCTCTGTGAATTCTCATCTAAGTGCCTACGAAACCTGCCAGCCAAGCCTAAATCTTGCAGGAGGTGTGGCCACATTTGTATTCTCAGAGCTCTCTGGCACAGACACCTGGTACACCTGTGTCTCCTGCTAGTTTCAGTACTGTCACAACTTCACCCCTCATGCCTGTTTCTCTGGTACCTCCTGTTTTTCCCAAGGTTATCTTCTATAAATAGAATCTGCTCCAGCCTTTCACTCCCCCACACCCATCTTGAGGAGAATAATTACCAATGAGATGGTTTTAATAGTGCTGAAAGAAGGAAGGTGATCCATTGTGCTGCGCTCTCTGAGGCTTTTTCTGACAAGAAATAAATACACAAATTGCTTAGCAATTTCCTTAAGAGAGAAATGTAAAGCGAGTAGATTTTGAAGTACTTAAGCTTGAGTATTTAAACATTTGATAAACCATGGATTATCTGAAGAGTGAAACTGTACTACTTTTGGCACCCACAGAATTCCATGCAAAGGTCTCTATCTCAGTATAAAAATCTAATAATTTCCCTAATTGTTGTTAGGCTGATGGAGGTAACTGCAGTATCTAGTGTTCACCTGTCCAGACACCAAAACTGTGCTCAACCCAGGCTAGCAGAGATGCTTTGGATGATGCAGCTATCTGTCAGCACATGATACAGCAGCCAGAAGACGCAAACATTTAGAGCATTTATAAACCAGAACAATTTCTCTAAAATGAAAAAAAACCTAAATGAAAGCATGCAAGGGGTTTGAGGTGATGATGCTGACTTTACTGTCCTTTAAACTATGCCTGCAGCAACCCAGAGCTCAATGTCGTATAAACCAAGAGAAATGAATGAGAAGCTGTCTCTATAGGCTACATGATGCAACTGGTGAGTAACTGCTCAGATGGCAGGGTGCTCTGTGTGCAGTAAGTGCCTACGGATAGAAATGCTGTGTAAAGGAATCATTGCTGGCACACTGATGCGTGCTGGCAAATTAGACTGTATTTGGTTGAAGGATAAGAATCTACTACAGCTCTTTAAAATCACCGTTGTTGTGATCACCTCACGATAAAACATTAATTTCTCCAGTGTAAATAAAAGCATAGCGCATTTCAAATAACCTCTTAAAGTAAAAACAGAGTGGTGCATAAGAGTAAACCAAGTTGGAACAGCCAGTCAACCAGATTATTACTACCCAGAGTTCAGAATGAAATGGGAAGGGTGGTACTGTTTCAGGTTTTACAGCCACCTCTTTGCTCGAGTTTGGCAATTACTTATTACCACTAATACTGTGCTTTGTAAACTTATACAGTGCTTTATGAAGTAAGACATGTTTCCTATTTTAAAGATCTTATAATCCTGTGGGCTGATAAGGGGTGCAGATTATCCCTTGGATGTTCATAAATAGCATTAGCACTAAGAGTTTTATTAGTGCTGGGTCCTTTCAAGCCTGTGGCTCTTTCTTTTTCTTAACAACACTTTCCTAGTCAAGTGCCGAAATAATGATTTCGACACCTTGATCTTCCAGGCTGGAACAGTGTGGGCGTTCTTTTGTTCTGCTTGTAGTGAAAGAGCAAAACCCAAGCAGAGTCCCAGCGCAGTGACTGTTGCTCTGCGTGGGTTTAATCCACCGCCCTTGCTTCTCCCTCTCTCTGAGACTGTGAATCTGGAGTTTGGGTGATGGCAGCAGAGAGCAAGCTTGGGAGGTGTTGTGCGCGCGCGTGTTTTAAATAAACAAACAATGGAACAGCAACTTCAACAAATTGTGAGTGGTGCTAATTTGTTATAGTGCTGTCTTGCCTTCTGGCAGTGTTGATTTAGGAGAAGCTGAGCAGACGGGAACGGATGTGGGGAGCCGCTGGTTCTTTTGCTCTGGATTGTGTATATGGTTCAGTATAAAATGCTTCTAGGGGTCCTGTCCTGAGGAGCTTTCAGATTAGAGGCTAAAGCATATGCATAGGCTGTCAATCCCCTTTTCAAAACCAAATCTTGGGTAAAAGTACCTTCCCCTCTGCCTTGCTTTTTCCCTTCCACTTTTTTTAAATGGAGAGATGTTTTAAGTCTTGATTCATGACAAGAGCCTGTAATTTGTGTTTTGAGGACTGCCAGAAAATCCATGACCTTGACGAGAATA
>NW_009649062.1:4359573-4369190 GCF_000708025.1 Charadrius vociferus
TAGGGAAGGAAAGGAGGGAAGATGCTGTGCTTTGGATTGTAGCAAAATTTTCAACACCCCATGACCTTGCTGGGCTGCCTTTCATAATGCGCCTGGGGCTGTAATCCCCAAAGCTGAGAAACTGTCTGGAGCCCTGGACCACTGCTGTGCAGTGCTGCAGGATAAGGATGGCAGGATGGGAGCCTTGCTGGGAAGAGGTGGATTTGAGAAGCCTAATGTAGAGTGACCTCCTTGCAGCCTGTAAGCTGAGTTTAAAGAAAGTCTGAAGTGAAGAAGACAGGGGAATAAAACAGCCAAAATGAGAAGTAGCGGTTGAGGAGAGGCAGCCAAGGAAATGAAGAATTTTGAAAATGAGTAATCCCTGCTTTCCCCTTAGGTAATCTTCAGCTTGGATAGATCTGGATGCAATGCAGACAGTTTGCAAAACTTTGAGCCTGTTAGGCCTTCTGCTTTTACAAGCAATAATGGCTTTCTGGCATCCTCTCATTTGCCAGGCTCAGAGTTGCAGAAACACTTTTTGGTGATTGCAAAGAACCAAATATGTGAGGGTTCAGGGTGATCAGTTAAGCATACGATTTGGAGGGATGTTTGGCAGGCAATACAGCCTTGGTACTGCCAGGACCGGTTCTTAAACAGTGGTTTGCTTGAAAGACTTCACTGAATCATAGAATGGTTTAGGTTGGAAAGGACCTTGAAGATCACCGAGTTCCAACCCCCCTGCCATGGGCAGGGACACCTCCCACTAGACCAGGATGCCCAAGGCCACATCCAGCCTGGCCTTGAACACCTCCAGGGATGGGGCCTCAACAACCTCCCGGGCAACCTGTTCCAGTGCCTCACCACCCTTAAAGGCGGGGGGGGTGCGGGAAGTGAAAAAAGTGAAGCTTAGAGACAAAGATTTCTCTGGGAAATACCGGGCTGAGAACATGGTCAGTTCTTGGGGGGGAGCGGGGGGGATGAAGAAAATGTTGGATAAAGAGAAAAAGGTGCTGTATTTAAGGCAGTATTTATTTATGTTATGGAGAACTGTTGCTGCATCTGTAGGTATGGATGAGATAAGGGAATGAGATTTGGTCTTATAGAAGAAAATGAGACAGCAGAGGGGTTTTTTTGTGTGCTCACTGGTATCTGCCGTGTGGTGAGAGAGATGACATTTTGGTCCAAGGCTGTACCCATGTCCTTCCTGCACTCCTCAGTATGGAGCTCAGTGTTACATGTTGCAACAAGTTCGTATCAGCAGTAATCTGTATGCAGATGCTCCTGTGCAGACTGCTTCTCTCTGCAGAAAAGTTTACTGAGTCCACACAAGGAATAAAAATAAGCAGGCCGATTGGGAGGATCTTTATCAAACACTCTCCCATTTCTCCCAGTACTCTGAGGACTTGTTTGCTCTAACAGACCCTGTAACTAAGGGGTCTGAGTCACAGTCGCTAGAGGATTTAACACTCCCAGCTGTCTGCCTCATGCCTGTCCTGGAGATCCCTCCCCAGTTGCAGGGACAGTTGAAAGGGCCACGCATTTGCTCCAGTACCGCTGCATTTCACAACTCTGCTATCAGCTTGTACCTCTGGTGACTCAGAGCCCTAAATCAGTGCTGTAAGACAGTCTCGGTTGGAAAAGGGTCACGATGATCATCTTCTTCCCCGGAGCAATGCTCGGCATGAAGCTGCCACCCTGTGCACCCCCTGCCAACTGTGGCCTACCATACTGAAGGACAGAGCCCAAGCATTTTAGGACCAGAAGCGTCTTCTCACTCCATGTAATTCATAGGGTTGTTGATTCTCCCTAATGCTCTCTAGGATTAACTGGGAGGTAGCATCAATCCTTTAGTCATGTCCTAAATTCTTGCATTGTAAAGGGAGAATTTTGTACATCAAGGCTCAAAGGTAGCTGGGAAACAGGAATTTTGCATACCAAAGGGGCCTTAACTGGTGGATGGGTAGAGGGTATCCTTCCTCCTGTGCGGCTGAGCTTCTCCACTGAATATGTGGGTATTTTAGTGCAATAAGGAGTCGTTAGATTAGCATGGGACATCAGAGCTGCCTTTACTACTTCCAATGCAGGTACAGTTAGAACTGAGCTTGCTCAGTTGTTGCAAGGGCTGCAGAAGAGCCCAACATCTCTTGCTGCTCACTCAGGGTTTGTTTTGTGCCACTGCTGTGTTCCTGAGATCAACTGTGCTCTGCAGATATGCAGGAATTTTTAGTGCCTGGCTCTGCTTGACAAGATCTTCAAAGTCTATGCCTCTCTTCTTCTCTTCCCACTAAGGGGTGTAGGTAGTCTTAGGCTCCTTCATGTCAGCAGTGAAAATAAATGTATAATATACAAGGGCTCTGTTTAGGAATTGGCAGGAAGCTTCATTTCTGACTGCAGTGTAACGTTCTAACAGTAGGAAACACCTTTGTTTTAAGCAGTTCTCTGTTACTCTCTGCCCTAGAGGGGAAATACAGCTATGGAGAAGAGCTGCTTTCTTCACACTAGCAAGAAGCAAATTGCTGTAATCTGGGTGTAAATCTGCATTTGAGCTGATGTCCAAGAAATACCTTTATGCAGCATTCAGCCTTTCTTAAGCAGAGCATTGCTGAGTGTTTTGCAGAGTCCCGATGCTGGCAGATGCAGCCGGTAGTATGTTGCTCGTATACAGTCTAGAGCGTGTGATCTCTCGGAGAGACGGAAGCTCCAAATCCCTGGGGCTCTGGCCTGTTATGCTTCAAGTTGCATGCTATTTAAATGTGGGTTGGCCTGTTCACATTTGCAGTGGTCCGTTCAGACTAGTTCAGCAAATGCTCTTGGCTCAGTGTAGCCCAGGTCAGTAAGCAAACGCTTGCTTACATTTCACTTCTTCATAGTATTGACAAGATTTAAAAACCTTCAGCCTATAGCAGTCAAAACAAGGCGATCTGAATATAAAAGACCTATTAGTTCAGTGTGAAAGGGATTTAGTTACAGAATCGTGGGGATAAGAATGCAGGTGGGAATGATGGGAACGCTGTCCTGGGCCTGAGTCCAGCAGATGTCCAGGAAGAATGAAGAGCCATCTCCTTACATTCAGTGTCCTTTCATGAAGACACTTTCTATTTCCCAGACCAGCGTCCCCCTTTACATTCTCTCTGATCCAGCTACATTAATTATTGTCTTTTTCATTTGGCCTTTTATCTTTTAAGGTTGAAATGATAATCAATATTCTTCTAACTTTTTAAATGTAAGACTTCTATCTGGAGACATGCAGCCATCAATGTGAGAAGAGCTATGCAGAAGTTTCACTCTGCCATGAGGATCTGAAAACCTATTTTAAATCCCTGCAAGGCTGCAGGATTATTTCTGTTCTGTTTCTTTCGTTGTTTTGGGGTTGGGTTTTTTTTGTTTTGTTTCTTGGGGTTTTTTGGTTGGTTGGTTGGTTGGTTTGGTTTGTTTTTTTCACTGGGGCAGCATCACCACTTGTAGAGAGGAACCTGTGCTTAGCATCTACCGTAAGGCTGTCCTCCTTGATAATCCTGCCGGAGCTGATTACGGGAACGCTGGGGGAAGGAGGATACGCACTGCAGGGGATACCCGAGGCTTGTCAAGCCCAGGCTATCTGTGGGATGTGCCTTTCCCTGACATGGAAAAGATGTTATTTTTTTCCTTTGGGCAGGGAAGGGTGGAATTACAGATCTTAAATTTTGCGACTCTGATACCAACTGCAGTTCACCAAGAATCAACTTGATCTCCAGTCTCCAAGAACATAGATTAAATTATCAGTGAAGCATCATTATAAATAGGAGAGGGTATACAGTACTTTCTTTACCCATCTTGCACCACAGATGTAACAAAAGCCAAAGGACCTAGCCTGGCTTAATGCCATAACAGCTCTAGAAGAGGAGGATTTCAAAGGGTTGGGAAGGGGGACAGGGAAATAGGGACAACACAGAGGATCAGCATTTAAGTGTTTCTTCCATTGCCTGTACTGTGTGGGGAACGAAACTGTGAAGTTCTGGTGCCAGGCTTTTCTCATCATAGAGGCATTTCTAAATGGTGATATTTAGTTGCCTGAATTTCTGGGCGGAAGGAAGCTGGTGCAGACCTCCTGGGATCTGCTGTTCTTGGATATGTATGGACTGGTCACCCGAAGCTCAGTGCCATTGGGAGTCCTGAATAAAGGTGGCCAGAGAGAGTCATCAGGAAACTTGGAGAGGCCTTCTGCTCTGTTTCCATCGCAGTTCAGCAGTTCTGGGGAGATGGGTGGAGGGGAGGTTGTTCTAGTAGTTACATATTTAAGGCAGGTGGCCGTTTTAAAATGTACATTTCAATTTTGATTGCAGTTTTTTAATTGCATTTAACAGCGTCCCTGCTGGTTCTCCATTCTGCATCCGTGCAGCCACGTTCTATTGATGGCCTGTTGTGATTTCAATGGAACATCATGGGATGTACCTGGCACGTCGGGCAGCACTGGATGGAGGTGCCTTTAGCCCAATGTACCTGGCATGGTAAGCGGCAACCAAGCGGTTAATCTGCATTCTACTGCTCGTAGTTTCAGCTTGTATAGCAAGGTGTTCCTGCTTTGCTGCAGCCTTGCACTGACTGGAAATCACTTTGCTCTCCTGATGTTAGTGCCTTCATGCACACAGGGCCCCTACCCTCTTCACCCATGGAGATTCCCCTTCCCTGTGCAGTTTGCCATGCAGTAGAGAAAAGCCTAGCCATGTCAGGCTCTCCTTGGTATTCTAGAACAGGAAAGAGAAGGGACTAGGAAATCATCTGACTCTCTCTCTTCTCTCCTTTTTGGGCCAGGAGCTGGTAGCAGTTGAGCATGTATTGCCCACATACCTAATGTCCCAAACGTTGCTGCACAGAGGTACCGAACAGGTGCTTCTGTCCATAAGCAAAGCTATACCATTTCTGCGGGAGTCCTGCAAAAGCTGCTTCAGGGAGCTGGGAGGGCAGTTCTGCCTGGCACTAATTGCAATGTAACAAACTAACCAAGGGCCACTTTAAGTTTGCTGATGTGGTATCCTCTGTGAAATGATCCTCCATTCTCCTTCTCCTTTCCATGTCCGCATCTACACCATCAGCTGCGCATCCTGCTCTGCCCTGCATGTCGCTTTCTCTCCCTTCCCCAGCTCTGCAGTCCTCTCCCTAAGTAACTTTACTTGTTCGTTTTACCTATTTTGAAGTGAGCGGTATTCCTGTGAGAGAAACAAAGGTGCTGCATCCTGTTTTCTGCTTCAGACCCCCTCACAGAGCTTTTGCTGCTTCACTGACAATGATGAAAATGCATGTTCTTGCCTCTGCTTCTGAGTTCTGCTGTCTGCCTGCTCACAGGGGCTGGGGATAGGGAACCATGTGGGCTAACACAGTTCCTGCATTCCTCCCTATGTCTCTGCTGCTCTGGAATGTGAATACCTTTACAAGGCATGGGATAATGACCTGCCAGCTGCAGCTCCCGGGGTGGGGAGGGGAAGGTTAGTGGCCATGAAAACCCACTTCACTTGATACCTCGCGAGAGTCCTGGAAATAGGTTCTGTTGGGATGTGGGGAGAGGATATCAGATGAGCCAGTGAGCAACAGGAAAGCTCTCTTCCCAGTGGGGTCATCAAGTGCTCTAAAAGTTAGTTCATCTGAAACTGAAGGGTGCAGAAGTCATCTATTTCAGTTTCACCCAGATCCAGCAGCAGCTGGACACAGCATTTTTAATGTCAGAAGTAAATTGGTGGGAGAGAGCAATGTAGAAACAGCTGATTTAATTTTGTCTTGTTCTTCCCCACGCTCACTGCTGCAGTGTCTGCTCAGTGCAGCACAACTGCTTGGAAAGGTGGAGAAATAAGTAAGCAGGCCACTATCTTTTCCTAGGTATAATATAACATGCACAGTAGGCTAATGCTTTAACAGCATCTAATTTGATACATCACATCTAATCTATTTGTTGGTTTTTATCTGCAGTACTGTTAGTTCACTGTTCAGGTGCTCGGTGTCTAGCCTTCTCATCCATCCACAAATCCTCTACGTGAAATGAGTGATTCCTTAGATCTGTTTTTGATTGATTCTTTGCTTCACTGGTGTTGCTTCTTAAAAGGTAAACAATATTCATATGCTGCAATCTATAACTCAGATTAAATCAAACAGCATCTCCTGCCAGAGGTTGCTAAGCTAACACATTTAGCATTCATTCAGCAATTACTTTTAGGAAAAGACTTAGCAATATTAAAGAGACTCAAATCTCTCGTGAATATGTAGATTTTATACTATTTAAAGGGGTGAAGGGATTTCTCTTCTCCTGTACATTGGCAATCTAATTTTCTGTGATGTCCTGAGCCTTTGTGGAAATTGAGAAAAAAATTAAGTTTTTCCTGCTTTGTAGTGAGAGCAGCACAGTTCCTGGAGCTGTCTGTGTGTTCTGCACAATCTGCCCATGGGATCGCGGTGTGCCCCAGGCTGGACACAGCAGCTCACAGTTACCCAGCTCCTTGGGCGATATTGCTTATGAAGACGCTATCGGCTCTTAGCTTGCAAAGCTTTGTTTGATGTGTGGCATCTGCTTGCAGCATTACTGTACTCTGTGATTTGTGCCCTATATTTTTCATGTCTTTGCATGTGCTGTGTCTCAGTGTCATGGATATGGTGGAGGTAGCGAGGAGCCTCGGTCTTACTTCATTCCAAACTTGCACAAGAATATTTGAGCAGGTTCATTGCTCTGAAAACTGTGTCTTGAATGACTAGGAAGCAACCTGAATCTGAAAAAAGACCATCTCTCCTGCTATTTGTCCAAAGTCTTCTGTGATCCTGTTTTAACTGCAAAGGAGTGAAATTTTGCACACCAAATTCAATGATAAGACTGTGAGCCCAGTGAGACATCTACATATTCCTGAGATCTGGGGTTTGGGATTTCACTGGAAATGCATCTGAGGCTTTTCTGAGTCAGGGCTCCTCTGAACTGGGAGTATTTTTCTATCTTTTTGCAGAAAACAGAAAAGGAAGGTTCTTAAAAATGATACCGAGATACAAGAAATACAAACCACTGATTTTTCAGGGCTTTTGGGGGCTTTTGTTGTCATTATTGGTGGTGGTGATGTTATCAAAATGTTCAGGGTTTGTTTAGAGCCAGTCTCTGCAAACTAATGGATAACAAGGCCTTTGTAAGGCTGTACCTGCCATTTGTTTGGGAAGATATGCTAACTTTTATACTGGACTTAACCTCGTAGTTGCCTTTGGTCCCATGCTTTCAGACAGAAATGAGATCTTAGGAACGCCATAGATGAAAGGATAATGCCTGCTTCTCTTTGCCTAACAAGTTTTCCAACCCTTCTCCCTCCACCTTCCCCCAATCTGAAATGCATCATTGCTAAAGGACGGTTTATAACTGATCAGCTCTGGAAAATAGCTGAGATGGATTTATTTTTGTTCAGGACTGAACAAGATACACAAGCCAGGTTGATTCTATAAAGCTTTTGGCCACAAAGGTACGTCAGTCAGAGATGTGTTCTCTGACCTACGTTGCTGTCCTGGTAAAAGCCCTCAGTGGGTAATTCTGGCAAAATTTTAAACATGGGGCTCTAAACTTGGCTGAAGGTTTTGCTGCCTTGTTCCATTATATTCATGCTTGCTAAATCCATGTTAGACTTCAGCTAACAAATTCAAATGTGATAGGCAGTGTTATAGTGCTTAAACCCGGCCGCTGCTTTTAAAATCTCTAAAGGTAATAACCTGTCTCATACTTATGTCCTACTGAACGTGAATACTTCAGTAAAATTTGACATGTGAGATAAACAGAGGTAATTTAAACAACTTGTACTATGCTAATTTTTATGCTGCAGAACATACTGAGGTTTAACAATAACATTATCTTCCTCATGAAGGTCAGTAAAAAGCAGAACTATAATTCTACCCCTGTTTTCAGGGCTTTCCCTGCAGGCTCATTACCTGGTTTCAATATCATTTAAGGCAGAAAGAAAAAAAGGGGAAAAAAAAAAAAGTAAAAATCTGAAAGTATTTCCCATTAGTAGCTGCAGCAAGCCTTGACTCTTTGCAAAGGCTTAAACAAATACTTACACAGATTTCTAGACCTCTGCTTCAAGTGCCCCATGAATGGGAAATAAACTTGCTTTTACTTCAGTAACATACCTTTTTTTTTTTTTTTTATTAGTCTGTTTAGGCAAAAAATATTGGCTGTGCTGTTTCCTTTCCTTTCCCATATTTGTCCTTTATGGAACACTTAAAAATCATATGCAGGGATTTTGTGTGTTACGTGCATGGAAAAGCACCATTATGTTTGTAGTGAAAATAGTGTAGTAGTAGGCTGTGTCTTGCTATTCTTGAGCAGGATGCATTTATATATATAAATGCTGTGTTACGTTGCAAGCCATGTTTTTGTCCTTCCCTATCAATATATCTCAGTGACCCAGAAGTAAGTGCTTTTACTGGCCTGGCTAGATAAAAGCGGGTACTTGGTGCCTCTATGCTGTTGCTTCTTCCTCTTAATCAGCAATTCTGGAAGCAAGCCACTAGGACCAGACACATGGCCTGCGTGCTGCAACTCTGATGTAACTAATTACAACAAAACTTGTTTTTAAAGTGCTGAACACTGCTCAGTGGTGGTAATCCCCATCTCTATCGCATTTTTGTGATGCTGCAGGGTGAGTTTCTATAACAAACACTATAGATGGAGAAGAAATAACTGGCTAGCACCATGGCAAGCCTGTATTTCCTCCCTTTGGCTGCCACCCTTTCTAAAGCCAGCCACCTCTGGGAACAGCATTAATGTGCGCAGTGGTGAATCCACTGTCTCCTTGGGTTCCCATCCATTGCTGAAACTATATAGAACGGAAAAGCAGAGCAGCCGTTTTAGCTGTGGCTCAAGGTGATGAGCCACTGAGATCCCTGTGGATACTCAATGAGGTGGTGGTGCACTGAACAGGGGCCACAAAATTCTACCAAATGCGTAACCAAGTACCAGGCTGACCAGCTAACCAACTGAAGAAATGTGTCCTGTGGCAGAGAGGAGGCACCTACTCAGCAGATCTGTTGGTAACAGGCTAGTCAGACAGCAACATGGCCGGAAAAATTGCATTCATTTACTTTTTTTTTTTTTTTCAGAAAGCAAAGTCCTTTTGTTGTGCAGATAATGTAAATTTACCACCTTTCTGCCAAATTAAATCTTTCTATTTATCACCAGTTAGTAAGAATCAGGTTTGAGGGAGGTTTTTTTTACTATTGACAGTATCACTCCTTACTACTTTTTCTTGTATACACATACTTGACACAGAGGGAACATAATGGGGTCTAATGCTTCATCATTTGAAATCTGATGGGACAAATGTGGTAATGGGACTCACAAGCAACAAAAACATTTAACTGATTATGATTTTAAGAGAAAACTTAAGCTCTTAATTTCCATGGACTTTACGGCTTGCTGGTCCTTCAATAAAAGAAATCTGTTTCAATAATATGAGGGACTGGGAAAAGAAGGAAGGAAGGAAGTGGAAGGCTAAAGGTGGCTGTTTTATGTTTGGTATTTAATTCCTACATTTGAACCTCAGAAACTATTTTAAATTAACTTAAACAGATAATGCCCATTAGAAGTAGTAGTTGGCACTTTCAAAAAAACCCCCAAAACCTCAAGAAAAAAAATAGTTAAAAAATTG
>NW_009649062.1:4369207-4409463 GCF_000708025.1 Charadrius vociferus
TGTATTGTAGTATCTACCAGATGTGCAATTGCAATTAGTTCTGATACTCCTCAAACTAGATATTTCCTCCAGTTCATACTACTGGGAAAGCCAATATAAATATCTAAACTGAAATACATAGTGAATACTGTTTGCGAAATTCATGAACTACACAGAGGTAACCACAATTGTCCTCTCTTCCCAGTACTTCAGGGTAGAGAGACTTTGACTTAACTCTATCAGTTTACACAAAATTCCTTCAAAACTAAAGGCAGGGCAGAATTAACTTAAGAAAACAGTTTCAGATTGGTGAAGACATTTGGTGGCATTTACCTAGCTCAGCATCCTGAATTTCAGCCAGTTTAGCATTGATTCTAGCCCTTCATGTCAATGGATCGGGATTTGGACATTGCTGGGGGGTGGTTTTTAAAGCAGCCTTTCGTACTCTTAGGGAGATTTCCCATTCACACCTTGGTGTGATAAATTCCATCTTTAATGGATGTTGCTACATGCCATTTTCTGAACCCCAGAGCAGCTGGGTGTTGTAAGATTTCAACGTGTAAGAGCCAAGAAACAAACTACATATTAAAGCAGGGAAGCTGCAGCTTATGCTAATTATTTTACATGCTCAGATATGCAAATGGCAGTGAAGTAGATGCTGCTTTTTTCTTCCTTTTTTTCTTGCTCCTTGTCCTCCCTTCAGATTTCTGTCAGAAGAGGGAAACAGCTTTCCCCTGTACCTAACTATTGTTTTCCTGCTGGTATCTTTTGAATGGTAATTCCAGCCAACAAGGATTGCTTTTGTAAAAAAATATTTACAAATCTGATATTTGAAAGACTTGAATCAAATCTTAGCATGAGAAATACTTCCCTCTGTATTCCAAGCAGGATCACAGCTTGCAGGGCTGAACGTACCCAGAGCTCCTTAGGCAGTGTCAAGCTTAACACAGACTGCACCATGTTAAACCAGTCTATTAAATGTAGACTGGTTTGAGTGGAAACAGCAGGTTCACACCTCTCATTCTCTTGTTTTGCAGGTGGTAAGGTGAAGGTGAAAGGAAGAGAAGGTGGAGATGGAACTGCCAAATCATGCCAAACAACTGCTACTGCAGCTGAACCAGCAACGAGCCAAAGGTTTCCTCTGTGATGTGATCATTGTGGTAGAAAATGCCCTGTTTCGTGCCCATAAGAACATCCTGGCAGCCAGCAGCATGTATTTCAAATCCCTTGTCCTGCATGACAACCTGATTAACTTAGACACGGACATGGTGAACCCCACCGTGTTCCGGCAGATCTTGGACTTTATTTATACTGGTAAGCTCTTAACGACTGACCAGCCCGGTGAACAGAACTTTAATGCTCTCCTCACCGCAGCAAGCTACCTCCAACTGCACGACCTGGCAGCTCTCTGCAGAAAGAAGCTGAAGCGGAACAGCAAGTCCTTTGCTGGCAAGGCCGGTGGCCTTGGTGTCGGGAGATCTGCCAGGAGTCAGAGACTTTCCACTGCTTCAGTCATCCAAGCTCGCTATTCAGGGTCAAATGAGGGGTTGAAGGGCTCGCACTCAAAAGAGCTGTCAAAGGGAAAGCTCTCTGATGACGAGGTCTTCATCAGCAGCTCCAACCAAGAGAACTGTCATTCCTTAAGCAGGGGAGCCAGTAACAACGGCGGTGGGGGCAGCAGTGCAAATGGGAGCACCGGCGACCAGGAGCTAGGCCTCGACCTGTCCAAAAAAAGCCCGTCACTCCCTGTTGCAGCCTCCCATGATGACACGCAGCACAGCGAAAGCCAGCATGGCTCTCCCCAATCTGCCTCAGCCCCCGCAGCCAACAGTGCCTCATCGTTTGACGAGTCTGGAGTGGGAGCCCCTCACAGCATGGCGGACAGCAGCGACCCCATGGAGATGGATCTGAGTGAAGAGTGCCACCACTCATTGACGGAGAGCAGCCAGCGCAAGGGCCTCCGGCACTCATCCCGCAAGAAAGAGTGGATGAAGAAAGACAACGCCTTTGAGCGAAAGGAGGGGGGCAAAGACAGGGACGAGGGTGAAGGGCTGCCCAATGGCATCCTGCTGGGGCCTTTGTCCAAGTCTGTGGAGCGGAGTCTGGCCGGGGCCTATGGTGCAGACCTACCCTACCCGTGTAAGGAAGAGGTGGAAAATGGTAAGGAGAACAGTGATGACAGTGGCGAGAGTGAGAGCGGCGGGCATACTAGTGCCAACTATGTCTACCGGCAGGAGGGGTTTGAGCCAGTGGCCTACGGTGACAACCTGTATGTCTGTATCCCCTGTGGCAAAGGCTTCCCCAGCTCCGAGCAGCTCAATGCCCATGTGGAGACGCACACCGAGGAAGACCTTTACATCAAGGAAGAAGGCACGTACGGCGGCAAGGATGAAGCCGAGGATTTGTCCAACCCCAACCAGTCCTATGCTGCGGAGTCCCGACCCTTCAAGTGTTCAGTGTGTGAGAAGAGCTACAAGGATCCAGCCACGCTGCGGCAGCATGAGAAGACTCACTGGCTGACGCGGCCCTTCCCTTGCAACATCTGCGGCAAGATGTTCACGCAGCGGGGGACCATGACACGGCACATGCGCAGCCACTTAGGGCTCAAGCCCTTTGCCTGCGAGGAATGCGGGATGCGCTTTACCCGGCAGTACCGACTGACAGAGCATATGCGTGTCCACTCAGGAGAAAAACCTTACGAATGTCAACTGTGTGGTGGGAAATTCACCCAGCAGCGCAATCTGATCAGCCACCTGCGAATGCATACCTCTCCCACATAAGCCAAAGACTCCAGAATGAGCTTCGAGCCCATCCGCAGTGATTTACCTTTCTGTAGACTTGCTGCTTAAAAAAAAAAAAAAAGAAAAAAGAAAAAAAAAACAAACAAAAAATGGGGCAACTCCCCATACTCTGTTCAGTCATGGGAGGCCTAAACAAATGTAGCTTTAACATTTTAAAAAAAAAAGTTCCTTTTTTCCCTTTTTTTAAAAAAAGAAAGGTCCACAGCCAAGCTGATGCATTTAGTCTAACTCTCCCTCCAAATTTTGGTGATCTGGCAAGAAATACCACTTCTTTTTGCACACATCAACTTCATTGCCATATTGATTATCTGGAGCAGGTATGGGGACCACGGAGAACTTTCAGCCTCTGCTGGCTTCCCCTTCCCTGCCTCTTTCCTTTGTGTTACTGTCACCCTACTCACCTCCTCTCTTAAAACCAAACTCAGTAGGGGCATTTCTTGCCATTAAAAAGAAAATAAAGTACACCTTTTCAGTGGCCTAAGTAGCTGTGAAATAACATAGCATTGCATTCACAAGTGCAGAAGCTGTGTCTGTGGACCATCTCACAGGGTTGGCAACCCCTTTAGACACTGTGGGAAAGCCGTAGCCGTGGTAGAACCCACCACCCTTCCCCTGGGCTGGTGATGGTGGGGACAGCAGTCTACCTAGGTGTACTTCACTTAAAGAAATGGCGATGCCTCCCTCTCCATCCCTCCCTCTTTTGGTTTTGATCCTTATCCTCGGCACACGTAACCACACGCCCCCTTTTCCCACAAAACACGCAAACCTCTTCTGCCTTACCCATGACTGAACAGGGACTGGATGCCCTGGGAATTTCTTTCAGTGAGCAGGGGGTCGTCTTTACTTTTCTAGTAGTTTCGTATGAATATTCTTTGCTTAGAGGTACTTGTTTTATTAAAGGAAAAACCATTGTAACGTTTATGTGAATGTTTGAACTGGAAGGTCTGAGGTTAATTCTAGGGTGGGTGGGTGGGGAGGGGGTTTGATGTAGGCTGGACTTGCTACAAGTTCCTTAGGTACTTTTTTATTATTTTTTATTTTATTTTTTGTGTGTGTGTATGTTTTTAGCTTTCCTCCCTCACTAAAGAGCAAGTCTGGGTGGACAGACTTGTTACCTTTGCTACCTCTTGAATTCATGAGAACAATAAGATGGTTAGTGAAAGATTAGGCATTTTTTTTCTCTTATTGTAAGTAATTAAATGTATAAAAGTAGAAGCTAAATTAAAGTTAAGGGATTTTTACCACCCCGTCCTTCCATCAAAAGTCAGCTAGAGAAATGTTAAAGCAAAGCTTGGCCAAAGACAAAGCAAAAAATACATTGAGCCAGAGGCTGTGCTGGCTGCTTGGACTGGCTCATTTGCAGTCTCTTGGCTGTTTGTAGTCACTTTTATCTAAAAGAAGAAAACTTCTCTGAGCTTTTTGGGCCCTTTCCAGCTTTGTTTATTGAATCTGGATACTATGGGGAGGGGAAAATGTCCCCCTCATCTTCCACTCCCCCAGCACATCTGGGTCAGTCTGTAAACACCTGGCAGGACAGAGGGTGAGGGCATAGCAGCCTATAATTTACTAGAATCCAGAGTGCAATAAGGTGGGGGAGAGGAGGAAAAAGCAAACCAAAGTGTTTCATATCCTCCCTTTTAGACAATTTAAATACGCACACAAAAAAAAAAAAAAAAAAAGAAAAGAAAAAGAAACAAAATGTTCTTGCAACATCTGCATAAGACATCACAGCCAACAGCTGCTATTGGTTTAGGAGAGAAGACAGAGAACTTAGCCCACCGATTCTTGGCCCCCTTGACTTTGTTGGCGTGACCTTGTGGAAAGCTATGGCTTATTTCAAGCCTCCCGTGACTGTGGTGGTAAAAATTCACAGCCAGTAGAATCATCCCTTCTGAATTGAGTAAGGTTTACACTTGTGTTTTTTCATTTGTTTTTTTTTTCCCCCCACTCAAACCAGTATAGTCTCTACATGTAAGGTTTACCAAACCTCACATTTTGTCTTTTTAAAAAAAAAAAAACAAAACCAATTTTTTTAAGTTTCGACCAAAAAAGAAAAAAGAAAAAAAAAGAAAAAAGTGAGCATGTTTGACTAAAACAAAGAAATATAAGCTTCATTTTCTATTCATTTTTTTTTGTTTGGGTTTTTTTTTTTTTGTTAAGGTAGACTAGTCCATAAGAAGTTGTTGGGTCAATTGAATGAACTGAGGAAACTGGAATCCAGGCTCCAAGCAATAGACAACCCTAAGGCGCTGAGCCTTGGCCTAGTGTTACGTTACAGGGAACACGCTCGCCCCTCTTGCCCACCACGCTCCAGTGTGCTTCTCCCAGTGCCATTGTCTGCTTGCTCCCACACGCCTGCCAGCTGTGGAGCGTAAGAGGGGAGCATGGACTTTTGTTCTTTTCTAATTGTGCTGAGGTGCGCTGTTTTCTTTGGGGGGGAAGTTAGGTGGGTTTTTAGTGTCTTTAGCACTTCCACATTTCAAACATATATTCAATTCTTTTCCCCTTGATCCCTTGCCAACCCCCCTCTGAGAATGTCCCCAAATTGTCTTTGGGGAGGACAGGGAAGGCCTTGCCATCTACCTTTTTCTCAGAGCAAGTCTCAGCAGGGCTCAGGGACAGCTGTGCAAGATTAGTTCCTAGGTACTTTCACCCTGCCTTTACCTTCCCTCCAACCTTCCTAAAGCCGAGCTGAATCCCACGCTGGCTTAGGCTGCAGCCAGAGCAGGCTCCCCTTGTTGCTGGCCGGCTAAGGACCCATCGAGTCCACATTTTCAAAACAATTTTTAGCTCCCTTGTGAGAAGAGCACCATCAGGGGTAAGCCCTGTCCCCCGCTGCAGGTTTTGGATGCTGGTTTCCCCCATTCACTTGTGGCCCTTCTGTGACACGTGGCCAGTGATGGGGACAGCAGGTGGGTGTCTGTGCAGAAGCCACCCTTGGTCACAGCAGCTCAAGCTGTGACCAACTTAGCCAAGCCATGGAGCAGCCCAAGGCAAGAGGAAGCAGTGAGCTCCTCAGCAGGCAAATAACCTGCTCCCCCTCACTTAATTCCATTTTTACAAGCATGCGTGTGGGTGATGTAGCCTCTCCCCCCACCCCCAGGCTCCCTCCTCATTTGCTTCTTAAGCCTTGAGAATCATGCTGAAGTTTCAGGACCCAATGCTATTTTTAAAAATTTTTTTGGAGCGTCTTTTTTTTTTTTTACTTTATCCCCTCCCCAGCACTTAAACAATACGACATAAAGTCTGTGTACAGCAAGAGTATTGTACAAAAGGAAATTTTGTTCTTTTTTCAAGTAGCTGTGTAAAGTTGTGTTCCATAGATTTGAGTATAAACAACATTTTCCAAATTGTGACAGTAATAATGAATAACTAATAATACTCAAAACTTCAGGGACTGTTTAAGGCCTGCTTGGGGCCTAAACACTCAACTGCATTTGTACGACATAGTATTGTATCAAACATTTTTCTGTATTTTAATGAGAAAGCAAAACACTAGTTTCATATTTAAGATTTTAAGAGTTTTAGGGTGGGGGGAGGGAGTTGCATTTTTGTTTTTTTTTAATTTTATTTTAATTTTTTTTTTAAATACACAAAGAGCCTCAAGAGGAATAAAACAATTTAAAAACAAACAAAAAAAAAAGAGGCCAGGCAGCTTGAGTATATGCTTTAGTCACTTAGTTCCAGAATGTTTTCGGAATAACAGGAAGAAAAAGATAAAATAGCAAAAGTGTATAAAAGAATAAAGAAGCTCATACCCAAATTCACAAAACTATTTTTTAAACCAAAGCACATTTGAATGAGTATGGAACCTCACTTGGCTCAGAAAAGTACTAATATATTTATCTCATTGTTTACATAAACTTCTACAGTTTCAGACCTCAACAGATCTAGGGGCCAGTCAAAATTAATCTTTGCTTTTTCCATTGGTTTGTCTCTGAAGGCTACACAGCGTTTCCCAGCTTGGGATGGGAGATCCATGTCCTAGCCTGCATTCCAGCACTGCTCGGGGAGGGTGGGAGAGGGAGGACAATTAGAAATACGGCACGTAGATATTATTTTTTTTTGTCTTCAACCCATGAGAGATGTTGCTGGGAGTGAGATCCAGGCACTATTGCAAAGGCATACCAGTCTACCTCTTCCTCAGAGGAGTCTGAGGGTACCAAGAGGGTAAAGAGAGATGTGAGAAGCTCTAGAGATAGGGAAGATGTTGTCAGAAGATGGCAGGAGCTGCTGTACCCAGCACATCTCCTTCACGTTAGCCATGGGGAGCTGGGCTCAGCTGTTTTCCAGTCCTTTGCTACAAAACCTCCAAAACCCAATGCCTGGCAAAAATCCCCAAAAGCCTAGCTCTCTGCATTTGGGGGAGTTAGCAGGAGCCATAAAGATCACAGAAGACACCAAAGAGCTATTGACATGCAGCTTCTGTGAGGCTTTGCGGCTGCTGATGTGGAAGAGTACGCACAACTCTGAACCATCCCTCTGCGCCAGGCAGGGGCTGTGGCAGAGGTGGCTGATCTCTCTGCGGTGACTCGGGTAGCTTTAATGGTCTGGTGTGAGGGCAAGAGCACGGGCACATAGCTGCCTCCTCCGGTTCAGAGCTGTGCCGGGGCCTGAGCTGTACAGTTCGGACCATCTGAGCCACTCTTCAATTAAACAGCTGGACTGATTCACTCCAGACCTTACAGTCACGCACGGAGCCCAACCAAAACTCCTAAGGCTTTCTAGGTGGAAACCTCGGGTTGATTTGCATGTTAGAACAGTCTAAAGATGACCAATGAAGATGGTTTGCTAAAATACCGCTGAAGCCAAAAAAAGAAAGGTTTTTAAAAAAGCTCCCCATCATTAGTCTTGTCCCTTTGTAGCTTTACCTTCTACACCAAAGCCACCTCAAACATTTGAGGGGGGGCTGATGGAAAATGAAATATTAATTTTGCCTGGTCTTAATATCTAACAAAGATGGTGCAAACACTATTTGACAGTGTTGTTTTTGTATCAATATGTATGTGCAGTAATGAATGTATTTATTTCTCAGATTCTGTATGCACAGTTTTGCAATGTAATTCAGAAAGTTGCAAACACAAAGATGTGTCCGCAGGGTCTTCTCTACAGGATTTCAAAAAAATGAAAAAAATATATTAAAAAAAAAAAGAATCTCAGAGACTCTCAGCATAGCCATAAACCATAACCTGTGAAGACAATACAAAGACTGGACTTTTGTAGCTTTGCATAGAAGAGGAATTTATGTTTTGCTGTATTTAAATGTTTCCATTTACAGTGTCACTCTTTTAAGATTCCTGTTTTGATTTTTGGTTTTTTTTTCCTCTCTTGTGTGTGTGGAAAGCATTGTTTTCAAGCAGTGCAGGTTCAAAGTCTGGGTTAGCAGTATTTTACCGTGTTACTTCAGTTCTGAAAAGCAGGAGTATGGGTCTTGACCAGGGAAACATCCAGCGCACTCAGTGAAACAAAACAAATTCTGAGGCGACTGCTGGCAAAATCCGGAGAAGGTAAAAGTCATCAGATTGTGTGCTTCTGATTGCAGCTTGTGACTGAGACAAGTCTATTGCCCTGCCTGAAGGACAGGACACAGCTCCTTTCCTAAAGTCCCCCTCACCTCTCACTTACTGTTTACTGTGGTAGCAATAAGGATCTCAAAAGTGGGGAGTCGATGCCTAAGATAGAGAGGAAGCTTCGTGCCAAACCCAACAGCCTCTGTGCCATCTTGTGATGAGCCTTGCAAACTATTCCGAAGCATCAGATTCCTTATAGCATAAGGTGGTTAGAGTCCCCGGGAAAAGCTGTACTTTACAAAGCCTCTTGTCCCAGTATTGGTGGCGTGAGCAGTTACGGACCTGCTACAGCCTTAAAAATTAGCATGAAGAAAGGATGTTTGTTGATTTATGTGTATTTGCCAAATTTAGAAACCTTTCCAATCAGCTGTGGTGAAGTTAAGGGAAAAGTAGATAAAAACCAAAGAGACAAAACCAACCTACATTTTAAATGTGTTAGAGAGGGTCTAGATAGTAAACATCTAGCTCACCCCAGACAGCAGAAATGCTCATCGTTGAGATGGCATGTTTGAATAAACATTTGTTTAAGCCAGAGTTTAAACTCTAAATGAGCTCTGAGCTGTAATTCTGGAACAATTAAATAGACTTGTAGCATTTTTTTCTTAGTTTTTGTTTAATCTTAATGATTTGCTCAACATCTGCAAAGTGTCTCCATTTATTATAAACCCCTTTCTTTTCATAAGCTTACTCTTGCACTCCAGAACTGGCCATATTCTTGAGAAAGAAAATTTGGGGGTTGCTTTCAATAGCTGAAAGTAGCTTGTTGCAATGTTTTAAGTCCCATGGTACTTTATTGTCTGGATTTTAGTGCAGGAGGCAAGCAGTAGCTGATTCTCCGTCCCTTTCTACTCCTTGTATTTTGCGTTTTTTTCAGAGTAGGGTGAGAAATTTCACCTTTGATGATTTCCCGTTAGACTCACTAAATTTGCTGCTTTCCTTGTAAAAGGAAAAGATTTGGGATCCCTTGTGAGGCAGTTCCAGCTCTGCTGTAAGGGTCCTAGCTGGATTTCCTAGTCAGGTCAGCTTCTTCATTCCAGCCCTAGTTCATCTCTGTGCTACATCAGAATTGCTATTTATTCTGCTTTCCTTGTTTAAACTAACTGGACTCAAAAATATTGAAACATAAGTTTAGAGCTAGACATGCATTTTTTGTTCAGTTGTCTATCACCATCCTCTTCTTTCCTTCCTTCCCCAATTTTCCTAGCCATTTTGAAGCCCGGTGTTGAACACATAGGGATCAACGGATCAGTGTTTTTTGAACAGAGCAGACCCTGTGGGATGCAGTAGGCAAGGTCTAAAACAGAATACTTCATGTTATATTTGTTGGCAGTTAGGGGACACACTTCATAGCGCTTGCTTTCCCTGAGGAGTGGGATGTTTTTTAAACTTTCTCATTCACAAGTTATCAATCGAAGCACCTAGCACAACTGTTGCTCTAACTTCCACAGGAGTTTTGACTGGCTGGGGATAACTTTTCTATGAGCAGAGGATCTTGTTCTGGCTGGCTGGATATTTTTCCCCATTTTATTTTAGTATTTTAAATACAACTGAAAAAGGGATGTTGCATCTCTCTTGTTGTTTTTTTTTTGTTGTTGTTGTTTTGGTTTTTTTTTTTAATTTTAAGCCTTAACTATCAGTCAGTCTAGGAGCCCTGGATGTTTCCTGGGGAGGGGAAGAGGAGGGGAGGGCAAGGGAAAGGCCAACAGTCCTGCTGCAATGTTCTGTTCATTTCCTTCAAGAGCTTGAATTCAGGTCAGAGCCACACATAGTTGTGGCTTCAACTCAAGTGTCATATAAAAAGATACAGAAATTATAATATGATCTCAGCATTCAGAAATTTGCAGTCTTAATGTACAGTGATGAGAAACTGTTATTTTATGATCTTTTCATTAAAAGCTTGATTGAAAAATTACATCTTTTGCTCTAGAGTTCACCTTTTTCCTATAGCTGACTCTCCATGTTTTCTCCTCCCTCATTTATTCTTGCCCAGGGATCTAAACCAGCTACTTCACAAAGCAGACCCCCACACACATACATAGCCTAAAGAGCCACACACAACTTCTCATTTTATGCACCTATACACTTTGCTCATAAGCCAAAATCTGACGCTTGTTAGAATATAAGAAAGGATGAATTGCATGGGACAGGCTGGCTTACAGTAAACGTGCAGGCAATGGAATGGATAATGGAGGAATCATACTTTCACCTTTTTGTTGTGACCCTGAGCAAATTGAGGCTGGTTTTGAAAAGTTACCCCTGTTTTGTCCTAACCACAGTTTAAAAGCAGTGTTTTTCATAGACAGTAGATAGTAGATGGACCTGCCTATCCATAAATCCCTTCAGTCTATTTGGGCTGTAAGTCTAACTCCCTGGGCACACCTCTGAGGAGCAGAAAAAAGTTTCCTAAAAGAAATAAGGGTTCTCCATCCACCTGTAGTGCAGGTAAAAAGAAGAAATTCTTCCAGGGAAGATGGCTGTAATGGCAAAAGCACCCACTGCAGATTTCAACCTCTCAAATGTTAAGATTCAGACATTTTTCCTTGGGCAGGTTAAGTGTGACCCTAGCAAAATTAATTCGTATTTCCCTGGCTTGGGTTCTTAATGGGGTTTTCTGGTTCCCAGGCCAGCTTTTTGCATCTAAGGATCCTTCAATAAAACACCTATTTAATGAAGACAAATTAAGCATCTTCACCATAATGCAAGAGCCAAGCCTAATATTTTGCGACACTTCCCTTTGTTCCACTATTCATCACCACAGTTTTGTTGTTTCTCCCAGAGCCTGTTGGAATGCCTTAATATGCAGCCGAGTAACCCTGGCATTGAATTCATATATTTCTTTTTTCTCCTGCTTCCTATTTTTTTTTAATTTTTTTTTTTTAACACAATGCTGACTATATTTTAAAGTGACTGACTGAAGGAGCTTCAAGTTTGGTCAGTTTTCTGACAGGTTGCAAAGTCAGCAACACTGGTTAGAAAATAATTTTTATTTGTCCTTGGAGATGTGTTTTACCCAGCAAGGTTAAAGAGAAGGACAAAAATGAACACAAAAACAGATGAAGAGCCACAGAAAACCAGAGGCTGTTTTTCAAGAGCTCAGATGTGGTAATGAGCCTGTACTCTTCTCCTAGCTACCAGTGACTTTTCTTTTCCTTTTTTTCCTTTATTTCTAATTTCTGCTGGAAGTTTTTACATCCTGGCACCCATTTCTCTGTGGCATAAGTGGTTTCCAGCATAGTTAATAGATTGCATGTTCTATTTTACTTTCTTTGCAGTGGTCAGCTCCTTTTTATCTCATAAGATCCTGTGACAACTATACAAAATTCTTCATATAATAACTCACAACTGAAATGCAGCTGCCTCTGTGGTGGAACACTGAAATATGTACAGCTGAAGTGCAGAGCGCAGGATGTAAAGGATACCAGATATGTCTGGAATGCCTGGGAATTTGTACTTTCTTCCCTCTGCTTTCATTGCCCCCATGTATTGGTAGGACTTCTTTTCTCCCAGTTGCTTTCTCTCCACTACCCTTCTCCCTCTTGACGAGCAAACAGACATTGGATCAAACCTTTGAATGGTAAGTTTGGTTTTTGCTTTTCTGCAGGAAATATAATTCCATCAAAATTTCTATAGAAACAAAACTTACTTTTTTTTTAAAAATGAAATTTTGTTCCAGCCACTGTTGAGGTCCAATTTGGACCCTGCTGAGTAGACACAGTTGCAGAATGTTTGTTTCATGAGAACTCTGATGACTGATACCATATCAAGAAGTTAAAAGGGAAGGACAGTTTCTTAAAAAAAATAATTTCAGGTCAGTAAAAGCCAAAAGACTAGCACCACACTTTGCAAATTATTTCTAAAATATGTCTTTGTCCTATTTTGTATTGAAAATAAACTTCAAAACACTGGAAGTAATGCCAAATTTTCAACAGCTCTAAGAATGCTGAAGCTGTTACCAGCTATTAATTTTGTGCATCTATCTGGGTTTTGTTTGTCTGGATGCACTACAAAGTTGCCCAGGTTTAAACAAATTGATTTTGTGTGCACTTGTGCAAAGCCTGCTGTGTACTAAGTTTAGTGTGACCTGGCTTAAATCAGTAATAGCTAAAGCTAGTGCACTTGCCTTAGCAAAACTCACTGTTCTTTGTCTTGTTCTTTTCTTACTCAGTGGGAGCCACCTCCTGCAGTCCCCCGTAGGCTGCACCTTGAGAATCCAACTGAACAGGTTCCCACAGGAGATGCTGGCTGCTGTCAGCAAAGCCATTAAGTCCCTCGCTCCTTCTCTGTGGTGTCTATATAGTCTTCAGCTCCTAACTCAGGACTATGGGATCCTTTATAGCAGGAAACAAACTACCTAAAATGCAAATAATGCACTGGTTGCGTCCAGTTGGCAGCCTAGCCCCTAGACTGCAAATGTAATGCTGCTTTCATCCATCTCTTCACATTACTATTTGCTTCAGGTCACAGCGTGCTTCTGGTAACACTAATGTTTCTTGGTGTTAATTTCATTAAGACTGTGTTCTTCCAGCATCTGAAGCGAACACCCATCCTACCCCTCACCCTGAGGTACCTGGATTACAAAACCTGGCATAGAAGACCAAAAATACGCCAAAGTTTGCTATTTGGACCAAAATTGCTTCCTTGTACAACTCCTCTGGGCGCTGCTCTTGCCTCAGTTCTGCAGTTTCCTCCCTCCTACGGGTCACCACACTACATCTTCCTTCTTTCCCTTCATGGACTCTGTAGCAGTTTGGGTTTTGGTTTTGTTTGTTTTTTTTTTTTTTTTTTTTTTCTCTGCAGTTGTGCTGTCTTAGTGATGAGCAGTATTGGAAACTGCTGCAGAGCAAGGTCTGAATCCGTATGTTTCAGCTCGGTAGGTTAAGCCGGTTCTAAGAAAGCACGATCTCCCTGCAATTACAGTGCATCCATAGCTCCAATACTAGAGAGTGAAAAACATTCATCATACTGTCTTCTGCTGTTCCAGGTGCTAAGAAGAGAGGCCAGTGTAGCTGGTATGTATCAGCCTAGGAGGTGATTGATGGTCCTGCCTACTTCCTTTGCTTTCTGCCTTCTCACCATTTTTCCCCTTACCTCAGTTTCTTGCTTAGTTACAGAGAGCACTGGGAGAGGAGAGATGTTGTGAGGGTCCCTTAGCAAGACAGGGTACTTTTTTTATAATTTGGCTCTGAAGCAAAGGCCTAATTCTCCCTCTCTATTCTTGTCCGTCCTCTCCTTCTTGTACACAATAATTAGATTTTAAAAGAATGGACAGAATCTCGCACCCCTTGCCTCTGGATTTAAATTCAGGCAGTTCATTTACTTTTGCTTAGAGATTTTGAATTGGATAAAAATCAAGAACTCTTCCAGAAGCCTGACTTGAAGTAAGCACTTAAGGCTAGTAAAAACATGACATAGCCTTCCCTTGATTTCAGAGGACAGCAGTGGCAGAGCAGATGCTAGCTCTAAGGTTTTTTGGTCAGCTTCCCTGCGCAGCATGTGTGTGCATTGTCTAGTTCTTTGGTGTGCACCTACTCCCCAGCACGGGCACTGAGGATTCAGACGCAGGAACCTGGCCAGACTGCATAACCACATCCCCTAGCTGTGGCTGCACAGTGAGCACTTTATGAGCACTAGGCAGGAATTGAGCTCCAACACCTGGGCACGATGATGCTGTAGCCCTACAGATCTGTGTGCCTCTACATTAATGGGACTGGCGACTCAAACACCACCTGGAACTGGCCAGCCAGACCTGACCACAGGACAGTGGAGAGGGTAGCATCACCAGATGTCACTTATCAGCCTCCCAAGCATCTGTAAAACGCGCAGATCTAAGCTTTGGGTTTCTAGCCTTGTCACCAGAGTCTCTCGCTACCCGGGGCATCGCCTAGCAGCAGCCTCCTGCCAAGTCCAGCTGGTCCCCTTGCCACAATAACAGCCAAAGGCCAGCCAGGGAAGATTGCACAACCAGGCCTTGATCTGTATTTTCCACTGCTCAGCCAGCAAACCCCGCCTTTTTTCCAGCACAGCTGTTTTCCATCTCTGCTCAGGAAACATGCCCTGTTTTTGATTCCTGGGTCTTGCTTTATGAAGCAATCATGGGCAGGCTGTCTGGGTGGAACAGGTCACAAAGTGGCTGTGGGATAACTCTGGATTCTGAACGCCAACACAGAACAAAGGGGAGCTTTGCCAAGGCTCAGGTGAGGCTGGGGTCAGCACACAGACAGGCTACTGACGCAAGCGCGAACGCAGGGGTTTATTCCTCTGGGCCGTGGTGTTTGAAATCCCCCCTTCCTTTTCCTCTCCTGCCTGCTTACCACAGTCTTTTCCTGGTTAGATACACATTTCAGTAACAACGGTGGGTGCATGGGTGATGGTGTCACTTTTTTGCTACGTTTTATGTAAAAATCCTAGACCAAGGTGGCTGTCTCTTCTTAAGCTACCAGCCTCATATGGCTAGGTTAATAAGTTGCCAGTTTGCCCCCTTGTAGGCATTTTGGTTGATGGTATCACAACATGCAGCTGCAGCTTGGTAACTTGTAGTCCTGCCATTAAAGACACAGCCCACGGCACAAGCAAAGGATGGTGGGGTGGCAGACAGTGGGTGGAACCCCAGGATGAAGTGCAGACCTGGATGTGCTCCACTCAGGAACACCAGCAGCCAGAAATACCCTGGCATTGCACTTCTTGGCTTTCACCCCAAACCATTGGAAATTAGCCAGCTCCCTGGTCATATCGACCTGGAAATTAGCTAGCTTCCTCAAGGGTTAAGGCATTAATGTTAACACCATCTATATTAACTAAAAATAATACGTGTGTAAAAGGTCTGAGTTACAGCTGTTACAGGAGTCATACCTTAGTTTTTCTGGGTCTTTCATATGTGAAGTGTGGTCCTTTACAGCAAAGGCCTATAAAGTGTCTTTTAGGCTGGAATGGGTAGAAGGAGCAGTTATGATGAAGAGCTTTGAAGCTCACAAAGCTCACAAAGCTTGTGCTCTGGAGCAAGCTTTGAGATCACCAAGGACAGAACAAATGGTGGAGGAGGCTGATGACTTTTTCTGTTTGGTGTTTTTGGTTTGGGTTTGTTTTTTTTTTTCCCTAGAGGGGCAGAGCTAAAAACCAGCAAAACACCGTCACCAAACTGCCTGGCTGTGCATCTAGGGAGAGGCAACAGACAGAAAAAGAGAAGGGAAGCAGAGTCCTGCCTTCTTCCACAAATTTGATCGGTTCCTGGCCACTCTAACTGGTTTAAGAGTGTCCACACAAAGGAATTGCTGCCGTAATAGGAAGGATTAAAAAATGACTTAATTGAATCATTGCTGTCATCACACAAGCCACAGCCTGCAGCAGCAGTTGACATGTGGGCAGCAACTAGGGAATCTTCTGCTATAGTTACTTCTTTGCTTTAAGTGGGAGTCTTTGTTTCAGGGCTGCGGGTGCAGGTGGGAACTGGAGGAGGGGAAGGAAAGGAAGCAGGCTCAGATGTCTCTAGCAATGCATTCTAGTCCTGCCCAGTAAACAGATGTAGCCTGCTCTTCCAGTCTCAGGTCTCCTCTGAGCCGAGCATGCCACTCACACCTGATTGTGCAATAGCAGTTTAGGATGTGTACAAACACTGGCAGGAGGGAGAGATGTCAGTCCGCCGTGTAAACTCTGACCTAGCCTGGCTTCAAGCCACTGATGGCAGTGGTGAGGTGTATATACACCAGGGCTTGTCACACACTCACAGTGCACTCTACCCTTCCCGATAAGGTCTGTCAGGCTCCTCCTGTGCTTTGCTTTGTATGTGTACTCACAAGACAGTCTATGAGCGCTTTGTCCTGCCCCTTTCCTTTGAAGGCAGCAAAGATGAGAGGGATCTCCATTATATTAGAGAGCATTTCACCTAATCTCCTGAACTCCTTACAAGACAGGTATCTTACAAACCTCCTGAATCCTTTCTACAGAGGCACATGAACTACCCTTGATTTGGCTGAAGGGCCTGCCTACTCTCATTACACTTTTGCCCTGCATAGTACTGTTCTGCAAACTATCATACTACAGAAGACCTCTGACCACAAAGTCCAGACCAGTTCCTGGTCCATAGCAAAACCGTAATACAAGTAAAACAACAATTTTCAGATGGATCACCCTTTCTGTCAGTGTCAGGTAGCCCAACAGTGGCTCATGCACGGTGGGGCACATCCTCCCAGTAGCATGGCCCTTTCACACCCTAGGAACCAGTGAAGCAACATTCTTGAGCAACAAAGGGAAGCATGACACAGTGGCACATAAAATGAACTTGTTAAACTTCCTCCACTGCCATGTTCTTTCTGCTGGGCTCTGATTTAACCTTATCTCCAACGCCAGTACCTTGCCTTTACCTTCATTCCCATTATGTAAAGTCATTTCACGTTCTTTTGCACAATTTTCTTTTGCACAAGGCAGTTAAAGAAGCTTAGGGAAAAGACAGTCTTGCTTTTGTTTTGATGACAAAGTTAATTTCTTTTTTCCCCTTTTCTTTTCAGTTTTTTTTAGTCTAAGCAAGAGATGACATACCTTTTGAAAAGCAGCTTTCCTGGAGTTGCTTGTGTCCTGAAAACATACATACCTGGAAATTCCAGTGCTTGAGAGGAGCTGTAGAAGATCAGTTCTTAAATGTTTTTGCTGCACCTGGGGAGCTAGAAAATGGGCTGGATTCCATGCTCAGTGGCTTCAGTCTTCCCTAGAAATGACAATACACAAAAGCATCAGCACTGAAACATAACAGCAGACTAAAAGATGGGGCTTCTTTCCCTTTAACAAGATCTCTTGAACAGCCTTCCTTGACATGTCAGTCAAGTTGACGCTACTGAGATATTCAGAAAGGTGATGCTTTCACAACCTGATCTCAAATTGTGCAGTATACCAGCACAGGAAAGAGATCTCTTAATACTGCAAGAACAGTGCCAGAAGCACAAAGCAAAGCTTCTCCAAGCCTTCTTAACAAATAGATCCAGTCCCAAAAGTTTCTGTATTGGCTGGTTCTACCTGCCTCGTTAAGCCTGGAGAAAGGATAGAATTAAAAGTGCATTTCTTTTATATGAAGCAAAGCCTGGCACTGTCCGCTGGAGAACACTAAGTTCTTCAGACAGCCTTGAGGTGTTTGAAGGGACGATCTGCGGACACATACAAAAATATGTGCGAGCAAACTATGAAGGCTGTTAGAAAAGCCAGAGAGGTTTAAGCTGTGCTGCCCTTCAAAGGGGGCCTGTTCTGAGCAGAATTAGGTAACATCCCATCTAAACCACAACTCCCCATGTCACTTAAACTGATGGAACTGAACATGTATTAACCATCAGTGGGAGGGAAAATTTCAGAAAGGGTCCTTTACATCTACAAGCCTTTGATCATTCATTTAGCCTTTTGTTCCTTGGTACCTGCTACAGCCAAAGTACTCCATCATGCAGCCGAGGGGACGGCTGTTTTAGAGGTGTATATAGCAATAAGGAGAGTTAGCAAAGCTATGCCAGGTTGCTCTAGGCCTTATCCAATTGAGTTCTGGAAATCTCCAAAGATGGAGCTTTCATACACTTGCTGGGCTACCCGTTCCAGTGCTTAACCCACTCTCACTGTGAAATCTTTTTCCATATATCCACTTGGATAGGTAATTCAGCAGGCTGAGCGGTTTGCCTAAAATGCCAGCATTATACTTTCCTCCCTAACTTGACATGTGGATGCTCCAGGCCATCAGGAAAATCACAGAGTGACAGCACTACAAAGGGAGCCTGCAATGTAATTATGTATGGGCACAGAGGCTGGAGGGGCCCAGGGGTCTGAAGTTGAAAAAAAATATGGTAACTGGCTGGGCCTTGTCTTTGTTTCTCAAGGCCTGTGCCAACTGTGCTGCCAACCATGTGTGCCACGCACATTAGGTAATGGTCTGGAAAAGCCTTCCCTCTAGAGATGTGTTCCGTGTTTGTGGTCTTTGCTGCTATCCATGCAGCCAGCTCTCCTTCTTCTTCCTTAGCTTTGTGAGCCTGGCACTGTGGAGGAGTCAGCCCATGTAAGGGCTGCAAAAGCAGTCATACTCTTGTTCAACTCTTCAGCCTGTTAAAGCATGGCACTGTGCAATGCGGAAGGCAGAAGCAGGGCACAGATCCTGAGCAGCAGGTGTGGTATGGCACAGAGCAGGAGACGGCCTGAGGAGATCCATAATGCTGAAAGCAACAGATGCCCCTCTTCATCTCTTTGGCAAGCTGAGCCTCAGTGACTTTATGTGCTTTTACAATTTAAGATACAGGGAAATCCATATTTAGAAAGTGGCTATATGAGGAATTCAGCTAATGCCACCATATCTGCATCCACTCTGCTTTAAAGAGTACATAGGGGCTTGCTTTCCTCTGACAAATGCATGAAGGGAGAGGCCAGGGACTGGACATGTATTCAGTTTATTTTCCTGGCTTTGAAAGGCTTAGTTATAGTAGGGCTAAGAGCCAAATGCAACTCTGTTTTCAGCCATTCCTTCTCCTCCCTCACTACAAAATGAGCTTTAAGCTCTGGACCTTCACCTCCACCCAAAATGACTGCCCTGATTTATTTTATGCTTTTCTGTTGTTTCCTTTTAAATCAATCCTAAGCTAAGCTTTTGTTTTCTGAGGTTTCAGCCTGGAGCAAATTTTTACAGTCGAATTATAACCTCCTCTCCTTCCCCTTGAAAAAGAGGTGTTTTTCTGGATATGCTGCTGTCCCACCTATTACCTACCTTGCTGCTGGGAGGCAAGGGAGATGGCAAGCTTTTTAAACATCAGCATCTCAAAGTTCAGCGTCGCAGGCATGGGCACACATCTGGTTAAACCATTTCCCTCATATCTTGGCTTACAATCCTTGGCTGAGACATCTCATGGCAGTAGATGTGTCCAGGGAGCTGAGAGGGAGGGAATAAAGAAGACAAAGTGGTTAGGTTTCTCAGAAAGGGAATGGCTGTGGGCTGGAATATAAAGAAATGCCAGGACTGGAGAGTCTGCTCTCTCAGCATGTTACAGGCTTTTAACTCTTCAGGGCAGTGTGACGCTCACACTTGAGAAGCCTCCTCTAAAACACAGGCTGCAAAAAAGCAGAAGACAGCTGAGGCCAGTGCCTTCCGCTGAAGGGACAAATGGGTGATGGTCTGAAAAGGTACTACGACCTGGAGCCTCAGAGGGACTTGGACATTTCTTTTCTTCAGGGATTTCAGTTCACTTAGAACCCAGTGAAAGCCAGAAAATCCCTGCTCAGCTGCCAGTGAATTCCCAACACCAATTTTGAAGCCAGGAAGGTTCTGGAGAAGATGTTTAAAAGCAAGCAACTTCACCTACCCAACAGCCTGCTTTACCAGTGGGATCCAGTCCTTTGTGCTTACTCAGAGCATGCCTAAAAATGTTATCTGTGGTCTGGGACGGGGTGTGGGAGGGCGCATATAGGAAGGGAATAAGACATATTTGGTGGGGAATTCCCTGTGGATGTGTCAGATCAGGACTGAAAGTCCTTCCCTGGATTAGAGATGTTTCTTCATGCCCAAATTACTCTGCATTACGACCTTTTATCATTTTTATCAACTTATTTCCCCTCCTCCCACAAGATCAGTTAGCAAGCAGTGGTTGCCTCTCTCACTCCAGGCAGATTGCCTGCCTTTCCACCACACTCCCTTTCCTAAGGAATTGCTCCATGCTAGGAGCCACCATGGTGAATAACGACACTTTCATACACACTGACCGTGGCAGCAAGTTCTATGAATGCTAGGCTTTAAACTACTCAGTGCACAGGTCTTCTAGAAAGGCTACTCACTGGGAAGGAGAACAACCATCATTCAGCACACCAAAAAGGCCAATTTTGGTATTGAGCTTTTCTGCAAAGAGGGGAGCTGGACCCAGGACTAACTCTGAACTTGGTGACATCATGAAATGTGAAAAGCCACACAAGGTGGTGCATCTCATGTTCTGAGAAGGTCCAAGGGTAAGAAAACTACAGGTTAAAATGGATCCCTGTTGCTCTCCCCTGTGAGTTAGACTCTAAGTGAGAGAAACTAAGAGGAGCCTCATCCTACAGGCAAGCTCTCAGCTGCATATTAACTCCCACTGTCCAGGGAGTCACAGAAACTGAGGACAAAGGGACCTTCTGGTCCATCCATCTGCCTTCTCCAAGGCAGGTCAGCTCAGGCTGCCATCCTTGACTGAGAATTTTATACTGTGTTTTAAATATGTCCTTCATAGACCCCACAGCCACCTTTGCACTTTATTCCAGGGCCTTATTAGCTTTACTGCTATAAAGATTTTTTCCTATTCATAGAAATCCAGGTTGGAAGGGACCTGAAGGATCATCTGGTCCAACCTTTCTTGGCAAAAGCATAGTCTAGACAAGATGGCCCAGCACCCTGTCCAGCTGAATCTTAAAAGTGTCCAATATTGGGGAAATCACCACTTCTCTGAAAAGATTATTCCAATGGCTGATTGTTCTCATTGTGAAAAATTTTCCTCTTGTGTCCAATCGGAATCTCCCCAGTAGTAACTTGTACCCATTACCCCTCATCTTCTCCATGGGACTTCTTGTAAAAAGGGAGACTCTGTCTTTCTTGTAGCCACCATTTGTAGCCACTGGAACATGGTGATAGGGTCTCCCCAAAGCCTTATTTTCTCCAGGCTGAACAAACCCAGTTCTATCAGCCTTTCCTCATATGGCAGGCTTCCCAGTCCTTTGAGCATCTTTGTGGCCCTTCTCTGGGCTCTCTCCAGCTTGTCCACATCTTTTTTGCATAGCGGGGACCAAAACTGCACACAGTATTCAAGGTGTGGCCTGACAAGCACTGAGTAGAGTGGGAAAATGTCTTGCTGTTGTTAAAAACCTTGACATTTTGTCCTATATGCCCTGGATATGGAGAACAAATTATACCCATTCTCTTTGTATTACTTGTATTGTCCCTCCAGCCCTTTACTACTTCATGATGTTATCACATTTCTCTTTCATTCTTCTTGTTTACAAGCCTCAGGCTCCCTCAGCTCTCCACTTCTAGACCTCCTGAATTCTCTTCTCACACCTTAAGGCAAATGCCAAGCTTGCTGTCTTAGCAGAGAATGGCATAGCCCCACTCTTTGGGGGCAGGGATTGAAGCGTACCTACATGCCAGATTGTCTCAAATAATTGAGCCAGCTTAAAAACATCTTCTTTCCACTGGCTTTGCTGTGGTACTACAGTTCACCCCTTTGCCCAGTTGTGATTATCAATTAGTCTGCAGGCTACATTCCAACACAGCCACTGGTTTTAACTGGGATATTTCCAGGGTTCTATGAAAACTTCTGAAGCTCGTTCCACCTCCCAAGCCAGCTTATCACAACTACCCTCCAACAGGTACTTTGCAAGTGTGGTTACAGAATCGCAGAATCACTGAGGTTGGAGGCATCTCTGGAGATCATCCTGATCATCCTTGTCCAAGACAGTCAACTGTAGCAGGCCACCCAGGACATGTCCAGTTGGGTTTTGAGTTATCTCTGAGGATGGAGACTCCACAGCCTCTCTGGGCAACCTGTTCCTATGTTCAAATACCCTTACAGTAGAAAACACTATAGAGAAGTCTGGCTCTGTTCTCTTTATTCCCTCCCATCAAGTATTTACAAGTATTTACACACATATCAACTAATCATATCCAACTCCAAAAACCTGCTCTTTTCTCTCCTTCAAATGTCTTTTTCCCATTAATACTTGCTCTGGTCAATAAAGCAGATTCCAGTTGTAGGGAGCTGCCAGGGTGACACACACAGCTAACAACCGCTCAGGTGTGCCCAAGTGTTTGCTCCTGTTCTGATCACATCTACATGACCAAACCGTGTTGTACTTCACAGTGACAAAGAAGCAAGGATGCAGGCACCAAGGTATTAAAGCCAGCATGAGGACACAGGGATGAACAACTGCGCTACTCATCTTCTCAATCTTGACACTCATTTCAAAAAGCAGCACCCCCCCCTTATGTCTGCAAAGCGATAAATACTTAAAAGCCCATGAGTGAGGAATCCTGTGATGCCTGCCTGAATCTGCAGGCAGCCTGAAAAGCATGAATAGCTGTCCCTTATCTCAACATAAGATAACTAAGAACCACAGTTCTGGAAAGGGTAGGAAAGGGTAAGAGAACAACAGCCCAATATCTTTTCCAAAATACTGGATTTCTTACCCAGCCTCCAAATTACTACCCCGGCTTTTCCAGGGAAGGAGGATGGTAGGGTGGAGATAGAGAAAGAAACTCTGCTCCTCCCTCCGCTCTCAGTGGTGTGCCAAGATCGCAAATTGCACTAATTTGACCTTGCCAGACTTTTCAAGGAAACAATTACATGGGTCTCTGCCCTTGGGACTTTATATTCAAAGTCTCCAACCCTTCAAAGATGTATGCACTTGCTTGGCTTACAGCTGCTCATATCAACATGATATGAATAAGTTACAGGCAAAGAAGAAAGGCTGGGACATGCATACCCTTGCAAGGGTTGTCAGAGAGCAGAAAACAATCACAAACCTTTTCCCTCTCCACCAGGTGAAAAACTTTACAAACCATGGACACTTGTGACCTTACCCCTTGTCTAAAGCGGGATTTTTCCCTGCAATATTTGTCTTCCTACATTTCCCCTCAGTAATGATCTAATCAAGTAGAATTCTTCTGGTATTAATCAGGTGAGCAGGGGAGCACTTTGTGGTTAATATTATCAATAGGGATGTCAGGAAGACTTTGACAGGATTACCCTTGGAATTTGCCATTTATTAACTAGGTCATTAGCTAAAATGGCACGGCTGGGGTGGGGCTGGTTTTGCTTTGCACATGGGAGATGGCTTCTTCGAGGGTGGGGAAGCTGAGGGTGGTGGAGTTCTGTCTCCATCTGATTCAGGGATCTCGAACAGCTGCCCTGGCAGCCCTGAGATATCTTTTCCCATCTGTGCATCTTTCTTTGCTTTCATCACCTCTTCCCATTATTGGGAAACCATTACAAATCAAGATGCAGACTGAGCTAGGAGAGCTTGCACCACCAAGCGTATGCTTGTGGTCCTGACCTGGGGAGGACTGGGATGAAACCCGGCTCTTACAGGTTGTTCTGCTATGGGAGGCCAGAAACAAACGCTCCAAGTCCCCAGCCCAGGAAGGAGAAACTAGGTTTAGAAATAGTGCCATGTTAGACTTGCAGAATCAGCTGGGATATAAAGTAGGCACACACAAAACGTTTAGCCAAGCGAGGGAAACAAAACAAAAAAATTGTTTTCTCTCCTTGAAATTTAGCACTGCTATTTGCCCAACACAGACAGATGGATAAACATGGTCAGCTAATGGAAGAATATAATCAAAGATTAAAGAGGCAACAAATTTAGAAACATAGCTGCAAAACCCTTCCCCTCCAAGCAGGTTTATATCCCAAATTCCAGAGGTGCTAGGCATCATTTGCTGTGCTCCAGACGCTATTGCTGGAGGGAACTTTTGCAGACTTCAGTCTCAAAGATCATCACACCAGAGAAGAGACAGAGACACCCAGCACCAAAAGTGGCTGGGCCACGAAGCAAAGGGGCAAAGAATGAAAGAAACTCCCCTAACACATTGAAGGACATGTCTTTATTCCTTCCTTATTCAGGCAGGAGCAGGGAAATAAAATCAGACCTCTATTCAGTGCTATTTTTCTTGGTGGCACACCTCAGGAAAGATGGCAGGATTCCCTCTATGCTAGTTCTGCAGGATGGATCCCACGTGACGGCACTGGTTTCCTTGCAGAAAAGGGGTCTCTAATCCTCAGGGGCAGGTGGAGCACAGAGCTCCAGAGTAGAGATTCTAGGGAGAGGACAACAGGTACTCCTCAGGACAGATGTGAGCCAGGGTCTGGGGAATATAAGATGAATGTACCCCTGACAGTGGCCAGGCTTAACAGCTGCCACTAAATAGCATCTCCTGCTACCACTGCCAGAGACAAAACCCTTGGCTGGACAGAACCAGCCCACTGGTATGACCCAACAGGGCAATTTTTACATTCTTAAAAACCACAGAGTCACAAAGGCATTGATTGAGAGCTTTTAGCACCTCTCAAAGTTTGTGCACTGCAGTATTTGTCACTGCATTCAGACACGCCATAGCATTTATCTGTCGTAAGTCAATGGAGTAACTGGACTCAGCATGGAGCAGAACCCGGCCCTCGCAGAGCGGTTAGACAGGGGAAAGAAATGTTGCTCTTCTTGTACAGAGCACTGAATATAGAAAGGCAAAAACTGGTGGTCGTTTCTAAATTCTTTCCTGCCTGTTCAGCTAAAGAAAGAATTAGCACTAGAATCTAAAATGCTGCAGGAACAAAAGCACATCCAACCCATACACTCTCCTCTGCTTCGATACACACAAAACATATTTATGCAATTCCATCCACTCTCACTTGAAATGTGGCACTTATGCATAGAAAGGCCTGCAAAAGGAGGCTCTTGAAATCTCAGCAAAATTTGTAAAATGGATTTCCTAGATCATAAACCAAGATCTTGCATCAGCCCTTTACCATTTATTCAGCACGAATAGAATTAACTGAAAATTCAACAGCTACTCCATAACTTCTCACATTGCCTATGGAAAAACCTATCAACTCATGTCTCAAAGTCCAGGTGTGAAATTCCTATTTCTCAATTTTGTTCCAGCAATTGCTCTGATGAGGGAACATCCCAGTAAAGGTATTTCTTCACTGGGTACTTTGCAGAAGTCTGGCTCTGAAGCCACATTCCCTATACCAATGTCATCTTCTTCACCTTAAGCAGACCACTTAGCCTTCATTTAGAAAGAAGGTTATGGGTACTCCTTGAGGCAGCTTGCTCCAAAGAGGTCCACCCAAAAGATAAATGAAAAGCCAAGAAAATGTCAACATAAAATAGAGACTAAACTTAGCAAAACTGCTGCTGATATTCGGGAGCAGAAACCACATGCCTCTTGCCTGAACAATTTCCAAACCATAAATGACATTTAATGTGGAAAAAGTCATAAATGTACAAAAGTTACTTCTAAAACCAAAAACACAGAGTTTCTTACTTACTGCTTTGATGAATGAAGTGTTTTGTATTCTGGCATCACGCTTGGCACTCTAAGGAACCTTTCTGCTAGGTGGAAATTAATGGCACTGCATGTCAGTGTGTCCACTGGCTTTGCAGCAGACTGGAGAGTGCCCTTCAAGATCCTAACACAGGCTATTTCTGTTGACTGCTCAGCAAGATGGAATATGTTCTCCTTCCAACAGCGGTAAATAACAAGAAAGGGTTAAATGATACTAAAAGGACTTTAAATGTTACTGTGCATTATGTTCTTTTGTGCTCTCAGTTCCTACCTGTCTATCAGCTACTGTCCAATTCAGCCAGAGACAACGCGTGAATAAATCATGCACAAACCACAAGTGGCTCACATAAAGCAAAGCAGACTAAGGTATTTCAAAAAGACACAGGAGTTAAGGAAACGATGCTCTGGTCTCCTCTCTGTTACGGTTGATTTGCAGTCATTTCCAAGTGTGTTCCAAAACTATATTTAAAATTAAGCTTTTAAAGTAAACAGTTTGCACTGGGTGCCAAGATTGCTTTAATGCCAAAATAGAAAACTCTGTCTGGCACATGCATCACTTTCCAAGCAGGAAATCCAACAAAGCGTTTAATACAACAGACATCATTTGATAGTCTCAACTAAGACGCCCACTTGGCACCAGCAGTAACCAGTCTTCCATCAACTGCATCCAAAAATGATGCTTGCCTAACTCGTTATCATGCAAAACATTAATGGGAGTATCTTCCTCTTTTGAAGTCCGTTGGAACTGGAAACGTAGGCTGAAAACGCCTGGTACACAACCGTGCAGAACATCTGAGAACCACCCTTCCGAGATGGAAGCAGACAGAATAACATTGGAAAGCAGAGCTTCCCAGCCTTTTCTGTACTGTGAGTCACACCATGTACACATAGCGCTGGGGAATCCCTACGGGAGCTACAGCCATAGGGAACACAGGGAAGCAAAGCTATTAACTATTTTATGGAAGAGGCTTGCTGGACAAGGTCAGCAAGCCTGTAGCTGCCCTGTCAGCTCTCCGAAGGCAACTAGTGGCTACTCAGCAGACCACAATTTGAGTGCTGCTATCTGAACTGTTTTCTTTTTTCCCTACCATTCGTTACTTTTCACATTATGTAATCCCAAACTGTTGTACAAGGATCTTTTTCTCTTCCTGCATCACCGAGAGGTGTGGGGTCTTCACCTGGTGTGAAAGAGAGCTACATTAACTCCTTCACTTGCAAAAAGTAGTGTCACTTAGAAAAAGCAGTGATGGGTAAAAGCTGCTACAAACATGCGCATACTTTTGCTTATAAACAGATGTATGACACGAGATTCTCAGGACAAAGAGTCTTACTATCAACACTTGAAGTTTCATAATTTTCCTAGGCAAAAATGGTCTCTTGAAAGAAATTCATAGCTGAAAATATTACCTCGCTGTTTGATTTGTTTATGCACATTCCTCAGTGGTCTTCTGAAGCCTTGCCCCTACTCAGAGAAAAGGCATACTGCTTCTTACCCATTTGCAATGGGCCTGTGTCTTTAGAGCTTCTGTACAGCCCCCAGCAATCCAGGCGTTGCTGCCATGCTCCAGCCTGGTGCTTGCTTGTAGTTACCTTTCCTGGTTTTCCTATGCTTTTCCCAAAAGGCTGAGGCATTTTTACCCGTTTGCTTTTTCTCAGCTATCATACACGTTTTCCTCACACCTATTCAAAATTCACCACCATAACAATCCAATACGCCACCCCTGTCTGTGTCACAACAACAATCTCTGAGCAGTCATTCCTGGAGCTCCTATGGAAACACAAGCATCACTGAAAAAGTTTTCTGGGCAACTTACGGCTCCTCACCTGCAGCCTGGGGCCACACCACCTGAAGCTGCTATCACAATTCCCAGTTTCCTATCTCATCAAGGGCAGAAGGTAAATTGCAATCCTTTATTCCTCAGCATAGAGCACAGAAGTATCATAAATAAATTCCTTTTTTTCCCCCCGATATGCTAATTTCTTTTGGAGACTACTTCCAAACTTGATTTAAAAAATGCTTAGGAATGAAGAATACAGTGGTACATTATTCAAATGAATGAAGATCCTCACCATTGCTGAACTCTTTCTCACCTGAATATACTGTTTCAGCTTTTAACCACTGAATGCTTTTTTCCCCCCTAGTTGAACAACTCCATTATCAAAGCTGCACTCTCTAAACAAGTACCAAGAGATCACAATAAGACCTCCCTGCTTTTCAGTAAATTAAAGGTATCGTTAAATGGGGTGCTAAAATTGATTCTGAGTTATCAAATGCAGAAGTCTCCAACTCAGAACACATAGACTAAGGGACAACAAGTGTTGATACAGCTTTGAGTCAATGGAAACATTGGGATTATTTCCACCAAAATTGGTGAAAGCATAGCTAGGTTATAATGCAATAGAGACACTCCTGAACCCCAAATTCCTGTAAAGAAGGAAATGGTCCTCAGACCAGCCTGGAAGCTTTCTAGTGAAGAGACACAAAAGTTTGTCCTGTTGCCACACAGACTTTGTTTGGTGACTAAGTATGCCTGAGTATCTTGTTAACATGCCCTAAGATCTTGAAAGCTGACCCTTTGCAATAAGAACTGTGACAAAGAAACAAGCTCTTGAATAGGGAAAAAAAAGGCTGTATGCACCAAGCACTGTAATCCGAATAAAGGTGCTTTCTAAAGGAACAAAGATGCTTGTACACAGGTGCCTGCTACAATTGCTGCTCCTTGAGTCAGTGGTAAAGTGCAAGGCGGCAACGCTGTTGGGAATTGGGCAGCACAGGGTTTGAAGCAGAGGCTGGTCTGCTTAGCCTCTCGATTTCACAACAGTTCCTGAAAATTTCCGAGTTCCAGGAGAGCTGCCCGACTTCCTCTGAGCCACTGCCTCTTAGCTGCATTCGCAACACTGGCGGCCTGTGTATTTCAGGAATGTGAAAAACTGGCACAGCGAGGTCTATGATTCAGCCAAGATGATGTGTTGGGACATGACTGAAGTTAATTAAAAGGAGCTTAAGACAGACAGACAAAAAAAAAAAAAGGGTTTGCAAGACTTCTTAAAGAGCCAATTAATTATTATTTGTGGCTGCACACGCCAGCTGGGCCACAACATGGAATCTCCCCAGCCCTTAGTGCTCACCTCAGAGCCTTTATACAATGCCAAAGAAAACCCACACGCAGGTCAGCCTTCAGGAGCTCTGGGCCAAACTCCCTGCACTGGAGCTGGGTAGAACTTTACTGAAATCAGCAGAATGGCATTGTTTACACCCACAGATTTATGCTAGGTCTTGATGGTGGACACAGAAGCAAGAGATGAACAGTATCTTGGTTGACATGTAAAAAAGCATGGGCTACTGCAGAGCAGGTTGACCCAGTGACGATCATGTCTGTGTGCATGGACTGGAAAAGGAAGGACTGGCTCCACCTGGAGTCAGGGTGGGGGAAGAGAGAATAAACACGAATAATTTAATCCTCTCTACTGCATGATAGTGATCATTTTCAGAGCTGTATGAGGCACCCTCACTAAAAGAAGCACAGTTTCCCAGAACACACTTCCGGAGTAGTTTCCTATACGGAATTCATTGCCCCCTTAACAACTCCCTAAGACTCTAAATTCCCAAAGACTAAATTCCAAGTCCAGAGTCTATGGCCCCAAACCCTTCATTACCTCCCCAAGGACAGGAACGCAACTCTCACATGTGTGAGCAACCTCCTTGCTGCCAATTCTTCTGCGCATTGAGCTAGCACTCTCCCAGAGGGACAGCTAAGCAAAGGCAGGAGTGGGTCTTGCCATAGACCAGCCTGGCAGGGGACTCGGAGCCCCGTGCACTGCACAGACAGAGCAGTCAGAGCCACCCACAGGCTGAGCAGGCTGCCTGACCCACGCTTACCAAAATTTGCACTTTTCCTGCTCAAGAGGAACAGACCCTACTACTCCCTGTCAGTAACCAACATGTATGTTTAACAGGAGGCTGCAAACTTCAACAAACAGGACTTTTTACTTTGGCTCGCTGTCATTTCAGTGGCTTATGGTGATTACAAGACTCCTGTGTGCGTGTGACTGGCACGGCTGCTCTCCGGCAGGGCGAGGAGCCTCCTACCGCTGCAGGCCCCACACCTGCTCGCACAGCCCTACCTGCACGTATACCTTGGCAGCCCCTGTGGCATTTGCTGGGGTGGGGGTGGGAAGACCATGGTGTCATTTACACACAGGTTGAGCAAACCAGGTGCAATCAGTTTGGGTTTGGCTGAAGAATCCTCCACCCTTCTCAAGCTATTTAACCCCTGCAGTGCCAAAGCTTTATGCACGCCCAGGGCCATGAGAGCATTAGTCTGCAGAGAAGAAATCTTTAGGTCAAGCATCATTCTCAGATTCCCAAAGGCGTCACAGGAGGGACATGTCATATGAAAGATCTATTGTCTAAACACAGATAGCCACCACTCCAGCTACTATACTCTGAAAATTTTTAACCAAAGTAATGAAAACACATAGTAAATATCACAAAACCAATTGTCATCTGAAAATGGTTTCATTGCCCTTCTGCTACCTGGCCTTGGACAAGCTAAACTAATGCCTGAAAACCCTTTGAAGAGTGCAGTATAGGGACCAACATATTGCATGTGCAATGGGCAAGAAAACGGCAACCTACCCACTCCTCTCCAGAGGCTGCAGTCGCTCATCTGGTGCCACCCTGGTGAGTGCAGATGGCCAGCGTGGGGAGTCTAAGGAAGGGTTCCCCGCTTCAGCCTTGAGACCCTGTGTTTGGTTAGCCACCATGCAGGTTATATTCAGGAATTGACCTGAAGGGGTGTAACTTCTACACAGGTTTGAAAATAAAGCACCTACTGTACACAGCAGCATATACACTGGAGCATAAGCAGATAAACTGTGGCAAGTCTGAGCAGCACGTACCTCAAAAGCAGTTCACATGTAGCTCAGATGACTTACAGCAATGGGACTGCAGTGGTACGAGGACCCGTGTGCAACCCAAGCCTTCAGTACCGGAAAGCAGTGCAGCAATACCACTGCACCATCCTTGCACACAGCTGCATGTTCAGTCCAGCTCTATCCCACACAGCGGAGAGGGAAGACCCCTGGGACCCACGGTCTGGGTGGAACACTCACTCCGAAATCACTCCCTGGAACACCCACCTTTTGCCTTCCCACTCACCGAGCTCTCTGGTTTGTGGGGTATACATTTTGCAGCTCTCTGTCACAGGAAGATTTTGGTTTGTGGTTTGTAGGGGCTGGACAATTACTCATTCCTGAGCTCAATTGTTGAGCTTAGTTGTCTGTAAAGTCAACTAAGGGCTGTTTACCCCCAGTCTGTTTTGTTGCACAAAGCCTGAAGATGGAAAGCCCTATGGGAAATTGCTAACTGCAGATCACTCAGGCTGAGGGGGACATGTTTGCAGAAAGGCCTGGAACAGCACATTTGATTCGAGTTTCTATCTCCAGTTGTTCTTCTAACCCTCTCACGAAGGGCTGAAGAAACAGGGGAAGGACTTGGGGGGAAGTCCCATCTGAAAGTAGCTTAACACCTTGCTGGATCCTCGCCAAGCGCAGTTTCAAATTAACAACTCCAAACTAGCAGGAAAAATGCCTCTCTCGACCCCCAGGGGGTCAGCACGACACCCAAGCACAGGCACATGGCAGAGCTCGGATCTGACACAAAAAGACAGGGTTGCTCACCTCTCCCCGGGGGCTGAAGCCCGGAGAAAGGGGCACTGCTTCTAGGAGGGGACAAAGCCTGCAAACCCCACAACAAAGGCCACTTTTCAGCAGCACATAAAAGAAGGAGGGCCTGGCTCTGCCCCTCCAGCCAGACCCCACCCCTCGCAGCGTGGAGGCCTTCGCCACAGCCAAATCTAATCAAATCTGACATACAAGACAAGGCGGACAGCCACTTGCCTTAGGCACCCCCCTGCTTCTCCTCCTCACCCACAGGCCTCCCCCCGACCCACACAGGCACTGCTTTGCTGGAAGAGCTCACGCCAGCCCCACGGCGCCATCCCTGCCTCCTAAGACAGCCTGGCCCTGAGCCCGGCTCCTGGCTGTCACCCACCTCTGGTCAGGCATGCAGTGTCCCCCAGCCCCTGGGAGGCTGAAGTGAAGCCCCTTCCTCCCACCAGCCTGGAGGGCCCCGGCGACCTTTGCTGCACCAGTGCAATAGCTCTGCTCATGTCAGGGGAGAGAGCCCTGCTGTAGTGGGGCATGAGCCCTTCCCTGCTTGCAGCTACGACTGAGGTTCCCTTTCTCTGACACGCTCTATACCAGCACCTATCAGTGGGTGCTATGTACCTGGGGGAGTCTTTGCCCCCCAGTCCTTACAGTTTAAAGCACAGCCCAGTGTTGATTAAAGTACACAGGAACTGGGCCAGACCCTCAACAATACAATTTTCCCTTCAGATAGGGGAAAAAAACCCCAAAGCTTTCAAAGAGTTCATTTAAGCATTGCTGGGACAAACAAGCAAATGCTGAAGGTAGAATGCAGCTCCCAGCAGTCAGACCTGTCTTGTAATAGCAGGGAAGACTGAATATTTCCTAAAATTGCCCCTCCTGTATGACCTACTCCACTCAGGTCAAGACTCAGTATGCTCCAGAGCGGGCAAGAATCTAGCAAGGAAAGCTGAATAAGCATTGCTTGAAAGGGAGGAGGCAGAAATTCACCAAAGCGAAGAGGAGGAGGAGAGAGCACGGGCTGGTTTTAGATGTACTGGCACCACCTTTGTCTGCAGCGGCCAGGAAACTGGTTGGAAGTCCCATGACTTGAGCAAGACACTCAGACCCGGGAGCCAGAAGAGGAAGGGACTTGGCAGAAATTCCCCTGCAACGCGACGAATCATTTCTGCAGCAGAATATTCAGCTTGGCCTCACTGCAAACAAACCCTGCCAGATACCGAATCATGCCACCAGTATATTAGCAGTCCGCTCCCCTTTGCTAATACAGCCATGAATCTCCTTCACCCACTTCTATCTTCCATTTGATCTTTTTTAGACGGCTTCCCTCTAACCCCAGTCTTCCTGTGCTGCCCTGGGGCCATCACAGTGCTCAGCTGCACCAAGAGCAGCCGGTGTCCCATCCCCCTGGCTTCCAGCTGCCCACCCTCATTCCTCCCACACTTACCCTTTGGGCACTGTTGTCTCACCCCCTCCTTTGAGAGGCTATGGCTCACAGCATATGGAAGGGTGAAAACCACGGCTCTGGTCTTCCTAGGGTTAAAGAGAGAGGCCAAGCATCAAAGAGCCAACTCAGGGAAGCTTTGGCACCATGCAGGAAGCTGAGATAACCTGGCTGATGCATTGGTAAACTCATTGCTTCAGTATATCCTTACCCTTCCTCTCCAGGATTCTCTGTATGTAGCACACCACATGGCACAGTGTAGTATAAAGCCCAGGGCAGCTGGAATGTGTGCAAGGAAACAGCGCAGATAGGGTAATATAGCACCACATTTATTTTCTTACTTGCCTGCAACACAGAAGGAGAGTGAGAGACACAATACTGTGCAGCTGGAGTGCCTGACACCCACAATATCGCAATGGAGCTAAAAGACACCTATCCATACTGCAGAAAGTTGACTGTGTTAAGGGTTCAGGGTGCCAGCATAAAGCTATGGGCAAAGTCTGAGAGGTTTACACCCATGCCAGCTAGAACTTTGAGAAGAGAACAATACCACCTCAAATACATACAAACACCTAAAAGCTTCACTGTGCAAATGACAGTCACATGCTTATTTTCTAAACGTGTTTGTCCCTTTTGAAATAAAAAAATTAAGCAGAACAATTTTAACTGTTAAAGATGTTTTCCAGGGCACAACAATACAGTGAATATTTTCTTTTCACTATATTCCATGAAAACAAAAATAACCCTTTTAGAAAGACTATAATCAGCTGTTTCGAGCACGTGTATCGCTCTCCCCAACAGACACAGAAAAGATAAATCTACATTTGAGTTGTAGTCCTGTTTTAACATGTCATCTAATAAGACTGTCAATTCTAGTCTAACTAGGAATATCTGTTGCTAGAGGAATAAAACCCTAGCTGAAAGTCTAGAGCTAAAACACAACTACCCTGGAAATGTCTTGTTAATGAACAAATGACTGTGTAAAACATACACTAACATTCACAACTGTATTTTAATTATCCTCTGTGTTGAAAAGAAGCATAAATAATCCAAATCCACTTAGAGAATGCTAAAAAATGAGACAGAAGAAAGCAAAGTTCACTTTGGACCTGGTACTTGCCACACCAGCTTTGAAGTTACAAAGGAACAGCCCCTCCAGCAACTGTTCTGGTTCCAGATCTTTTGTTCAATGAATCCTGCTGCAGACAGGACCCTGCATTCTTCCCCTTTTAGAATAAATGATTGCACAGGGAAGGCCTTGTGCCCACCCAGCAAAGCGGGTGCCACCAGCAGGCATGGAGAGAAGTGCAGAAAATGGGTTTGATCGTGGCTAAAGGGGATGACTGAGGAGCAGAAAAGTACAAATTTTGTTCTTTGAGTAAGTCTGTGTCTTTGGGTCCATGCCTAGTTTTTGCAAGCTAGCTGGATTCCCATCCTGTCCTTCCACATACTTATTCTGGCCATGAGTTTAAGGCTCCTGAAAGGCACCAGATGTTGGGGGGGATGTTTATTTGTTTGAACTCCCCTTGCAAAAACAACAACAAAAGAAGGGAAGAAGATTGGATGACTTCAGATTTGCTTTCCAGCAGAGTATGACTAGGGCGGGGAGGTAGCTTTGCAAATATACTCAGGGAGGAACATGGGGAGGGACAAAAAAGTACAGAGAAACTCAACAGAAAACAAGCAAGAGGGATAGAAGTTTCCAGTCATGAGCAGAGAGAAGAAAATGGAGACCAACGGGCAATCAGGAGAAAGGAAACAGCCAGGAAAGAGCCTGGAAACGGAGAGCCAGGACTTTAACCTCCAGGCTCAGTCTAATACAGACCTAGCAGACTGACAGCTGAAGTAATAGGTGAGAAAAGTGAGGGGAGGAGAGAGACCATAGATCAGGGCTCATTCAGTGGTGAGCAGTCGAAACATTGTGCTGCACCCTATTTTGGTTAGTTGCTGTTGTGTTACTAGGGATTTCACACTGTCTTTCTCGAAGTTTATAGCATTCGGGAACCTTCTCCAGTAACCTCGCTGTGCCTGCATGGAAGAGCCCTGGGATCAATGTGAGCCACAAGCAGCTATTAGGAGGTACAACAGAAAAGGTGTGAGGATGAATATGAGGAGAGAAAGTGCCTATGAAATCCAGATCAATAGTGGTTTGTGGGACAGGGACAATCTGAGGAGGAAAGGATAACGTAGACAAAAGGAAGGCCCTGGAAGGACAGAAGTTCTTTGAACTGAAATTCTGCTTTACTTTAAAACACACACATTGCAACAGAGATGCGCACACGCACGCACACACACAAACAAGTCAAGTATCCCCATGAACACAGTTGGTTCTGGATATTCCTTCTTTCTTTAATTGGTCCCAGGTGAGGCATCAACAATCACATCTGGAAATTTTTATACAAATGGCAGGAAAGCCAATGACTCGGGTCACAAATATTTCACGCTCTCTCTTTGCCAGAAACACAGGACAAATGTGGTTTACATCTGCCTCCCTATAAATACACACACTCACACTTGCAAGATTCTCTGCTATGGCAAATACTTCTGCATGTAAAAGTAGAGCTGGTCAGTGTGCCTCCCATCCCACCCAACATGAATTTGGTCAGAACTGAGAAACTGAATGCCGGGTGACACCTGTGGTCCAGGTCAGGCTTATCATTAGGATAAGGATCAAGAGATGGCAAAGACATCCCTCCTGACTGTAGAAGCAAAACACAGCATCAAATTACATGGATGAGCGCTTTTTAAAGCTGCTGCAGCCCCAGCCTTCCAGCCCCAGCCTCTCCATGAGACCACAGGCGAGGCTGTGTCAGGCATGCCCAGCTTCTGCCTGACATGCAAACTCATCTTTGATTTCAAAAGCTCACCTTTCAAGGAAAAAAGCCACCACTCCTCCTTTAATCCCCTACTCTTCCTGCCTCAGCTGCTAACAGGCTTGCTTAAGAAAGGTAGTGGTGGCAGTAGGTACCACCTGAATTTACCCAGTCGTAGTCAAGAAGAGGTTGTACTAGTTTCTTGTCTGTGATGCACCGATTCAAGTAAGTCACTGCCTGACTTCACTAGTTCTACCCAGTGTGCACTGCTGCTGCAAAAGGCTATACAAATTCAACACATCTCAGTAGTAAGGACCTGTATCTTGGGCATCAGAGCCTGAATTCAGAACAAGTGCTAACAGGAGCACTGTTTCCTACCAGTAACACTGTACTCAGCTTCATTTTGGGAGTAAGCATCAGAGAACGCAGGATACCCTCAACACTGTTGCTGATGAGTATTATAGATGGACACAGCTTCATTACTGTGTCAATAATTCAAAGGAATGCAGAGATGCATTTCTCTTCAGTACTAGCTAATTCTTAGAAGAACCACAAAATCTTTGGGGTTTTGCTCTTTTGAGATGTCCTGCTAGTGTAGGTGATGCTGCTAGTCCTCTGCAGTAGATACTGATTTAGAGGAACTGAGAGACCTGCTGGGTGCCACGAGCGTGCAAGGAAGGCAGAGTCAGGCAGGAAGAGCTTACACTCTCCTAATGAGCCAACTCTGATCCTATCTAGGGTAACTTTGTGTTGCTCCAGGGGTAGAGAGAGGTGACTTAACCAGATGTCAGTCTCCTAACACCACCAAAGCAATCCATTTGGCATTTTTTCATTCCCTCTGCCTGCCCTGGGCATAGCGGATGTGGCAGTAGCTATTTACAGAGCTCTGCCAACCTCTGCGTAGCAGGGTATGACAAGGGCCATTGCCCTGCACTCCTAGAGCAGCCCAGAGCCTGCGGCTATAAACTCCAGGATGAAGAAACTGCTTAGCAGACTTAGATCAAAATATTTTTCCCTCACTGAGGAGACTGCCTAAAGCTAAAGACACAGCTTTACCTACCTCTGAATGCCCACTGTTATGCTTCATGCCATCAGAATTTGTAATGGACAAGAGTCAACAGCATCCAGCTACTGCATCTCTTGGGTTTGTTGATTACTTTTTTTTTCTTAATCTGTGGCATTTAGCTAGGGTACCTGGCCATATTTCCCCTCATCTAAAGCTTTAAAGAAAATGGGAAAGTTCCATGTATGTGCAAGCAAGAGCTGATCACTCAGGCAGAACAGCATAGCAAGATACACATTCCCTTGAAGTCAGTGGAATTTTAAAGGCAAAACACTTAAAATTGACACAAGGTCATTATTTTTTATTCAATGTTTAATTAACACATCTGATTTACCTCTAATCCCACTGTTGCAAGAGAGGGCTGAATAGTTTACTCATTTGGGGGCTTTTTTAAGGATTCTAGAAATTTTATTAAAGATAGCACCTTTCAACCATTCGTTCATTAGATCTTTAGAGAACTCCATCAGCCAGGCTAAAATGTGCGATGCTGCTGGTACCTGTCCTATCCTCACATATCAGGAACAGGTACTGCCTCACAAGTTACCTTGTTAGCCTCATTCATTTTGGAGTTTTCCTTGGGAACCACTACAAGGGTCACTTCTAGAAACAAGATCACTGAACTGATCAATGAATTTGTCATGGATGGCTCACACCATTCTCTTCTGGCACTTCGGGAGCTTTCCTGAAGCCCATGCCAGGCCGGCCAGCATCCCCACAGGATGGAGGTAATACACAGGACTAAGAGAAACCGAACCAAGTAGAAGCACAAATGTTTGGAGTCCTTGTTCTGAGTGCTGACAGACACTGCAGTGCTCTGATTTATTCTCTGTAGCCTTTTTAAGGGCACACATTGAAATGACCTCCCCACGTGTCTCTGCTAGCGCTCATCTGGTATGCCACAGGTGTGAGGCTGTTGCTGCTCTTCAAATCTTTTAAATGTTCCACCAGATGAAGAAACGCATTCCCTTTGTTCCTCGGAGATGGAGTTTCTTTCATTTCCTGCATAAGGATGCAGTCCCCGCTTCTAGTAGAGAGAACAGATGATGTAGGCCTAGAGGGTAAGGGTGCATTTACATGGGATGGGTTATCAGGTGTTTTTGCACAATTAATCATTTATGCCCATTGGGCTGTACATGTCTGGTAACAGCAGTACTTTTCTGAGGGTGTGCTCTGTTTCACAAGAGCAGAAATCCACTTTTTCAAATCCCTTCGCTCTCAGCCCGTGGACAGAGTCCCCTTAAAAGCAAAACTGAATGAAAGGACTAATTTGCATATGTGATTATGTAAATCAACCTACTGCTTCTTATCCCATGGCAGCAGACCTGCCATACTAGGCTGCAGAAGAGCCTCCAGGTTTGTGCCACAGTGGAGAAGATTGGATTATAGAAAGGGACACATGTGTGAAAAGAGGTCCTAGCTGCATATTCACAGTTCTTCAGCAGGCATACGGGAAAAGGGGGATTTAACCCTTCGCTGTCAGAGAGGCAGGGAAGAGAAAAATGATGCAACAACCATGGAGAATGCTTCAATATAATGCAGCAGCCTTTGTTCAAATACGCTTAAGGATAAACAGCAGAAGTATTCTGTGACCACTCAGACAGCAGCCTGTGTGCAAGAAGGTTAATGATCTTAAGCCAGAAGAAATCAAAATGGTAAAAGATTTCCAGCCCCAGGATCATCACAAGAACTGTCTCATTCACGTATCACTGTCACCCTGTGATGTGTGCACACTATCTGCTTGTTGCTCACCAGCATATGCAGTACCTACCCTCTGAGATGTATGTTCTGCATTACCGCACAGCTATCCTGCATCCCACTGCTGTCTAGACTGTCATCTGTCTCCAGGCCTCCAGCCTTCCAGCTGCCATCCTACAAGATGCAGCATCCAAACCAATGCTAGCTGCACCGCCCAGGTGCCCAGGACATGCCACAGCCCTATACCTCCTTACTGTTTTATTATGGATCTGCCTGCCTTAGTGCCCCGCTACATCCCAGGGGCAGCTGCGGCAATAACAAAGCAGCTCCTTATCGTCCTGTTAGTGCAGCAGCACTGCTAGAGTTAACGCACCCCCAGTCCAGCATATCTAAGCATCTGTAGGAAACGGAACATTTTTAATGCTGTGAGGAAACTGCTTCATGGAAGACAGAAGCAAAGAGACCAGTCAGTCTCCATCAAGAGGAAATAGAAGCAGTGTTCAGGGATGCACGGAAAGTGCTGAGTAGTCTTAATAAGTATTTTGCAAGCTCTAAATAATCTCATAGTAGGGCTAATAAGGCACCTCTCACCAAAAAAAAAGCATGAAAAGTAACAAAAGGAAAAAGAATTGGCACTTCTGGAGAACATGGCTGACATGAGCCAGCCATCTCCCAAGGACTGATTTTAAGCTGATTACAGGCGTAAGTGACAATAACTTTAGGGTTCTAAGAAATGTCCCAAAGAAAAACTAAATATGCATCTGGATTTCTCTTTATTCTGAGATTTGAACTCAGGCTGGTTTTGGCCAAGAATCACTAAACTTTTAAAGCCAACTTTACCCAATCTAAAGTTTCCAATCCAGGGCAAATAAAGTGGATTTGGCAGAGTTTCCTTTGGAGGGATTTTGCATGTGTGACACAAACTCAAAGCAAAAGGTGTTGGGGGGGGAGGGTTGGTTTTGTTTTTTTAACCCTGCCAAGATTAGGAACACAAGGGGAGATTTTAGCAATACTGTAGGTTGACCCAGACCAGTAACGTCTCTTCAAACAGTGCTGGTTTTACCTACCCTGGGTCAGCCACCCTAACCCTACCCTTTGTAAACATATGGAAAAGCACACTAACATGCAGTAGCTGACACTGGCTGTCTTATTTTCCTATTGGAGGCAGGACCCAGGTGAGAGCAAACGGTGCTGAGTTAAAACCAAACTTAGTAAAATGGCAGTGTTAACGCTCAGCTCTGGCAGTCCCAGAGGACCTCACTTCAAATATCTGCAGTTTGAAATGTAAACGAATAAAATACAATTCCTTCACTTACAGGATTTCTCATCCTCCAAACATCCTCCCAGTCATCAGTTTTGATGCCCCTCAAAGGCAAGATCAAATGCAGGAAACTGAGGCATCTGGATTCTATCTGTGCTCTAATCCTGCAGTTTAGATGCCAGCTTCCTCTTCTGTGGTGGCAGTCCCTCTGCAGATCACGCTTAGAATTAGGGGAACAACCAGTCATGAGTTTCTTGCTGCTGTCTTCAGAGTTAAGACTGGGGTTTAGCTGTGAGATTTCTTACATCCCATCTGCACTGCTTTAGCCATGGCACTGTACTGATTCTGCAGCCAGAAGGATGACACTATAGGAACAACATTCATCTAGCTCCAGCAAAAAATATTCTGTCAACTTGCAAAACAATTACTAAGCTTCCACTTATTTGTGCTTGTTTCCTCACAGTGGAATTCAGGGTATGTGGTGGTGGAGTCCAAACAGCCCTAGATGGCTTGTACATGACAGTCAGTCATGGTCACTCCAGAGAAGAGAGAGAAAGCAACAAAAACTAAGGATTCCAGCTGAGGGAAGGAACATGCATATGGACAAACCTATCCCACTGAGCACTGCAAGGAGGAGCAGGGTGCCAAGTTCAACGCATCCTTAGGGACAGAGCTTGGAAGCAGCGGGAAGGACTCCTGGATGTGCTCAACAACAGCAGTATGCTGTTGGCAAGGACTATCAATGGCAGCATTCACATGTTATGCTGTTCTTTCCCCCTTCTTGAATGCACCTAGCAGGTTTGTACCACTCCAAGGTACCAAGCCCATACATACACCAACCCTCTTCTCTTCAGTCTCTTCAAGGCTGGACATGGACCTACACTGTTACCTGTACCCGAGAAGGCCCAGAAGCAGCTCCCTACAGTCCCAC